>NW_006293957.1:172596-181653 GCF_000327345.1 Myotis davidii
TCGCCTGGATCTGGATCTCAGAGTCTGCGACTGCCTCCCGATTGAAAACGCCAACCGCGCCCTCAGCCACCAGCCTGCTCTGCATGCACTCCGCACCTTAGTATTTGACTTCAGCACTGCGCCTCCTTTGAGTCTCGGTATGCGTTTCTCTTTCCTCCTAGTTGTAGGACTTCCACTCAGCCAGCGTTCCTGTGGTTCTGGGTGATGTCCGTTCCATCTTTTAGTTGTATTTTTGAAGTGGTTGTTCAAGTTCATTGTAATTTTGTGGTTGTGGGAGGCAGCGAGTACTGGCGTTTACCTACCCTGCCATTTTGGTTTGGCCTCAATTTTTTTTTAATACTCATTTAGGACATATTTTTTATTGATATTTAATATAGAAAGGGAAACACTAATGTGAAAGAGAAAATAGATTATCTCCCATATGTGCATTGATGTGAAAGAGAACATAGATTATCTCCAATCAGGGACCAAACCTGCAACCTAGCCATGTGCTCTGACCAGAAATGGAACCCACAACCTTTTGATATACTGGAGGATGCTCCAACCAACTGAGCCACACTAGCCAGGGCTATGCTGCAACTATAAGGGGCATGCAGGAAGCAGCCAATCGATACCTCTTTCTCATCAAGTTTTTTATCTCTCTATCCCTCTTTAAAAAAATAAGTAAATAAATGACTCTTATTTTTTTAAAAATGAGTAAAATATCTTTACAATATACCCACATAATGGCTATTTCTGGAACTCTATGAATGCATTCAACTTTCCTTCTGGTATCATTTTCCTTTTGTCTGAAAAGTTTCCTTTAATATTTTAATAGCTCAAATCTGCTGGCAATAAAATCTCTCATCTTTGTTAGTCTGAAATATTCTTTTTTAAAAAAAATCTTCACCTGAGGATATGTTATTATTGATTTTAAAGAGACAGAAAGGAGAGAGAGAAACATTTATGTGAGAAACATAGATCAGTGTAGGCACCTAGCTGGGGGCGCAAACCTGCAACCTGAGTATGTGCCCTGACAGGGAGTCCAATCCTTAACCTTTCCACCTACAGGATGATGCTCCAACCAACTGAGCAATACTGGTTAGGGCTCTGTATTTTTTAAGATTTTTTTTTACTGAGTATGAAACTATGTTGACAGCATTTATTTTTCTTTCAGTACTTTGAAAAGATTGTTTCAGTATCTTCTGGCTTCCATAGTTTTTCATCTTAGCTTGTTCCTTTTTAAGTAATGTCCCTTTATCCTCTGGATACTTTTAAGAATTTATTTTTTCCTGACTTTCAGCAGTTTTATTACTATGTTCCCAGGTATAATTTTATTTATTGTTATTCTATTTAGTGTTCTCTGAGGTTCATGGACCTGCAGGTTTGTAATTTTCATCAGATTTGTACTTTTTTGTCATTGTTTCTTCAAAGAATTTTTCTGTTTACCTCCTCTCTTTCCTAGGACTCTATACATATATTCCACAACTTGATATTGTTCCAAAGGCTATTGATAGTCTATTAATAATGTTCCAGTCTTCTTTTTTTCACTTTCCACATCATTTTGGATAAGTTCTTCTGCTATATCTTCAAGCTCAATTATCTTTTCTTTTGCAGTGTCTAATCTAATGTTAATTCCACTCAGTGGTTTGTTTTCATTTTGGATATTTTATTTTTCATCTCTAGATGTTCCATTTGAGTCCTTTTCCTATCACTCATTTCTCTCTTTACCATATACATGTTTTCTTATGCCTTCTTGAATATATGAAACACATTTACAATAGCTGTTTCAAAATCCTTGTATGACAATGCTATCATCAGAAATATTTCATTTCCAGTCTCTTCCAATTTTTTTTTACTCCTGGTTATGGGTCATTATCCTATTTGATTAATATCCCTAATAATCTTTTATTTGATACTGGACATTTTCATTGCTGGGTTCTGGTTTTTACTACATTTCTTTAGAGTGTTGGTCTTAGCCTGGCCAGAGTGTCTCAGTTTGTTAAGAGTTGTCCTGTGCACCAAAAGGTTGCCAGTTCGATTCACATACCTGGGCTGCAGGTTCGATCCCCAGTTGGGACGTGTATGAGGATTTAAAAAAAAAAAAAAAAAAAGAGTGCTGCACTTAGTTTTGGCATACAGTTAAGTTACTGGCAATCAAGATTTAATTTTGCCACACATTTGAGTTACAATTTAATACTTTGAAAACTTGTTTTAAGCCTTGTTAGTGTGGATTTAGATAGGTCTTTAGTCTATGTTAACCCTACTCAAGGTCTCTAGCCAATACTCCATGTATGAAATAGTGTCTGCACTTTGTATAGTAGAAATACAAGTTATTTCTAGCACTGTGTGAACTCCTGGAATTGTTCAACACACTAATTTTCCCTGTGGCTTTCCCTAGTATTGTGGAGTTTCATACTTTGCATGTGCAGATGAGTATTCAACAGAAGATTCTATAGGACCCTTCCAGAGCTCTTTCAGTTCTATAGGTTTCTGTACCGGAGTGCCCTTTGCTCCAGTTTTCTACTCCACACATTCCAGTTGCCTTAGCTTCTCCAAAGCCTCCTCGGCTCTGGGTTCCCTTACTCTGTGCTGCAATCTAGAAACTGCCCACACGCAGTTGTAGCACTTATCTCACTGGTTTCCTTCACTCAAGGATCGTCATCCTGGACACAGACAATAGGTGCTGAAGGCCTGGGAGGGGGTGAGAGGGGCGAGAGGACTGGAGGGGGTTAATGGGGGAAGAAAGAGGACAGATGTCATACTTTCAACAATAAAGAATTTTTTTAAAAAGGGGTCACCATACTGCACTGACTATTGTCCAATGGCTGAAGGAAGTTTTTCATACATTTAATCCTGTTTTCTAGTTGTTTACAGTAGGAGGGGACTTTTTATAGCACTGATCCTCCATGGGCACATGTATTGGTTTTATAGTATCTTTTGTGTTATTTTTTAGGGGTGGTCTAAATTAAAATGCACATATTGGAAAGTTTTTTAGGTTCTGGTCAAAATGGTGATGTGGGTAATAAATGTGGGACAGCCTCCCACAACCACATCAAAATTACAACTAAAGTACAGAATCACCACCATTCAGAAACACCTGAAATCTAGCTGAACAGAAGTCCTACACTAGGGAATTATAAAAGAAACACATTGAGACTGGTAGGAAGGCACAAGACGCTGGGTGGAATCACAGAACGAGCTGGTACCACTACCAGTGTGGTGGTTTAAAACTGGGAGGGATATTTTGGCTGTGAAGGTTTCCCTGAGGAGTGAAGGGTCCCTGCCCCACACAAGACCCCCAGCCCAGGGTTCCAGTCCCAAAAAGAGAAGTCCTCACAACTTCTGGCTGTAAAAACCTGGGGGGATTGTGACATGGAGGCTGCTGTCCCCATGCAGTTCATCTTAAAGGGCTCACTCAGCCTCATTCCCTGTGAGCAGCAGCTTGAAAGGAACTTGGGACATTTGGGGAGGAACTAACTAGCCTGGAATCAGAGTGAGAGCTGAAGGGGTAGGAGGGGCACCATATCTGAATCTCCATCAACCTGGCTCCCACTTTCGCTCTGCCCTGATGATGCCCTGAGACCCTGCTTCTCTACCTGCAGGCTTGTACAAGCCAGTTTAGTGGCTTTTCCATAAAACTGGCCTCTTTGCCTCATGCGCTGGACTTTCCTAGAGTCTCTCAGAGAAACAGCAGCTGGCCTCAGCATGCCCCGTACCTCTCAATAAGTGACCTAATTCCGGCACTAGCAGCAGTCCACCTTGGTTCACAGCTTGGCCTCTCCTGGGCACTTTCAACTCCAACACAGGTAGCACCCCTCTGCAGATTTCTTTGTAGCTCATGCTGGGTGGCCCTGGGCAGGGCACAGGCAGTAGCTGACTTTGCGTTTCCTGGGAGGCTCCAGAGCTAGTCCACCTAGTGGTCAGCTTCAACTATGCCAGAATAAAAACCCTACCACATTCACAAGTGACCCACTCAAGGGGTAGACTTGATGAGCAAAAAGGCCCACATTGAAGCAAGTCCTGTTCCATAGGATCAGCTCCTGAGTAGATGCTCTTCTGCTGTAGTCTCAGACGATCCTCAGAACTGATTGGCCTGGGGTCAATCCCTCCCAGTGATGCTAACATCAACTAAGGCTCAACTACAGCAGGACAGAGTACACAGCTCACACAGGGCACACCTGGAGTGCCCAGCTCAGGTGACTGGGGAGGTTGAGCCACTGGGCCCTACAGGACACCTACTGCACAAGTCCACTCTACCCAGTCTGGAGATGTAGTAGCTCTACCAAATACACAGAAACAAACACAGGGAAACAGCCAAAATGCAAGACAAAGAACCATGTCACAAATGAAAGAACAGAACAAATCTCCAGAAAAATAAATAAATAAAATGGAAGCAAGAAAACTACCAGATACAGAGTTCAAAACAATGGTTATAAAAGAACCTGGTGATTCTCTGAGACTCCACCCCTCCCTACCTGCAGGCTCATCCAAGTCTTTTCCAGCGGCTTCTCAGAAATGAAGGACACCCTAACTGAAATAAAAAACGATTTACAGAGACTCAACAGTAGCGTACAGGATGCCGAGAATCAAATCAATAATTTAAGCCCTAGCCAGTTTGGCTCAGTGGATAGAGCGTTGGCCTGCATACTGAAGGGTCATGGGTTCGCATCTGGTCGAGGGCACGTACCTTGGTTGTAGGCTCGGTCCCTGGCCCAGGTCAGGGTGCGTGCATCTATGCGTCTCTCTTTGATGTTTTCCTTTCTCTGTCTGTCCCCCTCCCTTCCACTCTCTAAAAATCAATGGAAAAATATCCTCAGGCGAGGAGTAGCAAAAAAGAAAAGGATTTGGGCCCTGGCCAGTTTGCCTCAGAGGTTAGGCAGGGGTGGGCAAACTTTTTGACTTGAGGGCCACAATGGGTTCTTAAACTGGACCGGAGGGCCGGAACAAAAGCATGGAAGGAGTGTTTGTGTGAACTAATATAAATTCAAAGAAAACATCATTACATAAAAGAGTACGGTCTTTTTTTTTTTTTTTAGTTTTGTTCATTTCAAACAGGCCGTAGTTTGCCCACGGCTGGGTTAGAGCATCAGCCCACTGACCAAAGGATTGCAGGTATGATTCCCAGCCCTGGGTGAGGAGCAAGCAAAAAGACAACCAATCAATGTTTCTTTCTCTCTCTCTTGTTTTTATCTCTCTCTCCCTTCCTCTGTCTAAAAATCAATAAAAAAAAATATCCTTACATCAGGATTTCTTTTTTTAAGAGTCAATAAAGTCAGAAAGTCTCAACTTTAAATTCTGGTTCTATATTTATTGGTTATCTGATCTTGTTCAAATTTTTCATCCCTCTCTTCCTTGTATCTTGATCTATAAAAATATGCATAGATTATCCCTAATCGAACCAACATTCACATCATGGGATTGCTGGAAGCAGTAGAGAGGGAGCAAGAAGTTGAAAACCTATTTTAAAAAATAATGACAGAAAACTTCCCCTACCTGGTGAAAGAAATAGACATATAAGTCCAGGAAGCAGAGTCCCAAACAAAATGAACCCAAAGAGGCCTACACCAAGACACATAATTAAAATGCCAAATGTTAAAAACAAAGAGAGAATCTTAAAAGCAGCAAGAGAGAATCACTTAGTTACCTACAAGGAAGCCCATAGGACTGTCAGCTGATTTCTCAATAAAAACTTTGCAGGCCAGAAGGCAATGGCAAGAAATATTAAAAGGGAAAGGACCTATAACCAAGATTACTCTGCCCACCAAAGCTATCATTTAGATTTGAAGGTCAGATAAAGAGCTTCCTAGACAAGAAAAAGCTAAAGGAATTCATCACCACCAAACCAGTATTACACAAAATATTAAATTGTCTTCTTTAAGAAGAAAAAAGTTCGAGAATATGAACAATAAAATGACAATAAATACATTTCTATAAACAATTGAATCTAAAAATCAAAATAAACAGATAAGCAGAGCTGAAAAAGACTCATAGATACAGAGAACATTTTAACAGTTGCCAGGTGGGAGGGGTGTGGGGGGATGGGTGAGAAAGGTGAACGGGTTTAGAAGTACAAATTAGTCATAGCCCATGGACACAGACAAGAGACAGGTGGAGGCCTGGGATGGGGTGGGAGATGGGGAGAGGGGGTCAAACAGGGGTAGTAAAATGGGAGACATCTTAATACTTTCAACAATAATTTTTTAAAAAATACGCATCTTCGCCCAGCTGGTGTGTCTCAGTGGTTGGAGGTCATGGTTCCATTCTCAGTCAGGGCACATGCCCAGACTGTCGGCTCAGTCCCCCATGGGGGGCATGAAGGAGGCAGCCGATCAATGAGTCTCTCTTATCATTGATGTTTCTATCTCGCCCTCTCCCTTTCCCTCTAAAAATCAATAAAAATATTTTTTAAAAACACTTCTTGAAATAAGTATACTAATTAAGTGTATAAAATGTATGATAGTTTAATTCCATTTCTCTCCTTTTGTATTCTCATAGTTTTAAACTCTACATCTATTTTGCTGTAAACCCCACATATATTAATGTTTTTGCTTTAAATAGTCATTATTCTATGTGTATGTGTATTACAGGTGAAATTACCAAAAAATTCTCTATATTTATGCAGATATTTAGCATTTCTGGTATTCTTCATTATTTTCTACAGATCCAAGGTTCCATTTGGTCTCTGTTGCCTTTTTTTTTTTCCTCATTGAAGAATGTATAGAAATTTATTTAAAGTTTCTCAGGGATGAAAGGAGAGGGAGGTTGACAGTAAACATCACAGCAAAACCTTAAAAATCTATGAATATCCTCCCTCCTAAAGCTCTACTACATATAGTGACCAATTACTTTTATTCTCTCATAAAAAAAAAAAAAGTAAAACCCTTTAACTAAGTACCAGGTGGGTAGTTAATCACCTTAACTATGAACAATCACACTTAAGTTACATAATCTTTACTTAGGATAATCTCCTTCAGTTACTTCCTTGTAGCTTAACAGAACAGTAGAGTAGTGACCTTGGAATGGAGACAAATGCCCTAACCTTTGGAATAGAATGGATACGATTAAAATCAAATGGTATAAATACAGATGTTACAGGAGAATAAATAGAGAACCTGGCTGGAGAACCTGGCTAGGCTGATCAACCGACCGCTGTCTCCGTGTCATTCCTTCTTCGCCAACTCTGTCCACACCTTTGGGAACCCCTGGACCTGCTGGGGCAGGACTCCAAGAAAGACCTACGCATTTTTCTTTTTTAATATATTTTATTGATTTTTTACAGAGAGGAAGGGAGAGAGATAGTTAGAAACATCGATGAGACAGAAACATCGATCAGCTGCCTCCTGCACATCTCCTACTGGGGATGTGCCCGCAGCCCAGGTACATGCCCTTGACCGGAATTGAACCTGGGACCTTTCAGTCCACAGACCAACACTCTATCCACTGAGCCAAACCGGTTTCGGCCTATGCATTTTTCTTTACCACCCTCTCCCCTCTCATACCCACCCTCAGTTCTTTCCCTCTACAACCCTTTATCCCATCACCTTGTAATTTAAACTTTGTTGTCATTTTGAATTTGCTTGTGGGGAAGAAGGGAAGAGGAAAGTACAAGGAAGAACAAAGTTGTGCTGGGCAAGACATCAATGGCTTTCAGTTTGCTCTGGGCAGTATTTTCATTCCTCTTAATGTGTGTATGGCTATTCATTATTAAAATTATAAACCTCTTATATTCTTCAGTTTTACATTTGATCTGCTAAGACTTCCACAAATAAAATATTTTAATGCAAGAAAATATCCCTCTCCCTCATTTAAAAAAATTTTTTTTTCACAATACCATAAGGAGACCAAGCAAGACTCCCCTTAAAATATCTAAGCATGATCTTGAGTGCCTTTGTCTAGCTCCTCCATGTTCAGGTTGGTTCTGATGGAACAGAATTCACCACTGGCTCTAAGATCTTCTATCAGGCTCTTGTCACATGGATCCTGTAGGACATGCAGAGACCCAGCTTACCTTTCTCAGCTTTTTCCTTGAACTGCTAGGAAATCCATCATTGTCTGGTCAAACTTGTTATGCAAGAGAACACACTGGCCCACCTGGAGTGGCTCTGTTAGTTGAGCATCATCCCACGCATTGAAAAGTTGGCAGTTCCATTCCCAGTCAGGACACATAACTAGGTTGTGAGTTTGATCTCTAGTTGAGGAACAACCGATCAATGCTTCTCCCTCAAATCGATGTTTCTCTCTCTCTCTCTACATCTCTCTCTCTCTCTCTCTCTCTCTCTCTCAATCTCTCTCTCTCTCTCTCCCTCCCTCCCTCTTTCTCTCCCTCCAAGTATGTCCTCAAGTGAGGATTAAAAAGAGAGAGAGAGAGAGCGAAAACTCTGGCCCCTGGTACAGAACAAGGTGGAGTCCTCTGTTAAAGACTTCAGTTAGGAGTGGTTTCCACAGGGGATGAGTTGCTCCAGACCAACTGTGTTAGACAGGGCCAGGGACAGCAAGACTGTCTGCCCCCAGGCTACACTAATCTCACTCCAGAACACAGGGTGAGTAGAGGTGGGAGGCAGTTCAATCGGACGTTATTAATGATGGCCAAGGGTCATCATCATGGTGGCTCTCAAACATTGACCTGAAGGCGCTGGTTTTCCCCAGCCAGGTAGCAGAGTCTGGGTGTACCACAGCCAGTTCTCCACACTCCTCAGATCATCATTCAGTTCCAGTTGTTGCCACTGCAGTTTACTGTAGTCCCGTGGTACTGCCTTCCCTGCTAGTCCCGAGTCTTAGTCTCTACCTGGGCTGCCTCCAGAGTCATAGCTGCTCTATCCTGGTTGTCCACCTTCTCCAGCTCCTGGACCAGCCTCGCTTCCTCCAAACCCACATCCTTCAGCTTCTTCTCAGTGTCTCCCTCTCGTCCTCACTTATTCTCTCCCTAGTCTCCAAACCTGGTTCTCTTTTGTCTTTAGCTCATGAAACTTATTTTAGCATTTCTTGGCAGTCCTGGTCTGTTAGAAACAAGTTCTTCACTTTTTAATCTATTTTAAAAATCTTTGTTTTGCCTTTATTTTTTGAAGGTTATTCCTG
>NW_006293957.1:181673-184571 GCF_000327345.1 Myotis davidii
CTGCTGGATATAGAATTCTAGGTTGACAAGTTGTTTTTTCCTTTTATCACCTTTATGGATACCATTCCATTATCTCTAATTCTCTATTTTTTCAGGTGAAAAGTTTGCCATAATTCCAATTGTTATTTCCATGATTTAATGTGTTCTTCTCTTGCTTGTAAGATTTGCTCTTTAGTTTTGAGCAGTTTGATTAGGATTTGCCTAATCTGGAATTTTTTATTTCTTGGTTTGTTTTTAATTCATTTTGCATTTAATCTGCTTGGGGTTTGTTGAACTTCTTAAATTTGTGAGTTTATGTCTTTCATCAATTTTACAATTTCTTAACTATCATCTCCTCAAGCATGTCATCAGCCACATTCTCTCCTCTCTTTCTAAAACTCCAAATACACAGATGTTATACTATGTATTATTATCCCATAGATCTTGGAGCATCAGCTAGTGCCAAAAGGTAAGAAAGTACATCTCATTCTCTCCCTCTCTCTCTCTCTCTCTCTCTCTCTCACACACACACACACACACACACACACACACACGCTGATGAGGATATGCCAAAGAAACAAAGGAACCAAATGAAAGAGCTCCAAATGGCCAACTATGAATAATTTCACAAACAAAATAAATTAGTAATTGTATTATAACCCCAAATATAAAGTAAATATCCATGAGTCAATACTGTTATAAACAATAATTGAATAAATAAATACACACAGGAGAAGAGACAAACCTCCTTCACAGAATTCCAAATAATTTATGTAAATACTCCACCTTCGAGGAGGGAGAGCATAACTACTCACAGTGACTTCCTTCCAAAGAGTACATATGGAATGTAAAGAAAGAAAGAGAAACTTTACAGTTAAGGAACTTGACAAACACTACCTTGACCAGGTGATCAAGGTCAACATCAACACTGATAAGTCATGTTGACAATCTACCCTTAATATAATGTACTGAAAATGGCACTTAATTCTGTGGTCCTCCTCTGAAAAACCACAACCCAAGTTGAATCATGAAAAAAATACCAATAAGGGACATTCTATAAAATGCCTGAACAATACTCCTCAAAACTGTCAAAGTCATCAAAAACAAGGGAAGTATGAGAAACTCATAGCCAAGAAGAGCTTATGGACACATGACATTAAATGTAGTGTGGAACCCTGGTTGGGATCCTGAAACAGAAAAAGGACATTAGGTAACAACAAAGGATAGTGCATAAAGTATGAACTTCCATGAAAAATAATGTATCAATATATCCCACACCCAGGATATATTGGTGTGGGGTATATGGGAACTCTCTGTACTATTGAAACCAGACTACCAAAGGGTCCGGGCTACCTATCACTACTTGAGCTAATTAAGCAGAGATAGGGTTGAATTATATATGAGTGTTTATTCCAATAATGCAGGCAGTATGGGAGAGCAGCAGGTCATCTATGAAAATCTGCTCTGTACCTGCCCATAAACCAGCTGTTTATATTGGGTAGGACAAAGATTACATGGGGAAGTAGGTAAAAGGAATAAGAATGGGTATAATGGCTCAGATTAAAGGAATAAATGGGTATAATGGCTCAGATTACAGGCAATGAGGGAAGGACTCCATTGTTTGGGCAATAAGGTTGTTCATCTTTCCATGATTGTGGACCACATTTCAAGGTTGACTCTAACCCAGGGGCATACAGCTCCCAGCCAGATTAGAATGTGCTTTCTTTAATCAGAACAAAACCATCATGGTTAACAGAGCATGATTAATACTTAGTATTATAGGTAGTTCCCAATATCTTATTTCTGTCCCCAAAATTATCTTTGCCAATTTCCTTTAAAAAGAAATAGAAAACAACTGGGAGTCTTCCATAACTGAAAGCCTCCAGTGCCTCTGGTAGATTTCTCTCAGCTTTCCTGCTCACTCCACGCTTCCTCAACCCCGTCCTGTGAGGGTGGCTGCTGTGCATTTGGGGGAAGTTCCATGTATCTCAGGTAAGATCTCTGTCAGCTCAACTTCCCTGGCCCTTACTCTACTCAACCACCCCTGGGGGCATTTAGTAACCTATGCATAAGAGCTAGGGGCTGACTGCAGATTTACCCTTTAATGGAAAGGGAAGAGGGGGACAGCTAGTCAGGATTTTAGCCAGCCCAAGTATGGCCATTACAAGTCCATTGAATGTTTGGCAAGTTTCTTCTTTCCCCATCTGTAGCTGATGCCTCTTCCATGGGCTGTTCTATCCCACAGTAGCCATCAGTTTCTTCTCTGCTAAGAGCATTTCATTACTTCTTCAGTTTAGTTTATTTAGGTTTTCTTGTGTCCTCAGCTCTTTGAGGGGTTTTTAAAAATGACTCTTATTTGGCTTCTGTTGGATTGCAGGGTGAGAATGGCACTATCTTGTAACTTTGTACCTCTGAAAAAGCAGAATTCTTCCCCAGACTTTTGATGGTTCAATCCCCCAGTATATTAAGGTCTCTACTCAAATATCATCTCTTCAAAGATGCATTCCCTGATCACACCATCTAAAAAGTCTCCTTTCTGTACGTTCCATATATCCACGCCTCTGGTTCTATTTTGTCCGTCTGTTTATTTTGTTCATTGCATTCTACTTGTAAGTGAGATCCTGTGGTATTTTTCTTTTTCTGACTACCGTATTTGCCGGCGTATAAGACGATTTTTTGGCCCTGAAAAATATGCCTCCAAGTGGGGGGTCGTCTTATACGCCAGGTACACTTCAGATACACTGCCCATAGTGCTTGCCCCGTGCCATAGTGGCCTTCCGATGCCCGCCCACTTCATTCCACATACCGTTCAGGCATCAGCAGCGCTGCTGGGTGTATGCTCGGCTGTTATGCGATTTTGCTGTTATGCGATTTTACCACACTCGCAAAATCGCACACAGCCGACCATAACCCCAGCAT
>NW_006293957.1:184796-200609 GCF_000327345.1 Myotis davidii
ATCTTTCTTCTATCATTGACAGTCCCTCTAGGTTGTGGGCTGCTTGCCTGTGTTCCTGAGAAGCATCTACGGTACCAGTCTATAGAGTGTGTTTTCTTTAGTGAATTACCGGTATGTTTACCGGTAATAAACTTGCACTGTTTTATGTATATGTTTGATTACATACAGCCTTGTGACAGTTTTCCTGCATGTCATAAGCATTTGAATATAAATTAAAATGTTAAAATCAAATCTGATATTGTTTTACCTTTTATTTGGTGTGTGGAAGGTGTGCGGAAGAGGGGGTAGTCTTATACGGCGAGTATATAACAAACTCTGTATTTTGAGTGGAATGTTAGGGGGTCGTCTTATACGCCCAGTCGTCTTATACGCCGGCAAATACGGTAGTTTATTTCACATAGCATACATAATCTCCAGGTCCATACAGGCTGTTGCAAAAGTTGTGTTTCAGCTCCAGACCCCGAAAAGCAGCAAGGCCAAGCAGGCGGACACCAGGCCACAGCTGACATCAGGACCAGCAATGATGACTAATGACCCCTGCCCTGGCACTGGCCAATCAGTGGAGACGACAACCCTGAAAGGCCACACCTGGAAAGCTGATTAAGATTCTATTGAGATCCTCCCCTAGGACCTCCCCTAAAATTCCCAGCCTTAAAATTCCTTAGGATGGAGGACCCAGTGCAGATCTCTCTGGGGCACGCCCTCTCCTTTGCCCACCCCCTGCTTTCCCCAGTGCAAGCGCTCTCTCTCAAGCATGCCCAAGTCCTTGCTCCTCTCCTTCGCCCCCGTTACTTATACCCTTCATTTCTTTCTCCCAAGTTCCAAGGGCCCTTTTTTGCCTCTGTAACTAGTTTCCTGAGTCCACACAGCCCAGCTGGCTCACTTCTCCCATGTCTCACTTCTTTTACCTCTGCAATTTTCTAAATAAGCTTTTGCTCGTTTTTGAAAAAAATAAAAGTAAAAAGTCTCCCTTTTTTAGGAGGACCTAAAATACAATCTTTCCAAATAACAGGAGTAGTATACATGAATGATACTATTTCTGTCAAATTTATATCACAAGTATAGCATATAAGTGTTCTAGGCCAGTGGTCAGCAAACTGCGGCTCTTTGGCCCCTTGAGTGTGGCTCTTCCTAAGCCTTAGGAGTACCCTAATTAAGTTAATAACAATGTACCTACCTATATAGTTTAAGTTTAAAGAATTTGGCTCTCAAAAGAAATTTCTATCGTTGTACTGTTGATATTTGGCTTTGTTGACTAATGAGTTTGCCGACCACTGTTCTAGGCAGAAAAGTGCCTAGAGGGGAAAAATATTTGCAAAGTATATCTGAAGATTATCTAGAGTCCAGAATATATAAAGAACTCCTATAACTCAACAACAAAAAGACAAATAACCCAATTTAAAAATGGACAAAGCAGTTAACATTTCTCCAAAAGAGATATTCAAATGGCCAACAAGAAAGATGCTCAATGTCATTAGTTATTAGGGAAATGTGAATGAAAACCACTATGAGATACCAGTTTACACCTATTAGGATGGTCATAATAATAAATTTTTAAAGGAAAATAACAAGGGGTGGCACAGATCTGGAGAAACTGAAGCTCTTGAACATTGCTGGTAGAAATGTAAAATGGAGCAGCTGCTGTGGAGAACAGTTAACAGTTCCTGAATAAGCTAAACATAAAATTACCACAGCAATTTCACTCCTAGGTATATACCCAAAAGAACTGAAAACAAGATTCTCTGGAGCATTTGAGATCTTTTCCCCTGATATATGTCATCAGTTTGACTCAAACTCTTATAAAAATAATTTTAAAAAGAATTGAGTCCTGCTGGTAGCTCAATGGTTCAGCATCAACCCATGAACCAAGAGGTCACAGTTCAATTCCCAGTCAGGGCACATGCCCGGGTTGCAGGCTTGATCCCCAGTAGAGGGTGTACAGGAGGCAGTCAATCAATCATTCTCTCTTATTACTGACGTTCTATTTCTTTCCCTCTCCCTTCCTCTCTAAATACCTTTAAAAGAATTGAAACAAGTGTTCAAACAAAAACTTGTACACAAATGTTCACAGCAGCACTATTCACAATAGCTGAAAAGTAGAAATAACCAGAAGTCCATCAACTGGTGACTGAATAAACAAAATGGACTGTGATCTGCACAATGGAAATCCACATCATGCAAAGGGAAAATATGACTCAAAGGCCACAGGTTGTATGATTCCATTTAGAGAAAATACCCAGAGAAGGCAATCCACAGAGACAGAACCAGAGCAGCGGTTGCCAGGCAGGAAGAAAGAAGAGGAGATGGCTGCTTCTTTGATATGGGCTTTCTTTTTGGAGAGATGACCAAGTTCTGGTACTAGACAGTGTGATGGCGGTGCAACACTGTAAATGTATTTAACGATACTGAATTATACACTTTAAAATGGTTCATAAGTTTCATATGTATTTCACAATAAAAAATGAGTAGACAAATAAAAGCTTAAACACAAAAAAAATCTAGAACTAGGTTCTGAGAAAAGCTCGAAGGTTAAACACACATACTTAATTTCATTTCCTCTCAAAACTGTGCTAAAATGCCAAGAAGGTATTTTTAAGGCAAAAACAAAACTTTAAAGGCTGGAAAGCAGATGGTAACTAAGAGAAGATCAATGTAAGCTGAATCCTAAACCCACAGGGTTAGAAAGCCAAAACCAACCTGACTTAGTCCACAGAACTCTCAAAAGGCTCAGAAACTGGTAACAGTACCTCCAGAAACAGGGGGAGGAGACCACTAAAGCTCTCTGGGAAATGGCTTAGTCTCTCAGTGTCTCCCATTCCACTTGGTTTTATGTCTCTGTCAACACAGCAAGACAACTGTTCTCTGAAGCCGATTTCTGAACAGAGGGACACAAAGCACATTATGGGGAGAAGGACTTAATGAAACCAGAAGGATTATATATATATATTATATAATCCTTAGCTCCCAGAGAACCATCTTTCACACACCAGGCAGGAGATTAAGACTTCTCTTCTCAGAAAGGGAAAAAGGAATGAGAAGCAGATATCAAGGGCTCCCGAATAAATGGCAAACTCAGGTCACCCCACAATGAACCCATAGATGTGCTCAGAGCTTCCAATCAACTTTTAGGACCACACCTAAAAAATTGGAAGCCTAGTCAAGATTAATTCAACAGAGGCAAAACCCGAGATGAGAAAAATCAAGGAAATAATTTAGGAAAACGTCCCAGAATTAAACAAAGTAAGTTTAATATTTGAAAACCCAGAATGCACAGTATAATGAGTTTTAAAAGCACACCCATACTAAAGCATATATTTTTGAAATTTTAAAACAGTGGAAGCCAGGAGAAGATCCTACAAGCTTCCAGACATAAAGAAATAGGTAGCAAGAGATGAAAAATCATGATGTTGAACTTCGATCAGTCACAGTGTAAACTAGATGACAATGGAACAAAATCAAAATTCTGAAGGGAAACGATCCCCAATCTGAATTATACATTGACAGGCCAAACTATTAATCAAGTTTCAAAAGAAAATATAGGCATTTTCAGAAATGCAAGGTATCAAATACTTTGCCTCCCATTCACCCCTACTTCAGCAAAATGTGGGAGTAAACCAAGAAAAGGAAGACTCAGGACAGAGAAGAGAAAGAGAATTCCGACCCTGAGAGCGGCACTGGGAGGCCACAGACAGGATGGGACGGGGCACTTTGCTTCGAAGGGGCTTCTGCAGCAGGATGACCCTGACAGTGAATGAGGTGAGAGAAAACAGGAAGTGTGGGCAACGGGCAGAAAATCTTGGATTCAGTTAGTGGTAAGGACACCGAAAACATGTAAACAATGTCCTAAACTGAAAACTCGGTAACATCAATTCACATATGTTACTTGAAAAATCACAGGAAAACAGCTAAGAATTAAGAATGGTAACCTCTGAGAAGGGGAAATAAGGTGAGGACTGAGAATTACTGTTTGTCTGAACAATCCCTGACAAACTGCTTAACTCGTTAAACTGTAACTCTGAAAAAATGAAAATAAGAATGTGGAAGACAGAGACATAAGGTACCTAAGGATTTCCCAAAGACATAAAACCTACCTTGGCAACTAAATCTGACCTCTGTGAACCTAGAAGACTAACAAACTTGTCCTGCAAAGCAAAAAGATAACAAAAAACAAATAAATTTGGCCGGACAGCGGGGGGAGCAAAACAGAAGTGACATTACACTTCTGCTATCATAATTCTTGCCAAAAGCATGACCCCAATAGCAGAAATCCATGGATTTTTGTGCTTCAGCTCCTAGTCTGTCAAGTGGGTATAACAGTCTCTCTGTCATAGAGTTATTGTGAGACTTAATCAGAAATGAACATAAAGCACTTATAGTAATGCTAGATACAAATATTATTAACAGTTAAAAACTAAAATTATTTTTATATCAAATCATTCAATTCAATTGTCACAATGATACTAAAGAACTCACTGGAATGCTTACTTTGTCTACTCAAACCTAAGGCCTCTAACCCTTTCACATATATCTCCTAAAAAAGGGGTAGGAAGAGAAACTCTCTGATTATCCATGAGAAACAGAAATAACATTAATAAAAATAACATTAATGTCTATAAAGATGTTTATTGTACTGAAAAATTGACAGTCCCTGAAAAACTACTCAGGCCATCCTCCTTTCTCTAACAGTTTTTTCTTGATTATGACCAATCAACTAACTAAGCAAGTCAGCAATTAGAATTGAAAACTTCATACCAACTATACATTAACTCAGGAATGTTAAGACAAGTATTTGACCATTTCTAAATAGGTCAAGTCTCAAACTTATTCACAGACTGTGTTCTCCAAGTTCAGTTATACTTCATTATAAAACTTGAGATAACAAAATTATGAAATAAAGTTGAAATTCTGGACAATATACAAAGGCCAACTTAATTCATAAGTACCCAAGAACCATGGAGAAAGAAAGGAATAAATATAATCATATTAGGAAACTTTCAACCACTTCTTTTGTGCGCTCATTTTATATAATAAAAGCCTAATATGCAAATCGACTGGATGGCAGAACAACCAGCAGAATGACTGGTGGCTATGATGTGCACTGACCACCAGGGGGCAGATGCTCAATGCAGGAGCTGCCCCGGCCCGCAGGGGCCCGCCAAGGCGGGTGCCAGCAGGGACCCCTCCAATCACCCACCAGTCACCAGGGGGCAGATGCTCAATGCAGGAGCTGACCACCAGGGGGCAGATGTGCACTGACCACCAGGGGGCAGATGCTCAATGCAGGAGCTGCCCCGGCCCGCAGCGGCCCGCCAAGGCGGGTGCCAGCAGGGGCCCCTCCAATCACCCACCAGTCACCCCACAGATTGGCCCTGATCTTCGGCCAGGCCTAGGGACCATAACCATGCATGAATTTCATGCAGTGGGTCTCTAATCCTATATACTAAAACTCTAATATGCATATCAACTGAACGGCGGAACAACCAGTCACTATGACGCCACTGACCACCAGGGAGCAGATGCTCAACACAGGAGCTGCCCCCTCGTGGTCAGTGCACTCCCACAGGGGGAGCGCCGCCCAGCCTCCACAGCAGCACTAAGAGGGGGATGTCCTGGACTGTGAGAGGGCACAGGCCGAGCTGAGAGACCTACCCACCCCGACAGTGCACAAATGTCATGCACCGGGCCTCTAGTATCTAATAAAATAATAGCTGTTTGAGATTAAGAATTGTGTCATTCTTTGTTTTTTACCTTTGTACTTTTATAAACATAAACAGTACATAACAGAGTACCTGTCTTCTATCAAGAGCTAAAAATATTTAATGAATGAATAACTAGAACTAAGAGTACTATTTCTATGGAGAAATGCACTATAATTCCCAATTAAAAGAACAATTGCAAGAACTCAGGCAATAGGATCAGAGTTTGAACACCAAGAGCAATAAAGCATGGGCAGATTCTACCTTCATCTACAAATCAATCACTCCTACCGGAAACCACATTCTGGTCATAGATCATCATACTGTTTCTAAGTATGTATAAATCACTAAGTTGGATTTTCATAATATAAAACTTGACTTCCAAAATTTCCCTGGTTTCTTTCCCTTTACCAATACCTTAAAATAAAATAGCAGCCACAACATTTTATCTGGGAATATATTTTCCTCAGTTCTACTGAGATATAATTGACATAGAACATTGTTCTTAGTCTAAGTTGTACAATATAATTATTTGATATTTGTACCAGGTATATATTGCAAAATGGTTATCACACTAAGTTTAGTTAATATCCATCCTCTCACATAGTTACAGTATTTTTTTCCTGTTATGAGAACTTTTTTTAATATGAACTTTTAAAATCTACTTTCATCAATTTTCAACATATAATATTGTTAACTATAGTCACCATAGTACACTACATCCCCAGAAGTTATTTATCTCATAACTGAAATTTGTACCTTTGACCACCATTACCCATTTCCCACAGCCCCTACAACCCCTGCCTCTGGTGACCACCAATCTGTTCTGCTTCTATGCTCTCGGTTTTGTGAGACCTTATAGCATCTGTCTTTCTCTGTCTGACTTATTTCATATCTTGTCACAAACGGCAGGGTTTCCTTCCTTTTAAGGCTGAATAATATTTCAGTCTGTGTGTATATGTGTGCGTGCACACACATATGCTTACATATCTCACATTTTCATTATCTAGTCATCCATCAGTGAACACTTAGGTTGTTTCCATGTCTTGGCTATTGTAAATAATGCTGCAATGAACATGGGGATGCAGGTAATCTCTTTGAGATAGTAATTTCATTTACTTCAGATAAATACCCAAAAGTGAAACTGCTGGATCATATGATAGATCTACTTTTTTTAGGTAGATTTTTCATTTTCAATTTCTGTATTACTCGTTGGTACAAACAGTTATCAAATGCTAACTTAATATTATGGCCAAAAACCTTTTTTTAAAATCAATATTCAGATAAAAATCCAATATTTCTCTAGCTCAAATGCAATTATACATTCACATTCCAAAAGTGAAGAGGTAAAAGTACCTAACACATCATAAATAAATTTAGGCCCCAAAATAATTGTAAAAACAACTGAAAATTATAGAATTCAGTAAACAACATATTCAATGTCCACAATGACACTGACTTTCATATTCTGGAAAGAGAAACTCACCTTAAAAAGAACTCCTATCCTAGCTGGTTTGGCTCCGTGGATAGAGTGTTGGCCTGTGGACTGAACTCCTTTAATTTTTCATCACTCAAAACAACTGACTCTCTAGACCAGTGATGGCGAACCTTTTGAGCTCGGCGTGTCAGCATTTTGAAAAACCCTAACTTAACTCTGGTACCATGTCACATATAGAAATTTTTTGATATTTCAAGCTAAACCGGTTTCGGCAAGAATTATATTTTTGATATTTATTTTATATATTTAAATGCCATTTAACGAAGAAAAATCAACCAAAAAAATGAGTTCGCGTGTCACCTCTGACATGCATGTCATAGGTTCACCATCACTGCTATACTACAGCCTTAAAAAAAAATGAAGGTTAATTTATCCTATAGAGCCAGCACTCATCTAGGCTTTATGGAATGACTGACAATCATATATCTTATTCCAAATACTAAATTCATATGGATTGTCACCTTAAATGAGGTAAGGCGTGAAAAGCACTTAAGCTCCAATCCAGTATTAGAAATTACTCCATAAGTAGTATTTCTCTTGAGTGTTTTTTCTGCTTTGAAGTTCTATACCCCCAAAGAAACCAATTCTTTACGATTTCATTTTATATAAACTTAAGAAACCTGTATAAATATTTGTGTGAGTGAATGTAGGAGGCAGAATGAGGACGACGACTAGTGAGCAACAGAAGAGCCATGGGTAGTCTCAGCAGCAGAAGATAAAGCAACTCCAAAGCACCTATTACGTTAACAGAGTATCTTCTACACAAAATTTGTAAGTGAGTTCTTTATGGGATGTATTTTTTTAATATATTTTATTGATTTTTACAGAGAGGAAGGGAGAGAGATAGCGAGTTAGAAACATCAATGAGAGAGAAACATCAATCAGTTGCCTCCTGCACATCTCCTACTGGGGATGTGCCCGCAACCCAGGTACATGCCCTTGACCGGAATCGAACTGGGACCTTTCAGTCCGCAGGCTGACACTCTATCCACTGAGCCAAACCGATTTCGGCCTTTAGGGGATATTTTGAAAATTATTTTTACATCCAAGAAAACATGATCATAATTAATTAAACCTATTTTTAATTTTG
The DNA here is from genome assembly GCF_000327345.1 of Myotis davidii. Taxonomy (NCBI): domain Eukaryota; kingdom Metazoa; phylum Chordata; class Mammalia; order Chiroptera; family Vespertilionidae; genus Myotis; species Myotis davidii. The sequence continues at coordinate 193,081 of NW_006293957.1, forward strand.
ATTCAAGAACGTTTTCCATAGAAATAACTATGCTCAATTTCTCTGCATTAGTGAACTATGTAATAAAATATGAAACTCACTAAGGAAAAGCTGAGCCAGAATCTTAATATCTCTTTTAGAGACTTATCCTGATGTGAAAGTAAACATCATTCACTGGCATATTCCAAACATTTAGGAGAAGTGGATGGGTGGAGGAATAAGAGCATAAAAACTTGACACTATTTCTATGGTGTAGGTTTATGTCTTAATGTTTCCATTCTGAAAAGCAAATGGAATAAACTGAGACCTCCATATGGCTTGACAAAAGGGCTGTCTTGAGTACTAATATTCTCTGGTTAACATGTTAGTGAACTTTTCTCTCATTTCTTCCAAGTATCTTAGCATTAAAAACTACATAGCATGATGAAGCTGCTTTGAAAAAACAGTTTGGCAGTTCCTCAAAACATTAAACAAAAAATTACCATATAACCCAGTAATTCCACCCCAGTTATATACCAACGAGAACTAAAAATATATGTCCACACAAAAATCTATACACAGATGATCAGAGTAGTATCATTAATAACAGCCAAAAAGCGGAAACCCAAACGTCCATCAATTGATGAATGGATAAACAAAATGTGGGATGCCCTCACAATGAAATATTATTCAGCCATATACATCACAACATACACTTGGAAAACACACCAAGTGAAAGAAACCAGATACACAAAACAATATGTTGTATGATCCCATTTATATGAAATACTGAGGATAGGCAAATCCATAGAGAAATAAGCAGATAGTGGCTTCCAAAGGATAGGGGAAGGAGGGTATAGGAAGTAGCTACTTAATGAATATGAGGTTTACTTTGGAGGTGAAGAAATGTTCTGGAACTAGATAATGGTGATAATTGCACAACATTGTGAATACACTAAATACCACAGAAACTTACGTTATCTGAGGTATAGTTTACTCAACATAATAAAAAAATAGATGTTAACACCTTAGGAAGTTAACTTGCAAGATAAATGCTGAGTATTTTGATACCACTTTAATAACCTTACTGATAATTTGAGAAGGTCAATATAAACATTTAAAAAATTAAACCTTTTCTATAATGCCCAATGCCATCCTTAAGATTTCTATTTGTTAGAAATTATGAACCTCTTAGCACCAGCTTTTCAATGCAGGGTAGGAATAAATTTTACATAATATCTAAATAATTCAAGTGAGATTTAAAATGGGCAGGATATCTTATTAAATTTGGTCTATACCCGTGGTCGGCAAACTGAGGCTCTCGAGCCACATGCAGCTCTTTGGCCCCTTGAGTGTGGCTCTTCCTAAGCCTTAGGAGTACCCTAATTAAGTTAATAACAATGTACCTACCTATGTAGTTAAAGTTTAAAAAATTTGGCTCTCAAAAGCAATTTCAATCGTGTACTGTTGATATTTGGCTCTGTTGACTAATGAGTTTGCCAACCACTGGATACCATATCTTGAATTTTAGTATAGGACAGGAACATACTTATTCCTAATGAACAAGATCAGCAAAAGATTTTTTTAAAAAAACTTTTAGGTAGCAAAATTTATGTGGTCTGCTTTAGTACTCATGAACCTCTCTGACATTAATTTTTTTAATTTTTGATATTCAATAGAGAAAGACAACATAAAAACAAAAGCTATGCCAAATGCAATAACAGCTCATTAATTTATTTTGCTTCAATTACAGTAGAAATACAATTTCTGCTGAATCTGATTCTAGGCAAGGTCAAATTCAGTCACCTACATAATATGCCCAAAGTTCACTCACAATCTTCCAAACTGCTCTTTATGGTGTTTTGCATAGAGTAGGCTCCCAATATACATGAATTATGTAAATTATCAGATTAAATAATAGTTTCAACTTAAATAATTATATCCACTATGGGCCTATGCAAACCAGACAATGAACTAAATGCTTTACACATATTAGTACTTGTTTCAGGCTCCCGATACTTTACACGGGTTAAATAACTTGCCTAAGGTCATAACATTAGTACATTGCAAACCCAGGATTTAAAACATGGTCTGTCAGACATAGAATCATCTTTGCTAAAACATTCCAAGTGTGGGCTTCAAAAGGACATATTTTCAGTTTAACTGCCAAACATTCATATTCTCTCTTGAACACAGTTTCTAAATATTTAGGGAATGGGAAAAAAAGTACTGGAAAAGAATATTACTGAGAAATGAAGTGAGGTGTCTGGGGAAATAGGCAATGTACCTACTATGTGCCACATGCGGCACTAGCTGTTTTCTTTTTAAATTTTTATTGATTGATTTGAGAGAGAGAAACACCAATTTGTTGGTCCACTTATTTATGCATTCATTGGTTGCTTTTTGTATGTGCCCTGACTGGGGATGGAACCCACAACCATGGCTTAATTGGGGGACCACACGACACACTCTAACCAACTGAGCACCTGGCCAGGGATGCACTGGCTATGTTAAATGCATACACACTTCATTGTTCAATCCTGGGAGGTAAATATTGGTGCCTCCTTTTATACATAAGAGGCAACTGAAGTTTAGAAGGTTCAAGAAGATTAAAGGCACAAAGTTAGGATTAGAAATCAAATTCAGTCCATCAATAAATATTTACTAAGCATTTACTATGTATCAGGGCTATAAGAGGCATGTAGAATAGAATATTAGAGATGCCCCCTCATACAGCTGAAACCAAACCCATTTTCTTTTTGCTTAGGGATAAGTCACTGTGAAATTAAAAAATCTCCAGACTTTATTATTTTTTTAAGTTTTATTTTTTATTTTTTGTTACTCCTCACCCGAGGATATTTTTCCATTGATTTTTAGAGAGTGGCAGGGAGAGGCAGGGACAGAGAGAGAGAAACATCAGTATGAGACAGACACATTGACTGGTTGCCTCCCATATGCATCCCAACCAGGGCCGGAGATCAAGCCTGCAAGGGAGGTACATGCCCTTGATTGGAATCAAACCCAGGACCTTTCAGTCTGCAGGCCAATGCTCTAACCACTGGGAAACCCACTATTGCTCCAGACTTTGTTTTAAATGATTATTCATGCTTTGGCTATATATGCTAAGTACTGCCCATAAACCCAAAAAGCTGATTGCCATGAAAACTAAATAAACCTCCAGGAGTAAATGTGAAAATACAAGCATTTCTGTCCATCATGCGTGATTCTGAACATACTGCTGGGTGGAGACCACTTTGGAAAGGATATCTCACATGCTCTCGAGAATGATTTAAACCATTAAGCATTCTATGAAGCTCTGAAGGTCTGCCAGGTTTTAAATGACAACAGTAAAATTTCAAAAAGAACAGGAGAAGTCAGCACCAAAGCTAGTTTAGCATTAATAATAAGTGATCTAATAAATAGGTCTGTGTTTGCCCAGTCAGGTTTTGCTTATTATGTCAGTTGGAAAGCCAGAAGGAAACTGGTTTTAACTCCCATAGAACCTGTATCAGGACAACATCACTTTATCAGCAATGTAGCTGATATCAGCATAACACTGAAACTGTTCAAATTTAAAACTGATCTTTCTTAAAACTATTTTAATAATTCATTCACAGAACAGAATTGAGACAACCTCCTTAGGAAAAAAAAACACAAAAAGGTAACAAACATTTATTGAGAGCTTTTTATGTGCCAGACACATGGCTTTTCCCACATAATTCTTATAGTTACCTTGCAAGGTATTAACCTTGTCTTTTAGAAGAAAAAACTGAAGTGTTGAGAAATGAAGTAACTTTTTTCTAAGGTCACACACCTAATAGGCCGAGCCAAAGTTCAAACTCAACTATTATAATGTTCCATAGCTGTCAATTTCTTACCTTTTAAAGTAACTGCTATTTTTTTTAAATTATGACAATATGAGAGCAGAGAAAGCAAAGTAAAATAGTGATTTGGATTATAAACTGTTTTTAGTACTGATACTGACCTTGTAAAAATTCCTGAGGTCATTGTGAAGAATATAAAATGCCTTGAGGTCAAAATATTAGGCTTTCCAGTAGAAAAAGTAACAAATAAGTAAATATAACATTTAATATTATCAGCAGAAAACCAGATTTAAAAAAATTAGAAACCAGTTTTATTCTAAACAGCGGTTTTGAAAAGACTGCAGATCACCAGTGTAGGCTGGCCCAAACCAGCATCTCCTGGAGAGAAGGCGTTTCCACAGTCAGCTAAGTTTGGGAAATGCTGGTTTTAACACTAACCCAGTTTCATTATTGCTTACAAGCAGTACCAAGTCCTTGGGACCCTGTCTATCTGGGTTTGAATCCTGGTCCTTGCACCCACTAGCCTAGCCATGTCACTGTAGCAGGCTGTTTGACCACTCTGACAACTGTAGAAGATAGCGTTGTACAGATTAGAAATATTAATACCTGTGGGTCTGTTAGAACAGGACCTTAAAAAGAGAAGTGCTCAATAAATGCTAAATTATATACTAACATCATTTCCCTGAGTCTTTATTAAGCTGATGAAAGTTGATGGTCCTACTGAATCGCCAAGGTGGATAGACACGCAGTTTCCCAAACTTATAGATGGAACCGACTTTTTCAGATCATCCTGGTTAATATTTTTTTAAAAATGCTCTTGGGAAATAGAGAATTCCATTACTAAAATAAAATCTGTTTCTAAAGAAACAAGGTGAATGCTTCTGCCCAGGAAGCTTCATGTCCCTTCCCTCAGACCTCCTATTTGGCTGTTCCTGAGTTGTACCCTAACCGGAAATATCTCTTTGCAGATTCCAGCACCTGGATTTGTTGTAGGCAGTTAGACAGACAAGAGCAGAGAAAGGAGGATGGGTCAGGCACAGGTCACCAGGCTGGAAAGCCCCAGGTGCCTAACAATGGACAATCAACTGTAAAGTGGGACCTCGCCCCCAGGGTGACCTTTCCTCCCCTAGCAAATAGCAGGTCAAGAGGTTTGGACGCCCTGACCTTTCCTCACTAGAAATAACATCTACGCCAGTGATGGCAAACATATGGCACGCGTGTCACAGGTGACATGCAAACTCATTTTTTTGGTTGATTTTTCTTTGTTAAATGGCATTTAAATATATAGAATAAATATCAAAAATATAAGTCTTTATTTTACTATGGTTGCAAATATCAAAAAAATTTCTCTATGTGACACGGCACCAGAGTTAAGTTAGGGTTTTCAAAATGCTGACACGCCGAGCTCAAAAGGTTCGCCATCGCTGGTCTAGGCCTCAGCTGTATGTCAACTCCAGACCCAGGTAAACAACAAAACCAGCCTCAGGCCCAGCTGCATGGAATAAATGACCCCTGCCCCGGTGATGGCCAATCTATCAGTGGAGGGCACCACTCTGAATGGACACACCTGGAAAGCTACTGAGTATTCTATTGAGATCTTCCCCCTGGGACAGCCCCTAAAACCTCCACCTGAAAACCCTTAGGGACAGAGGGTCCGGTGCCTCTCCCTCCAGGGTCTGCGCGGCCTTTCCCTTTCTCCTCCCCACCCCCAGCGAGTTACCTTTAGATTCCTCACTCCCACGCGCCAAAGGCCCTTCCTTTACCTCTATAATTTATTTCCTAAGCCCATTTCTTCCACAAATTACTTTTTCTACCTCTGTAACTTACCCAATAAATGTTCCCTTACAGTTTGGGTCTTAATTCTTTCCGAGCCAGAACCGAAGTACCGAGGTTACTGAACAGATTCAGCGCCTGAAACCTGTATATGGTAGTGGGAGGAACACCATTTTATTTGCCATTCTTATAGCCCTCAGAGGCCTCAAGTGGTTGCCTGCCTAATCAGAGCAGTTATTCCGTTATCCAAGATACTGTGTGGAACCTAGTCCAGCTCGGAATCAACTGAACAAAGACAAGAACGTTTTCCAGGATCAAGATATGGCCATCTCTCTATAACTCACTCACATCCACTGTACAGACTTGAAATCAATATTCAAATGACGGTGTTTTATTATGCCCATTGTGATATTCATAGTCATTACTGAAAGTGCCAATTATGCTACCCTCCCATTTAGAATTTTCTCTAAGCAATACACGTCAGGATTTTCAGAAGTGCTTATACCCTTTCACCGATCACTTCCACCCCACCTCCTGCCTTCCTCCTCACCCAGGGCTAAGGCTTGCTCAAGGACAAAACAGGGTTCTTCACGGCGTGCTGAGCAAAGGCCACAGGCTGCTAAGCATTGCTAAGTAAACCTGTACACAATGAAGTCATCTAGCTTGGTGCTCACGCCAGAATCTCAGTCTGTCAGCACAAATACATTTTCCCACAAATTAATAAAAATTTGTTAACATAAAAACATTCAAACCTGTAAAGAATGTTTGTGAGTTTATTTGAGCCAAACTACTGACAATTGCAGGGAAGCAAAATCTCAACGTATTGGGATAACACTCCAGAGAATGGCAGTTTTTCATCTATTTTTATACATTGCAATCAAAGGAGGGGGCGCAGGTAGGTTACAGGAAATCTACTGGTAACAGATTAGAAAGGCTGGAGAAAGCAAAAGGGGAACCTCTGGGATTGTATAAAAAGTAAAATGATAGACACATACTTGGGTGGGTGCAGGATAGTTAACAGTCAACAATTAACATCATAACAATAACAATGAAGGGATTTAAGGTCTCCTGGAGCCCAGAGCATTTAGTTGTGACCTGAGGGGTCTGGAAAAAAAAGGGAAGTTACAAGTTACCCAGACATTTCAAGGATATGTTATTACAGATGCAAAAAGACAATAGGCTCAGATAAGGTAAGGTTGACTTGTCAGTGAAGTTACCGGCCCAGGAGGTAACTACCCACCATAACTACTTTTAGTTAAAGTTTAATTTCAGACCATCTTTTGTGGTTACTTTAGGTCTGAGTTTGCAAGACCGCCATGCAGGCCTTCCTTGATCTTGTCAGGTTTGCATGTGGCCCCTTTTGTCCACAAATTAACAAAAATTTTGAAACCAGCCAAAACCACCATGTTCTTCATCATCACTGCAACCATCCAAAATGTAAGCACCTCCAATAATTAATTAAGCCTCTCCAATTAGTCCCTTTTTCCTGCTTCACTCTGATCATTTCACCTTGAAAATCACACATCCTCCAATAGCCATACTTCCTAATAACCCTTTACATTGTTCCACTGTAAAAAAGACCCTAAAACCTGTACCAATTTAAATAACACTCCAGCAATCTTCTTGCCTAAACTAAAACATGAATGCAAGCTATCGGCACTGAGCAAATGCAAAACATGGAAGTGATTCCTTGTTCACAATCACAGTTTTGTTTTTTAACCTCCAATGTGCTCAGCAATGTCTAAGTATGGTGGTGTTCATTTTATTAAACTAGGGGCTCAGTGCAACTAATTCATGCACCTTGAAAGGAAATGTGGGCCATGAGGCTGCGGTGGGCACAGGGGCAGGTCTCGGCCCATCCTCCGCACCTTCGCCTGGCCCAGGGGTGGGCAAATTTTTTGACTCGAGGGCCACAATGGGTTCTTAAACTGGACTGGAGGGCCGGAACAAAAGCATGGATGGAGTGTGTGTGTG
>NW_006293957.1:201424-202291 GCF_000327345.1 Myotis davidii
CTAGGCATTACATAAAAGGGTACGGTTTTTTTTTTTTTTTTAGTTTTATTCATTTCAAACGGGCCATAGTTTGCCCACGGCTGGACTGGCCCCTCCTGCCATAGCCCCCAGTCCTCTGTCTGCCGGCAGCCCTGCTTCTGCTGCTGCCGCTCCCACAAGCTGACAGCTCCGGCCCCACTGGCACCCACTGACAGTGCGGAACAATTGGGGCCAGTGCCATCAGCAGGTGTGAGCGGTGGCTGCTGCCCACATCGCCCCTGAGGAGCAAGGGGAAGTGGAGAAGCCCTCAGGGGTGATCAAAGCCGGCAGCCACTACTTGCACCCACTGATGGCGCTGAGCTATCAGGGCGGCACCAGGTGTGGGCAGCGGGTGCGAGTGGTGGCTCCAGCACAGGCAGCGGATGCGAGCAGGACCAGCGTCAGCAGCAGGTGCAAGCACCGGGTGGGACCACAGCACTCAGGAGCAAGTAATTTTCAGTAACCACCAGGGGCTTGCCCCTATGACAGCGACCCCACCTTGGTCTGGCACCCCTGCTCACCTGCTCCACCATCCCGCCACAGCCAAAGCCTGCCATGGTCCGCGCTCTGCTGCCTGCTGCCAATGCCCACCATGTTTTGCATGCGCCCCTTGGTGATCAGCGCACATCATAGCAATGGGTTGTTCAGTGGTTTGGTTGTTTCACGGTTCAGTCTATTTGCATATTAGCCTGTTATTATATAGGATTATATAGGATGTGTGTGCCATTGACTTGAGGCATTTTTTAAAATATATTTTTATTGATTTCAAAGAGGAAGGGAGAGGGAGAACGAGATAGAAACATCAATGATGAGAGAGAACCATTGATTGGCTGCCTCCTGCACGCCCCC
>NW_006293957.1:203898-208350 GCF_000327345.1 Myotis davidii
CTAGGCATTACATAAAAGGGTACGGTTTTTTTTTTTTTTTTAGTTTTATTCATTTCAAACGGGCCATAGTTTGCCCACGGCTGGACTGGCCCCTCCTGCCATAGCCCCCAGTCCTCTGTCTGCCGGCAGCCCTGCTTCTGCTGCTGCCGCTCCCACAAGCTGACAGCTCCGGCCCCACTGGCACCCACTGACAGTGCGGAACAATTGGGGCCAGTGCCATCAGCAGGTGTGAGCGGTGGCTGCTGGTGTGTGCCATTGACTTGAGGCATTTTTTAAAATATATTTTTATTGATTTCAAAGAGGAAGGGAGAGGGAGAACGAGATAGAAACATCAATGATGAGAGAGAACCATTGATTGGCTGCCTCCTGCACGCCCCCTACTGGGGTTCAAGCCTGCAACCCAGGCATGTGCCCTTGACCAAAATCGAATCCATGACTCTTCAGTCTGCAGGCCAACACTCTACCCACTGAGCCAAATTGGCTAGGGCACAATCACAGTTCTTTACCCTCAAATAAAAGTATCTCTTTTGAGATTTATGTCATCTTTTGCTACCTCTCTCTCCTTGTTATTGTCATCTACTGACCTCTTGGTCACTCTCCCACATTCACTGAAGACCTTAGAACCTGGTTCCATTCTGAGCAATTCACTTCCTGTGTAGCTGACTCTTGTAACACCCTAGCTTTACAGTTCCCTTATCTCAACTCCAATAAACTTCACTTTCTCTCCACTTCAGAGTGAGTGAGTGAGGAATGCCTATAGCTGAAAAATGCAGTTATTGCGGACTTATGGGGCACTCTTTCTGTTAGTCTTTTTTTTTTAATATATTTTATTGATTTTTTACAGAGAGGAAGGGAGAGAGATAAAAAGTTAGAAACATTGATCAGCTGCCTCCTTGGGACCCTTCAGTCCGCAGGCCGACGCTCTATCCACTGAGCCAAACTGGTTTTGGCTGTTAGTCTTATTTATACACTTAATTTTCTCTTGCAAAAATGTTAAAATAAATGAAAACCATAAGAGGCAAGGATCTGGAATTTCCCAGGGCTTGGATATTTGTTTTTTCCACTTAAAGTTTTTCTAATTAATTTAAAACTATTTGTGATTACTTCTCTAATGTAGTTTGGCTCACTTTTTAGTATTTATATTTCAAAAGAGGCAAGAAAGAATATGAAATTACAGAAGATAGTGAAAGTCTATAATTCATTACAATAGGCAAAAATATACCAGATAATGGAGGAATAAATAGTGCTTCCTTTAATTTGAGCCTTTCATCACAAACTTCTTTATTTCCGAGTTCCTGATACTTATTCTATCTCTGTATTAGCACTTTCCCACTAACATACTGCTGTTCAGACACTTCAACCATTCTTTTAAAAATATCTAACCAGAATTTTCACTGTTGATGCTGGCAGGTATCAAATTCTGAATCTAAGATGGAATCCCTTTGTGTTTCATTGTTTGTAGATGTCCCTCCAAGAAAGCAACCATAATGATTTCACATTGGATGAGGAAACTGTGGGGACAATAACTAGGTACAAGGTGCCTTGGATACCCATTCCATGTACCTTCAAAATAGACTGATCCCAAGCTGTACTCTCATAGTGTGTTGCTATACCAGAGTCCAATGAAACTGTCATTTTTGCCCTTAGCACACAGACAAGAACTCCTAATTTCAGTATAAAGACCAGATTAGTCAGTCCTCTTGTTAATTTAATCCACTTGCACAATGAGAATACGTTCCTGATGGCAGCTTCACCTGAAAATCTGCTGAAATCATTTAAACATCTGAGATTTCATTATAACTCCCAGATTTTCCACAGCAGGTTGAGAACAGGTTTCTATTCTGATGACTTGTCTGGCAACAGAGTAAATATCACAGACTGGAGACACTATCTTACAAACTGTCAATGGTAAAAAACTGTTAAAAAAATAAGCATAATATTAACTATCACACTATATAAGACTTCAAAGGGAACTACTGTAGACTGCAAATATCTCAATGTAGAGAACATGATCGTTTTCAAAGGGAATTACAATCTGCAGATTTCTCAAGGGACTGAACATGAAACCCCAAGCATCATAATTTCCAGTGTCATATTTAACAATATCTCACCCCTATTAAACTTTGCATCCTAAGGAAATATATTATCATAATAATTTTCTGTGGCAAGTAGGGCAAACACAGTTGATTGCCAACTTAGCAATGGTTTCCTCCACTCCTTTTTCTTTGCTGGCAGAACCTCTCTGTACTTTAGAAGCTAAAAGTGCCAGGAAGTCCTCCTGCTAGCCTCCCTTAGAGCAAGGGCATGGGCACTGACCCATTCCTAGCTACGGGGCCTAAGAGAGCTGAAGCTGACAGGCAGGCCTTTGGAAATGTTTTCTTCACCAACAAAGATCTGAGAGGAAATTGCTGTTCTTCTACATAGTACTTAGTTGTGTCTGCATAACTACATGGAACTGGTGCAGCAATTTTACAACACAAGGACAGATAATCACCTCTTGCTGAATGTAACACAGAGAAAAGCACTTGGGTCCCCGGCAGTATCACTGAGTCCTGTACAAACAACGGAATAAATAGCCTTGCCTCTGGAATTCTTGTAAGATAATAGCTATCTTGGTTAGTTTATGGCTTTAGTTCAAGCCTTTTTGTTTGCATATTATTACCTGAGGGCCAAAGTACCCTAAGTAATATCGCTAGCAAGTATCTGTTCACTGCATGCTACCTAGATTAGGAAGTTAAACCACTGTGATTGTAGTTGACTCCAGCCATTACTGCTTCATTCATGTTCTTCTTTTCCTTTCACTGAGAAGCGAACCCAATGTAATTATGTTCATATCTATGCTTCACAATAAAATCTGTTTCTTCCAGAACTCTTCCACAATGGTCAACGGGAAAGGACTTTTCGCTTCTCCAGTATATTTTCCAGCATCACAGAAGTGTCCCAATTTTTAGCTAAACTTTCTTACTATACAAACTCCAATCCCATATTGAAATCACAACTGACAGAAAATTTCCAAAGAGAAAGTGCTAACGATATCTAAGAGTTGCTTTTATAGAGGGTCATTCACATTGACCAATAAATGGAGCTGATCGGTAAGGCAATCTGAACGATGAATAAGTTAATATGATATTCTTTTTACACAGAAGGAAAACAAAAAACTTAACCTCAACTGAAAAAAAAAAAAGAAAAAGAAAAAGACAGAGTTATGAGTGCATACAGGTGATTTCAGAATCCTACCTGAGTATAATTAATTTTTAAGAGACCTCACTTGTTTCTTGCATGATATGCTTCAAGGGATAAAGGTCCTACTATTTTTCATATTTACTCACAACATGGAAAGAACCCTTATCAAGCTGATCAAACCTTCGTTGAATATTATTCAGCAGTGCAGCAAAATGAAAACTTAACCAAACTAGACAAGCACATATAATTGACATTTGATTTATTAGGGAAAAAGTTAAGAAGAAAAAAACTACAAACCCTGAAATTTTCAGATCCTTTTCTTTGATATATTTCTCTTTTTCTAACTTTTTAAAAACTTGATTTTAGAGAGAGAGGAAGGGAGAGAAACAGAGAGACAAAGCGAGACAGAGAGAGAAACATCAATGTAAGAGAAACATCTATCAGTTGCCTTCCCTATGCACATGCCCTGGCCAGGGATGAAATGTGACCAGGAATGAAGCCTGCAGCCTATGCATGTGCCCTGACCCGGAATTGAACCCATGACCCTCCAGCGCATGGGACTACTCTCCAACCAACTGAGCCACACTGGCAAGGATGATATACTTTTCTTGCTTATTACAAAAACATGCTCACTAAAGGGGAAAAAAAATAAAAATTATAAATTTTTCTAAAGTCAATTAGAAACACAAAAGCAAATATTAGAAAAACTTTTCCTGAAAAATATGGCACAAAGACTCAAAAAAAAATCCACAATGCACCAAAATTACCAATAATTGAAAAAAACAGAAGTGATACTCATTTTCAACCAAATTGCTGTGTAAGCCAAACTATTCTGATGATCAAACTGCTTTTAAGTACAGTATATACTACTCTCTATTTTCAAACCCTGGTCTCGTTTATCTGCAGGCATTTGCATGTGGTATTCGGTAGGACAGGGTACTCCTCTCTCCCCATACTCATCTGGCTGGTTTCTGAAGTACTGATAAGCAGTTGTGAACTAAAACCTATTAAACTTGCTGAAACCGGTTTGGCTCAGTGGATAGTGCGTCGGCCTGCGGACTGAAAGGTCCCAGGTTCGATTCCGGTCAAGGCATGTACCTGGGTTGCGGGCACATCCCCAGTAGGGGATGTGCAGGAGGCAGCTGATCGATGTTTCTCTCTCATTGATGTTTCTGGCTCTCTCTCTCCCTTCCTCTCTGTAAAAAAAAATAAAATATATTTAAAAAAAAATAAGATAAACAGACAAACTACAAACTGAGAAAAAAATAT
>NW_006293957.1:209163-212232 GCF_000327345.1 Myotis davidii
TACCTGGGTTGCGGGCACATCCCCAGTAGGGGATGTGCAGGAGGCAGCTGATCGATGTTTCTCTCTCATTGATGTTTCTGGCTCTCTATCTCTCTCCCTTCCTCTCTGTGAAAGTTCAATAAAATATATTAAAAAAATAAAAAATAAAAAAAATAAAACCTATTAAACTTAGTAACATAGGGACCTGATTTTAGTTTCTTGTTTTAAAAGCTCTATTTCAGTGATGGCGAACCTATAACACACATGTCAGAGGTGACACGCGAACTCATTTTTTTGGTTGATTTTTCTTTGTTAAATGGCATTTAAATATATAAAATAAATATCAAAAATATAAATCTTTTACTATGGTTGCAAATATCAAAAAATTTCTATATGTGACACGGCACCAGAGTTAAGTTAGGATTTTTCAAAATGCTGACACGCCAAGCTCTAAAGTTTCGCAATCACGGCTCTATTTAAAAAGTTAAATATTTTATCTGTGGTATCATTTAGTTTCATTCTATCATTTCTAATATGTAGATAGGGTAACCATTTTTGCCAAATATTTTTGTCACTTTATAAGAAAACAAAATGCTGACAACTATTAAATTCTATGTTCAAATTCACTACTCATACTTAAGAAAGTAAAGTAGTCCTAAAATGGCCCTAACTGGTTTGGCTCAGTGGATAGAGCGTCGGCCTGTGGACTGAGGGGTCCCGGGTTCGATTCGGGTCAAGGGCACATGCCCAGGTCGCAGGTTCGATTCCTCTCCCTTCCTCTCTGAAATCAATAATATGTATATATATTTTTAAATAAAGCTGATGATTATTCTATTTAAAAAAATAGCCCTGAGATAAGAGATGTTCTGTGTAGTAATAGGTTATTCACTGTAATACCTCTGTAACTTCAAGATACTGGAACCAACATACATATTCATTAGCAAAAATAATTTTGGCATATCCATATAATGAAATACTATGCAACAGTAAAATATAATGACGAGCAGTTAGGCAATAAAATAAAACGCATCCAGATTGGAAAGGGAAAAGTAAAACTATCTCTATTATAGTCTGAAAAAAAAAACCAAAATATTGCTGAAAATTTAAAAGAATTAAATAAGTAAAAAGACATCTCATGTTCATGAATCAGAAGATGTAATATTGTTAAAATTGCACTACTTTCCAAGTTAATCTATAGATTTAACATAATTCCAATAAAAATTCCAGCCAGACTTTTTGCAGAAATTCACCACCTAATCCTAAAATTTCTATTAAAACTCAAGAGACTCAGAAAAACCAAACAGTCTTGAAAAAGAACAAAGTTGGAGGACTCCTACTTCCCAATTTCAAAACTTACTGTAAAGTTACAGTAATCAAAACAATGTGGTACTAGCATAAGGATAGATATATGCACGAGTGGAAAAGAAATGAAGAGTCCAGAAATCCTCACATTTAGATCAATTGATTTTTGATAGTACAAAAGCAATTCAGGGGGGAAGAAATAGTCTTCCCAACAAATGGCACTGGAGCAAATGAATATCCACATGCAAAAGAATGAAATGGAACCCTTTACTCAACATATAAAATAAACTCAAAATGAATCAAAGACCTACACTTAAAAGCTAAAACTATAAAGCTCTTACAAAAAAAAATGGTTGTAAATTTTCATGCCTGCAATTAGACAATGATTTCTTAGACATGACTCCAAAAGCACAAGCAACAAAAGAAAATATTTATAAATTGGACTTCATTGGAAGTTAAAACTTCTGTTGCAACGGACACCATCAGAAAAGTTAAAGAAAACACTTGCAAATCATATGTCTCATATGGCATTTACATCTAGAATAAAGATAGAACTCTTACAACTCAACAATAAAAAGACAAATAATCTAATTTTAAAATGGGGGCGGTGTGAATAGACATTCTCAAAAAAGATATACATGCCCTAGCCGGTTTGGCTCAGTGGATAGAGCACCAGCCTGCAGATTGAAGGGTCCCGGGTTCGATTCTAGTCAAGGGTACATGCTCGGGTTATGGGTTCGGTCCCCAGTAGGGGACGTGCAGGAGGTAGCCAATCAATGATCCTCTCTCATCATTGATGTTTCTCTCTCTCTCTCCCTTTCTCTGCTTCTCTGAAATCAATAAAAATATATATTTTTAAAAATCATTCAGGAAATGTACATCAAAACCAAAATGAGCTACAATTTCATATCAGATAATAATGGTTTGAGGCTGTGGTGAAATTGGAAGCCTCATACAATGCTGGTAAGAATAAAAATGGTGCTGTGGAAAACAGTTTGGCAGTACCTCAAAAGGTTAAACACAGGCTAGCATATAACCCAACAATTCCACTCTGAGGTATATACCCAAGAGAATTTACAACATATGTCTAAACAAAAACTTGTACAAGCATGTTCATAATAGCATTATTCACAATAGCAAAAAAGTGAAAATAACCCAAATATCCATCAGTGATGGATTAAAATATGATATAGCCATACAATGAACACTCCTCAGCCATAAAAAGAAATGAAATACTGACACATGCTATAAGGTGGATGAATTTTTAAAATATTATGCCACCCTGGCCGATGTGGCTCAGGTGGTTGGACGTCGTCCCATGAGACAGAAGGTTACCAGTTTGATTCCTGGTTGGGACCTAGATCCCCAGTAGGGGTATGCAGGAAGCAGCCGATCAATGTTTCTCTCTCTCTCTCTCTAAAAAAAAAATCAATAAAAACATATTTTTGAAAACAACATGCCGCTGAGTGAAAGAAGCCAGTCCCAAAGGCCCACATAGTGTATGATTCCATTTAAATGAAATGTCCCGTCGTATATTTAAGTCCTTTATCCATTTTGAGTTTATTTTTGTGTATGGTGTAAGTTGGTGGTCTAGTTTCATTTTCTTGCATGTATCTATCCAATTTTTCCAACACCATTTATCGAAGAGACTGTCTGAACTTCATTGTATGCTCTTGCCTCCTTTGTCAAATATTGAGTGTAATGGCTTGGGTCAATTTCTGGGTTCTCTGTTCTGTTCCATTGTCTATACGTCTGTTCTTGTGCCCATATCAGTCTGTTTTGATTTCA
>NW_006293957.1:212296-215726 GCF_000327345.1 Myotis davidii
GAAAAAAAGAAAAGAAAAAATGAGCAAAAAAGTATTTAGATTTAAGCTGGTTGTGTTGAAAAACTATGATAATACATGTAAAATGTCTTGTTACAAGAAAGGCATATCAATAAATAGGAATTCCTTCCCATGAATTAACCTAAAAAATAAATAAATAAATGAAATGTCCCCCATGGACAAACCTCAAGAGAAAGTAGAAAATATGTAATACCTTTTCCAATTAAATCACTTTAAAAACAACTACATTGTTCATGTATTTATGTTATGTCTTTCTTCATACTAAAACTCTTTCTCTAAAATATTTTAAAAAGCACTTGGAAGCACAAAAGCATGCTGAGAAGAAAAGACCCAGAATTTTAACATAGCTACGGAAAACTCATAAACCACAAAGGCAGAAACTTTGTCTGTTGGATACTAACAAATGACCAAAGTTCCCTTCAATTCTGGCCTCCTTTTGAATTAGATATTACTACCAATAATTAATCTTTAATTTGCAAAATATCTGTATATTTTATAAAGGCAATCACCAACGTCAAGCTGAAACTCACTGGACTTTACATCATAGTAAACAATTTTAAACTAAATGCAACAACCACTTAAAACATTTCTTGGAATAGTAAAAACAGCCTAACTCTGGAGTCAGAGATGGGCTTGAATCATAGCCTGCTATTTACCAGCTAGGTGATCATCAATTTACTTGGTCTCTGAGTTTCTGCCCCTTTCTGTTAATCAGGAATTAGACTACCTACTTGAGGGTGAAGAGACACTCCAATTACAAAATGGGGACAGGAGATTATTTCACTCTTTTTTTTTAAAACCTATCTGTACTGCTTGAAATTTTTTACATGTATATAATTTAAAAACATAATGCAGATTTTAAAAATAAAACTTTGTAGGGTTCTTGTGGAGCCATTTTGTAAGATATCTACACATAGCAAACTCCCAATTATGAATAATTTCCTCACTCCTTCCATAGCCCTTTTGTTACTGGAAAGGGGACCTGGCCCTTCGTGGGTCTGCCTAGGGCTGGCTGGCAGTGTGTGGGTTCTTGACTTCGTGTAAGAAAAATTTCACAACACGAGTCCAGGTGATTTTTAGAGGACGTTTATTAAAGCTGGGGGTTTGATTCCCAGTCAGGGCACACGCCCAGGTAGCTGGCTCAATCCCCAGCAGGAGGCATGAAGATGGCAGCCAATCAATGATGTTTCTCTCTCATCCGTTTCTATCTCTCTATCCCTCTCCCTTCCTCTCTCTAAAATCAATAAAAACATGTATATTAAAAAAATAAGTAAACAAATAAAGCTGGGGACAGTGAAACAAAGAAGGACTAGGGAAATGCAGGCTGGGCTGCTTTGGCTAAGAAGTCAGAGAAAGGGGGGTCAGGGAGTTTGCCTGGGAGGAGCTGCTGCCCATTGCTCCTGGCTGCCAGCCTCATGGGTCTCCTTCGAGTAGGAGATGCAGGCCTGTTGGGGAAGACAAGCGGGGGGGAGGGTGCAGGCATATTCCTGGGAGAGCAGGCTCTGTGACCTTCCTTTTGAGGGGTTTTAAAAGCTGGGCATTTGGGGGAGGTCTTAAGGGAGGATTTCAATAGAATATTCATCAGTTTTATGCTGCAATGCCAAAATGAGATGAGATTTATTCCCTTAACTTCATCTGTCCTTGGGTGTAGTTGGCACAAATGGCACTAACTGCATCTCTCCTATCTGTCTCCATGATGTACCCTCTGGTTGGGGATAAGTACAACCATTTACTCTTACGTGTCCTCGTTTAGGGAAGACAGAATTTATTAGAGGGCCGCAAACTGCTATTTAACTATCTCAGTTTTTCTATCCCACTTGCCAAGGGATTATCGTAGCTTCTTACTCTCCTGCCTCACTTCCACCATCTTGAATTCAGGTGACTAAGGCTTGGAGGAAGCAAAGCTAAACATTTATTTTTCTGAAGGCAATGGTTATCAAGAAAGGGATAAACAAGAGCAATGAAACTAAACCTTTAAACCACTTTCCTCAAAACATACCAAAGAATTTCATCTGAAGAGAAAAAAAAGGAAGTCCACATGTTTACTGATTCTAATCACTTTATTCTGGGCCATTAAGGTTTGGGAGGGATACAATGTTAATGATAACACTATCAAATGAAAAGCAAATTTGGTACCTTAATCTTTTGACCTACAAGACAAATTCAGGATTCAGTTCAAAGAATGTTTTTCACTAAGAAACACAATACAAATATAAATTGTGACTATTTTAATCTAGCAAATTCTGCAAAATATCAGCACCATTTTCCTTGCTTTGAAAGCACTCTGAGAGATTAGTGCGATTTAATTGATCTAGGTTGTCATCTTATACTTCGCAGGATATTGTGAAAATTAAGAACATTCTTTTCTATATTCTAATAGATGAAGAAATTGAAAGCCAGAAAGCAAAGTAGTTTTGCACGTCACAACGGTGGCTTTTAAAACCTCCAAAGCACACTGGGGTCGCTGAAGCTGGGAAGGTGGCTTTTAGCAGCTGTCTTAAAAACGCAGACTTTACTGTCACAAGCATCAGGCTTACCCACAAGAGTGGCTAACATCAACATTTCTCGTCAAGTATGCGTAAGCACATAATTAAACCTTCATGTAGCTTAAAGTTTACAAAGCCTATTCTGATCCATTTAATATATACATTACTGAGAATTCCCTGGAGTGCTTTTGTTTTTAAACTATTTCAAAAACATATTTGTCAACATAAGGAACGTGGAAACCTGCAGAGAATTTTTAAGAGTTTATTTGAGCCAAAACTGAGGACATTGCCAGGAAGCTCTCAAGCGCTCCTGAGAATAACCATTTTGCCGTTTCTTTTATGCATCCGGAACTAAAGAGGGGCCACAGGAAGACCACCTGAAAGCGGGGAAAGCCAGGCGGGGCTGGGGAGAGCCGCCGGTCCGAGGGGACCTGCAGAAACTGGAGAGAAGATGTGCTCTGGCTGGCCCTCGCCCTCTAAGGGAGGGGTCTGAAAGGGGGCATTTCAAAGGCCCCAACCCAGATGCGCAGAACAAAGCACAGGGCTTGCTTTGGGCAAAGATAACACCTTTTACTGAAGATGTGTGCCTGGGGCGTGGCTACCACCCTGATCTGCCCAGATAGGAAATTATGCTTCATTACTTCCCCTTGTTCCTTCCATACCGGAAAGGGGAAGCGCCGTCAGTGAATGTTAGAAAGCTACAGCAGCGATTTACGTAACTGTTTTATCTCAACTTCGTCGGATGAGTGGTTAAAAGGGACAAAATTGAAAAGTGGTAAAAGCCCGTCGGTAAAGGATTCCCCAGATGCCAGGCTTTCTCCTTTCGTTTCTGCAAGCCACCTCAAACATGCAGCTCCGCTGACACCAAGCTCTTCGCCGTCCCGTGCAAACAGCCAAGCCCTTCCCCGGCCTCCAACCCCAGCTGC
>NW_006293957.1:216971-217171 GCF_000327345.1 Myotis davidii
TTCAAGATGGTGGAGGGCTTCTTCGACCGCGGCGCCAGCATCGTGGAGGACAAGCTGGTGGAGGACCTGAGGACCCGGGAAAGCGAGGAGCAGAAGCGGAAGCGGGTGCGGGGCATCCTGCGGATCATCAAGCCCTGCAACCATGTGCTGAGCGTGTCCTTCCCCATCCGGCGCGACGACGGCTCCTGGGAGGTCATCCA
>NW_006293957.1:217320-233737 GCF_000327345.1 Myotis davidii
CCCGGGAGCGCTGCCTGGGGAAGCGGCGTGCAGAGGAGCGCCGGGCGCTGCTCCTTTGGGTGACACAGGGCGGGTCCCGGCGAAGGGCGCGTCTAGAAAAGGGAACGCCGGGCCATCTGGCTGAGCCTCTGCGAGTGTTTGTGGGCTTCTGTGACTCACCCGAATGCGGGCTGTGAAGTAACTTTATGATTTTTCCCTCTTTTTTGCACTGAGACAGGATACAGTAACGTAAAAATGAGCTGCCTCTACCTTTGAAATCTAGACAGTTTTATTAACCAAATGAACTTGTTAATTACACGTTGATCTTTTTAATTATTTTTCTATCCTGACAGGTTTTTTTTGTACAGAATAGTAATGCACGAGCAGTGAAACATCTCTGACAAACACCGGGCGTCCTGACAGTAAATCTAAAGGGTGTAGACCGCTGGGTGGCCCGCCAGCCAATGGAATGAAATAGCCCGGGGGGTGTGTACTGGTCCTGGCTAGCACCGGATTTGAGCTTGGGGAAAAGATAAGCAGGTGAAGAAAGGAGCTGAGTCGGTTACAATTTGGTAACCACCAAGTTATCCTATACATACTTAAAATTTTTGAATGTGGATTTAGCTTATGCAGTCATATTGCTTTCTTTGAGAAAATAAAAGTGGGTTTTTTCCATATTTCCTCTAATAAATTTCACTATACATTTTTAAAGGTGCTTAAAAGTAACCTCAAATAGGAAGGTAAAGAGTCTTGCTGGAGTTTTCAGAGAGCTGTAGGGCTGTGCCCTTTGTCTCTGTAAACCTGACAGAGGGTTCTATTTTACCAGCTGACTTCTAAGGATAATTTTTAGAAATCTCTCTACCAGAAAAAAATTGACCACTGCTGGCATTCTCAGCTGGGGAGCAAAGGTTGTTTTAAACTGTTTAATGATTTACCTTTACTTGCTGGCTAAATTTGCATGGACCCCACCCACTTTTATGACTTAATCTGTAACACTTTAGTATCCTTTAGGTTTCCTGTTCTAAAATCAACGTTGAACTACTTTGACCTCTAGATTCCCTTTCCAGCTCCAAAAGTATATAAAATGTACATACTGTCAATCTCCTTACATTGCCTGTCTTCTTCCTACCACTCCCTTATTCTCTAAACCAAGAATACAAGTTCAGACTCTCAAGAACAGCAAGCAAGAATGTTGGAGGAAGAAGCAGAGTTAGCAGATATTAAACTGCAGTGATTGTTTAAAATGAAGTTCATATTACTATTTTGTCAGTATTTTCCAGTTGCTTAAAAGACATACAAGTGAACTAGCTGTTTTTTCTGCAGGATCTGATTCAGTCCAGGAAGTTCTAGTAGCCAAGCCCTCTCCTATCTTTATAAATCACAACTCCACAAACTCACTAAAGCAACTAAAGTTTACCATAGTTCATTGGTCCTCTTCTTCTTGTTGCCACAGCAGTTTTAATACCATAATATTGAACCTAGCAACAAATTGCATCAGCCATCCTGAAGCGCTGTTATTGTAGCACTTGCTTATGCGAGTGTAAGATACGGTTTTCTCTCCCATTATCCCATTTACAAGAAGGGATGCCACTGAAAGCTCTATTAACTCCCAACATATAAACATTGAGAATTTGAATTTTAACTAATGAACAGTAGCAAGCATTGTGAGATAATATAAAAGAAAATTAACCTCTGTAGTGATAGGTTTATTCTCTTTCAGAATTTGAAAGTATGGAGAGAATAGGTTTGGGGAGGATTGGTTTTGCTATGAAAGCTCTTAAAATTTTTTTAGTATGCTTAAGATAATGAACAGTATAATAAATGGATGGGTAAGAAAAATTTGCAGACTTTTATGCTTTGCTTTCATGGCACTCCAGGATCTTGTACCCATTTATCACCCTTGTCTTATTGCAGAGAATGTATATTCTAAGAGGAACTTACTTTCAGTGGGGTTTTTCCCTCCAATTAAACATAAAAAGCTTATTTTACTTAAAAGAAAGTTGTTAACCTCTTTGGTTCCACTACGGTCTTAGAAATACAGAATATATTAGGTATTGAGATTTTAAAAGATGCTTTGCATAATCCCTATAAACTTCACTAAGTTTTTCCCTCTTTTTAAAAAATATGTTTTTATTGATTTCAGAGAGGAAGGGAGAGATAGAAACATCAATGATGGGAGAGAATCATTGATTGGCTGCCTCCTGCATGCCCCCTACTGGGGATTGAACCTGCAACCCAGGCATGTGCCCTTGACCAGAATCAAACCCAGGACCCTTCAGTCCACTGGTCGATGCTCTATCTACTGAGCCAAACCAGCTAGGGCTTGACTTGTTTTTCAAGAGCCAAAATGCAAAAAGGAAACTGTAGGAGGTAGATGGTCCTTGTTCTTGTCTTTGGGCAAAAGGATGCAGGGATGGAAGCAGCTAAGGTTTGGTTGTCCCCCTCGGCCTCTGGGATATAATTGTGTGGTGAATGGTAGTATTTTGAAGAAGAAAGTATGAGAGTGTCTCCATCTGCTGCCACAAGATAAAATGTAGTCTTTGTAGGTAATTAAATTTAGGATTAATCCATCTGGAAGTTCACTTAGATGACAGGTAATTTGTAGGTCTTCTACACCATAGCCCTGAGGCTTTATATTGCTGCTGCTGTTATTTTTAATACTTTTTAGTTAAATATGAACTGTGTTGCTATTATAAAGGCCTTTTATTGGGGGGGGGGGGCGGAAATGAGGGGAAAGGGAGCCAAATGCCTCTAAACTCACCCCCAACCCCTCCGCATGCCAAATCTAAGGGAGAGCTAAGATAATGATGGAGACCTATATCAGATTGTTATTCAGTCTTCCCATAGTTTGTGTGAATCCATCTAGCTAGTTTGCTTTTCAGTAAAAAACCCATCTGCAGGAAGGCAAATACTGCTCACTCATTAGATGCAAAGTACACTTTGCAGGAATTGGGGCATAAAAATCGGAGGACAAGCACAGTGTGTATTAAACTCCAAATGGGTAGTGTTGAAATGTAAGTTCAAGAAATAGCAATTGAACATGAACTTTCCGGCTTACAGTGGGAAGACAGTGGGTTTAGCACTCTTGTTTTTTATATATATTTTTAATTGATTTCAGAGATGAAGGGAGAGAAAGAGAGATAGAAACATCAGTGATGAGAAAGAATCATTCATCACCTGCCTCCTGCCTGCCCCACACTGGGGACAGAGCCCACAACCGGGGCATGTGCCCTAACCAAGAATCAAACTGTGACCTCCTGCTTCTTAGGTTGACTCTCAACCACTGAGCCACACCAGCCAGGCTGAAATAACATTTTAAAGAGAGGTTCTCCATTAAAAGAGGTTTGAAGAGCTTTGGTGTTTAACAGTTTCATATGTAGCCAGAACAATGCATTTCTCAATTATTACATGTATTGTTAAGAATTTTCAATGAAATAATTTTTAAATAGCTTTCTTCTGAGAGGCTCTTCCTTAAAAACTAAGAAAAATCTTTGTTTATCAAGAATTGGTATTACTTCTCTTGATTATTCTTCGAGTCAGACTGTGAGACCTAATTTTCTGAATTACTTCTTGGCTAGAGGAAAATATGAACATGACCCAAATGACAATTACAAAGATTGTCAGTAATGTGACCCCTTCTGCCATTTATCATTGTCACAAAATATATGTCAGCATAGGCCTTTCAAAAAGCATATTGTACATATTGGGCCATAGTATTTACATGAACTATTTTTTTAATCTCTTACCAAGAGAGAAACAGCAAAGGAATAATCAAGGGTAACAGTACCCATGTTGGATTTACAAACTATAGACTGTATTCCAAATAAATCAGTTTTTCCATTAGGTGGGTTTTCTTTCCTTGTAGGCAACAGTTTTAAACTTAATATTTAAAGAACATTAATTCATGGGGATTTCTGACAGTTAATGTATCTATTGAGTGTCTGTTAATTGCCTTCTCTGTGTCAGGTACCATCCTCTGCTGGGGAACTATAAGAGACTTAAAAACACACACATTGATTGCTTTGTTTTGTTTTTTGAAATGTCTTTTCATTTCCCAAAAATAGAGCAGAAACCAAAATCTCTTCTGCACTATATCATTCTCTTTGCTTTAAGCTCAGTACATTTTTTCAGCATTTTCCTTTTCCAGAAACCATCAAGAAATGACAAACTGAAAATACACCAAACAATGTGCTGCTGTAATAATTTGAGGAAGATAACGAGGAGAAGCAGTCTTGGTCTGGAAGTAGGGAAGGCTGTATAGAGATTGAGTGGGGGAAGATCACTTATGAGAGAAGTAGAGGGTGGCTTCAGCCCAGGTCTGAGGTGCGACTGTGGGATGGGGTCATGGGAACAGACGGTAAATCGTGAGAAGTAAGTTTTTGTGACAACGAATGTTTGTTTGTTTATTTTTATCTCTTGTACTTCCTAGCCCCCTTCCTGACGGAGCTCTTAATATCCTTGGGATCCCTAAGTGATAGGGGTGCTAGAAGCATCATTTGTGCTAATGGTTGGTCTTTAACTTCATTTTCTGACACAGAGCTCCTAAGACCCTGTAATTTTCTGGGTTATGGGAACATCTTTTAATCTAATGAGGCAACTCTTGGTGGGCTTCTGATTGGCTTTAAGGTGGTGCTAGTCACCAGAAAGGCGACCCTGGGGTTAAAATCCTGGGACTCTCAGCCCCACCTTACATCTTCCGGTGGGGGAGAGGAGCTGGAGGCTGAGTTAATAATTTGTTATGCTTCTGTGATGGAGCCTCCATAAAAAGGCCTAAACTGCTGGGTTGGGAGAGCTTCCCAGTAGGCATTCATGTGCCAGGTGGATGGCATATTCCAACTTCTCAGGGACAGAAGCTCCTGTACTCAGGACCCTTTTAACAAGTCAGTAAATGTAAGTAAAGTGTTTCCCTGAGTTCTGTGAGCCATTATAGCAAATTATCAAACCTGACGAGGGGGTTGTGGGAACCTCCAGTTTGTAGCCACGTTGGGCAAAAGTGTGGGAACCCTGAGCACTCAGTACTGTAACTGAAATGACGGGGAGGGAGGTCTTTTGGGAGTGAGCCCTTCACTGTGGAGTATGCACCAACTGGGTCGTCAGTGTCAAAAGTGAACTAAACTACTAGTATAGAGAAGTGGAGAATTGCTGGTGTGGAAACCCCGTGCCATTTGTGTCAGAGTGTGGGAGCAGGAAGTTTTCCTTGGAGGTTTGCTGGATGGGTAATGATGATCCTAGGAGGGCCCAGAAAGCCAGTGTGATAGGTAAGGTCAGGGGAGATGAAAGTAAAGGACAGATAAGCCATTTTGAAGGAAGGTGGTATTACCCACCAGGAAGTATGTATGGGTTGAAGGGAAGAGTCAGAGATAACTCAAATTTCTAGCCTGAGGCACCAGTAGGAAAAATGGTAGGATCAGGGACAAAAAAGTGTTTATGTAAGGAAAGAGGAATGGGGTTTGAAAAAAAGAAAATCTGGTTTAAAGTGATCCTTAGGAACATTGGAAATACAGGCATATACTTCCGCAGTCTTACCCTTGCAAAGTACTGTTTCTGCCTGTGGTGCCTGACCATATCTTGTCTCCCGCCCACCTATAATTCGTTTTCTCTCTTAAGATCTATCTCAAATATCAGCTAGACTTGTGGATAATTTATATGAAACTGGATATCAAAATTTCGAGCTTTTACCCCTGGGAACCCTTTTAGAGCGAGTTACTATTATCTTTTGCTAAATGTTTTCGAACTTCATCAATTTGACTAGCATCGTTTCCAAGACCTGTTTGGTATGAAGGTGTGACTCTAAGTTTACTGTTAGAATTATCAGAATAAGGAATCTATTAAAAAATAACAAGATTCCCCCTGTTAAAGTGCATGTTCTTTATTTCATTCATTGGGCCATAAGGTAAATACGTAAGCACAAGACAAAGCTATATATTCCATAGATATGTATGTACATAAATACAGGGAAATGATTTGGAAGGATACATATACACTTAAGTGGCTAAGAATGGTCACCCCTAAGTGGTAATCAGGGGAGACTTCACCTTTTTCCGTGAGTTAGGAAATTATGTTAGTATTAAGTGAAAAAATTCTGAAAAGTGAGAATACAGTTGGAAATTGGACTTCTGGTGAATAAATCAAACCCTGTTAAAAGATACAGGTTCACATAATTTAAAAACCTTTTGAATTTTCATGAATGTGTTTAATGATTCAGCATAAGAAACAATGGTGATTTGGTCGCTAGGAGCTTTTTTGTATGTTTCTGGTTTTGTGTCAACTAGCAAAAGGAAAAACACTGGGGCCAATTCAAGTTGTGGTTTTCACTGACTCTTTTAAGCTGGTGTTTTCTTCATCGCCATAGCAACTTCAGCTAGTTTTTGCTCTTGATTTTTAATTGTCCTAGAAAAACTTAATGCACACCAATGGTTAGGCTGTTGAGGTTAGTAAGAAATATCTTTGGTAAGTAAGTTAAAAGGCAGAAATGCTTTGTGCTGTGTGTAGAAATTGGCTATTTTGAGCTAACTGGTATGCATTTCATTAATGTTCTTCTGAGACATCTGCATACCAGTTAGCTCAAAACAGCTAAGTTCTCTTGAATGAAAGGGATGATTTCAAAGTTCCCATTGCAAAGTAGGTACTTAATTCTACCACCAGTCCATCCTCCAACTTTACCAAGCTTGCCATGGGTGGTTTTTCTTTAGTTTCTTTGAATTGAAAGCACAGATGACTCTGCTATCCATCAGAAAGTTGTCCTTGATTTTAGACCCATTTCTAATGATAGAAGTCCTGTGGTCTACACCTGCATAATCACCCCATTTGCTTTCTAGTTTAGCCAGCTTCTCATTGAAAATGCCAGCCCTGTTCAAGACTCAGCTGATTTCTTCCCACACATTCCTAATGCTGGTGTCAACAGAGGCTGACAAACAGTGCTGTACTAGTAAGACTAGGATGCCAAAACACAGAATTTACTTTCCATTTCTAGAATACGATTTTTCTCCTTTCTCATTTATGTCCCTGTGCCCCCCATATGATCTTTGTTTGGCCCCGCTCAATTTTTTGTTGTTAATCCTTACCCCAGGACATTTTTTCCCCATTGATTTTTAGAGAGTGGAAGGAAGGGGGAGAGAGACATCAGTTGGATTGACTGCCTACAACATGTGCCCCCACTGGGATGGGGATGGAGCCTACAAGTCCTGGACCAGAACCCAAGACCCTTCAGTGCACAGGCCCAAGCTCGGGTGGTCCTGCTCACCTTTAGCCTTCTCTGACACACTTTCTACCCCAACAGGAGGAAAGGCTTGGTTTTATAAAAAGTGAGAATATTCAGACCGCAAATATGACCTCCTTGGTTTATTTTGGTTTGAAATATTTTAAGGTTTTCTGGCTCTCTTGTATGTATGTGCATATTGAACAGCTTTGTCTTCAAATTGAGTATTGAGGTATTAGGCATCCAAAAATGATAGGTTTTCCCTTTCTTGCAGAACTTCGAAGTATGTGTCGTATCATTTTGCCCTTTAGTAGTCCAGTTCTGCTAATCCATTGAATTTACAATCTCAGTGGAGTGTATCTTTTTTGCAGTCACATTCTTAGTGTCCAGCAAACTATAGTTAAGAATTTTCAGGTGACGCTATATTTTTAGTAATTGTCTTTGGTTTCCAATCCCAGAGGAGGAAGAGCAACTAGCTTCTCTGCATGTAACTCCTTTATTACTGGAGTTTGTTTTGTCTCAAGTATTGCTACTGAGTATTTTATTTAAGGTACTCTGAGACTTTGTGTTTTTCAGATTAACAGTTTAAGTAACTTTTACTAGCATATCTTCCACGTTCCAGAAATAAAAACATTTATATGCCACAGATTACTTGAAAACCTGTTTCTTCTTTAGCCCAGGCAGTGCCCCCTGCATTCGCCTCTGAGTCCGCCCATGTCGGCGCAGCACGCTTCCTCTTTCCTGACAGCTCCTGCAGAAAAGGCTGTGGGGGCAAGTAACTGATGCAGCTACTTCTTCTGAGTCTTGCCATTGAAATCTCTAACTGGGTGTGGCTAGGGAAGAACATTTCACTTTACAAACCAGAGTTCCTGTGTTCTAACCATTGGAAACATATTTTTTGTTATTCATGCACAGTTTCTGACTCATCATTCCAGGACTTTTGCAATGAATTAGACATTTTATTTATACCCTTTTGTAGAAGGAGGGGTCTAGTTTCTAATTAACATTTATGTCTATAAGACAAGTTTCACCTGCTCTCCAAAAGCTATCAAAAAAAGTGTTCCTATGAAACCTTTTATAAGCCGAAATGGTGTAAATCGAAGAAGCAATTACCATTAATTTATATGGGGAAAAATTTGAGCACTCCCAGACCCAAAAAATAACAGACGGACCAAATAACACATAAAGCCTAAGCAGTGCCACTCACTGCTCTGGGTGTGTGCTGCCCTGTAACAGCTCATTGCAGAACATGCTGAACATTTTTCAGTTTTTCGTAAAAGTGGAAATTTCTTTGGATTTCTTTCTGTTAACCTAAACAGGTACTGGGGTAGGTCTTTCGTAAAAGTGAGGAGACATAACTCAAAGCACAAGGGATGCCTATTGTATTAGGATTGCTATCTGACTTACGAGTATTAGTATTTCAAGACATTTTGTTTCCTGGTGAATATATTAATTATAAACACCGAGTAAGGGAAAGTAACATTTTCCCCCACTTAACACATTGCAGATGAATCATGAGAATTCTCACTGCATATTACACAGTGTTTTACAAAGTATCATACTTTAAAAAGACATTAGCTTGTAAGAACATGTAATAAATAACTTCAAAATGCAATAGGTATTTAATTTTAAAACGTTTTTTGTACTCGTTCAATGGAAACTTATCTGGCCACTGAGTAAAGCTAGCAATAAAACTACTGGTCCGCGGTGTGTTAAGACAGCAAGCAAAATTAAAATGACTTAGTGACTACTTCCATGGGCTCTAAAGGTAATGAAAAACGTGCTTTATGTGGAATAGGAGGAATACTAACTAATAGTAAACTATTTTACTATCCCCATGAATTTATCTTGAGAAAAAAGGAAATCAAGGTTCATTAAGCCTCACGCATTGTCCTGTGCAATCCTGACACGAAGCCGAGGAGCAGTGCTCGCACTCCCCAGGTGAGCAGGTGCTCCCGGCCCGGCCCCCTGGGGCCCTGCTTAGGAAGTGCTGGACACTGCATCCAAGCCAGGCCCCTGGCCTAACACCATTTCCTCCTTTCATTTAAAGACACAATACTTAGGTTGTTTTGTTTTGTTTTTCTATGTAGAGGCTTGGAGGAGACAACTTGGTCTTCCCAGAAGATAAACCCTCTACTTTGCTTTATGAGGCAGATAACAACTCCAAACCATGGACAGGGTGGAACCTGCACAGGCCTCAATGCAAATACTTGGTCTTAATATTATAAATTTTATTGTTTTTGTCTGTAGTATATTTTAGGTGCTAGTACTTTAGCTTTTCAGTACTTTTTAGTCTTTGCACTTCGGGTGAATTATGTAGAACTTACATGTATATCAGAATTTAGTGGCCCTGGCTTTTCTCTTTCCACCTTAAGTTTTAAGTGTCAAGAAATATTCATATATTATTCAACATGTGTTTGAGTGTCTAATACATGCCATTTCCTGTATGAAACATCAGGAATTAAAGCAGTAAATAAAGCAGTCTTCATGGGCAAGCCAGCAGGTCAACACGTAGATAACGAAGTCAGGGTAAAACGTAAAGTAAGATAGAAGGGGCTAGAAAGCAGGGGTGTGGAAGAGGTGCTATTTTAAATAGGATGGTCAGGGAGGGCTTCTTGGAATGAAAAGTTTGTAACAGGGACCTTAGAAATGGGGAAGGAAGCAGGCTGTGCAGACATTGGCTATTTGCTAAAAAATAATAATACACCTGTTATTTCTCAGTCTTAGCATCTTAATAACAAGTTTATTCCACAAATGTTCTGAGAACCCATTCTAAGAGGTCGCCTCTCTAAATGTAATCATTTTACTTTTCTAATAAGCCACAGACACATGTTCAGCTTCAGAATTTGCTGTTTATAATCACATACACAATAGATAAAATTATCTTAAAACATAATTTATGTATAAATAGATGTTTTCTGAGACATAAGAAACTAGCTTTTAAAAATGACAAGGGAAGTTTCCTTAAACTGCCAGTTCATTAGCTATTATATATTTCTATCTGGAATTCTTTTTCCCCAGAATTCTTTGAGATGTCCTTGGGTCCCCCGTTTCCTGGGCCTCTCAGTGGAAGTTGTACCCAGCTTCATCCAGACACCCTTGATGATGCACAAATACACACAGTGTCAGGGAGCCCCAACCAGAGCGCAGACACTCAGGCCTTCTTCCTTGGGGTTGAGAAGCAATGGACTATGGAGTGCATAACATGGCTTAACCCTACACAACTTAGAAGGGTGATTGATCAAGACTCCTAAAACCTAAGTAGTGGGCATACCTACCTTCTGTGTCCCCTCTACCAAGCACCTATGCTTCTAAATACAGGGACATTAAGACTTAAAGTTGCCTATCTGGTTGGCCACCCACCCATCCTTGCAGAAAGAGTGAAAAGAATTGTCCCCAGGAAGGAGAAATGGCTTTCTCAGCTCTCTCATTTCTTGGTTAAGAGAGGCTGGCAGTGGGTGAGGAGAGGAAGGTTCTCTGAATATACCCATTTGGAGCTAAAACCTCTATTTAGCCTCCTGATATCGAAGTTGGATCTGTCGTACTTGTTGACTATCCATTTGCCCATATCTTTATGTCGTCAAAAAGCAAATTCCTTGAACTCCCCACTACCAAATCACCCAAACCAAAAAGTAAAATAAAATAAAACTTTGAGTTAGTTGCATTCCTAAAAGTGTAAAAATCATTTATTTGAAGGTAATTTCTTTCTTGTGAAATCATAGTTACTATTACTTCTTACTGGATTATCAGTCACTGAAGGACAGGTTCTTATTCCTCTCTAAATCCCCAGGAACTCTATTTGATGCTCTTAGCTACTCCTGCCAGGGAGCAAAAGGGGCTTCAACACCTGTCTTTTTCTTTTTATCAGAATGCTTAAACCCCAAGTCAGTGCTCATCCTGGAGTGGTTTCTGGGTGTCCACTTCGCAGCTTTCTCTCTGGCGTTTCATATTGACTTTTCATCGTTAGCTTTTTGGAAATAACCAGGGTGTAAAATGTAAAAAGGGGGGACATTGTCTATTTGTAGCATTATTTTTTTAACCTGTTAGGATGTTCTAAATGCATTCCTTTCTTTCTCACTCCCCTCCCTTTTTTTAAACACTACAGGTATTCGTTACAGCACTGATGTGAGTGTAGATGAAGTGAAAGCTTTGGCTTCTCTGATGACATATAAGTGCGCAGTGGTTGGTAAGTGATCTCTTTTGTTGTTACCTAACGAGAGCTCTTTGGGGAAATATGTTTATTTACGAGGTTACTTTTAAGATGTTGGAAAAATATATTTTATCAGAAATGATTTTTTTTGTTTCACAGTTTAAGGCTTACATCATTTTTTAATTAATCTTAATTAAGATTTAGTCTTTTTTATATATATTTTTTTATTGACTTTTTACAGAGAGGAAGGGAGAGGGATAGTTAGAAACATCGATGAGAGAGAAACATCGATCAGCTGCCTCCTGCACACCCCCTACTGGAGATGTGCCCGCAACCAAGGTACATGCCCTTGACTGGAATCAAACCTGGGACCTTTCAGTCAGCAGGCCGACGCTCTATCCACTGAGCCAAACCGGTTAGAGCAAGATTTAGTCTTTTTTAATGTTTTTAAAATTGATTTTAGAGGGAAAAAGAGAGAGAAAGATAAACGTTGATCAGTTGCTTCTCATACACACCACAACCTGGGCATGTGCCCTGACCGGAATCAAACTGGCGACCTTTTAATACACAGGGCGACATTCAACCAATAGAGCCACACTGGCCAGGGCTAGATTTAACCTGTTTTCAAATGAGGAACTTTTTATACCATCTAATTGGATTTTCTTTAAGTATAGACCTTTGTTTAAGGCCCTTTCCGTATAATCTGGTGCATAAGAGCAGAAGGAAAATAAGTATGCTATTTGCTTTCAGAAATAGTCAAGCACACTGATTAAGTATGCATTGTAACTTGCCTGGGTTTATAATTTCTGTTCACTAGAATTTTAAAGTGCAGCATTTTAGAAGAGGTCAATGTGGGTTTATTGCTTGAATTTTCTGAAATTAAAGCTTAAATCATGCACATCTTTGTAATGTTGCATAGTGCTTTCTTCCTTTTTAAGTTTGTTATCCTTTCTTTGGAATAACAACTTTCAGCCTTCTATTTCAGATGTGCCGTTTGGGGGTGCCAAAGCTGGTGTTAAGATCAACCCCAAGAACTATTCCGTAAGTATCACCATGACATCTGTGCATGTGGTGCATTGGCAAAGGACTTGAAATTACTAGGTGTCTATGCCCCCCTCCCCCAATACCAGTGAGGTTGATGGCCTCTGTCCCTTTTAAAAGGAATGGAAAAGCAAGTAAATACTCGTTGAGTGTTTGCCATATAAAAGGTCATCTGCTTAATGTCAGTTTTCATACTTGGTTAAGAGGTAATTAATACCTTCATATTCTTAGGCACTTATACTTATATTTATAAATTACTATGATCTGAGATTTGTGTATTAGGATCTCAAGATTCCAGTGACAAATATCTTACCTAATCTGATAAAAATCTTACTGTTTATGCTCAGTTCCAAGATAATTAAGTTAGTTGTTGTTAAGCTTTTTATAGTACCAAATTAACATCTGTACACAAACATAATAAATATGTGATTTTATTCTTTTAAATATTTGCCCTTTAAATGAAAATAGACCATAGGGAGTGCTCATATGATTTTATATTCATAAAGAGAACAGGAACTAGGATTTGAGCCCTACTTCTGTTGTTTGTATAACCTAATATCTGAGCTCTCATTTCTTTATCTTTAAAATGCCTGCTTTATGAGTTGTTCTGAAAAAAAACAAGCTATATGAAAATGTTCTATAAATAGAAAATATGATGCAGCTAGCTTTTCTACAGGTGGCTTTCCTATCAAAGTCTTTTTCGTTTTTGGTTTTTCTCTTTATAGGATAATGAGTTGGAAAAGATCACAAGGAGGTTCACCATGGAACTGGCAAAGAAGGGCTTTATTGGTATGTGTTGCCATGGAGGTTTCCACATAGAATGGGGCCATCTCAAAAGTAATTGTCTTAATTTGAACCGGTACATGGATAGGGCTCCCTTTTTACTTTGAGAGAGAGATGGGTTCTATGAGGAATATGGTGAAATACCCAGGCCTCTTTATGACACGTCTCTCGTAGGAAATTCCAGTTCCCACTGTGCAGTTTGGACACCAGGAGAGGCTCCTCCATCCCTTCTCTTTGGACACAGTGAAGGGTTCTGGTCCTCTAACAGCATTTTACAGTCTATTGTAACTTCCAGAAACACTGGGGCCATATTTTTAGGAACTAAATAATACCCGTATTATAAAGATTTTCACATCTGTAAAAGGCATTTTTACAGTAGTAACCCTGATAGCAGTGAAAAATCTGGTGCCTTTTGAAATTGGAGACTTCAGCATGCCTGTGCCTTCAAAGCAGAGGGCCAAGCCGAGACGGGAGGCTCACACTGGTGGCTCCCTGCTGCCACTGGCTGATTTTGAGGGCTCCTGACATTCTTGTTTGTTCCTGGGAGCTTTTGCCAGACTACATTTCTGAAGGTACTGATCCTCGTTTGGTTGATGTTTTAGAGCAGTGATGGTGAACCTTTTGAGCTCGGCGTGTCAGCATTTTGAAAAACCCTAACTTAACTCTGGTGCCGTGTCACATATAGAAATTTTTTCATATTTACAACTATAGTAAAACAAAGACTTATATTTTTGATATTTATTTTATATATTTAAATGCCATTTAACAAAGAAAAATCAACCAAAAAAATGAGATCACGTGTCACCTCTGATATGCGTGTCATAGGTTCGCCATCACTGTTTTAGATCGTACTAATAATTACCTGTGTCATATGTTCTTTTTGAGAAATAGGAATATTCTTTTCTGTGATATATGAATATTCAATCTTTAATTAGCAAGCACTGAGTCTATATATTTCTCTTCTTGTTCTAGAAATGTTTTCATTTGTTTTAATAAAATCAAATTACTTACTAGAATGTTTGCCTTTTCAACATAGTCAAACTAAAGAAGACTAACAGGAAAGATCTACTTTTTCTCTATTCCTGTCCCTGTGGTTTTCTCCCCAACATTCCCCCCTCTGTTCATAAATTCCTATGAACTTAAGATATCCCTATTGTGAAATTGGCCCTATTTTTTAGGGGGGAAGGGAGAAGAAGGGTATGACTTAAATAAACTAATAAAAATAAGTGTAGATCATACTAGAACTTGAGTAGATTTGACCTACCGTGAATGTATTTCAAAGGCATTTGGATTCTTGGCATGCCTCCTCTTCTTGAACACCACTGTGGGCTTAAACGAGTTAGTGAGCTGACTGCCTCCTGCATAGGAGTGCCTACTCATCCTGAGATTTGTAAATTGAAGTCATGTTCAGCCAATTGATAGTATTCAGAATTTTTTGTGTCATTTCCTCTTCTCTGAAATCTCAGAAGTATTTAATAGTCTTGAGTTATATTATACTTTATTAAGTTGTAGTTATTGCCCATTATCCAGAGTTTATTCAACTTAATTTTCTCTATATTGACAAGTATCTTACAGTTCCAAAGGTTAAAAAGTGATTCTTTGAAACACTGAAACCTTAAGTACTAGCAATTTGACTTCTTTTGTGCAAAAGCCTCATTCCTTATTAACCCACAGTGCAACTCACCCGGACCTCTGGGCTAGCGAGCTTCGTAGCATAAGAGGGAAGCAAGATTTCTCTCTCTCCCTCCAGGGCACAGAACTAGTCTTGGGAAAACCTGTGGAATTTAAGTTATTTCTCTTCTTTTCTGACTTCCCTCTCCACAGTTTCAGGTTGCAATTTTAACCTGAGTCTGAGACCTGGCCCTCTCACATTGGACAAGCTTTACAATTTCTGCAAAAAAAAGTCAGCTGGGATGCTGTGAGGGATAGCATTGAATCTGAACACAGTGGAGTGTTGCTGTCAAAACCATATTAAGTCTTCCAGTCCATGAACACTGAATATTTTTCCACTTGTTTAGGTGTTTGATTTCTTTCAGTGATATTTTATAGTATTCAGAGTACAAGTCTTAAACTACCTTTTGAAAGTTTATACATAAGCTTTTTATTCTTTTTGATATTCTAAGGAATATTAGTCTGAAGGATTCTTGTGAGGTCTTTTATTATTGTTGTTAATCCTCACCCAAAGATATTTTTAGAGAGAGTGGAAGGGAGGAGGAGAGACAGAGAGAAACACCAATCAGTATAAGAGACACACAGATTGGTTGTCGGAGCACTTGCCCCAACCAGGGCTGGGGATCAAGTGTACAACTGAGGTATGTGTCCTTGACCAGAATCGAACCCAGGACCCTTCAGTCCATTGGCCGGCACTCTATTCACTGAGCCAAACCGACTAGGGCTCTTGTGAAGTCTTTGATATCAGATAGTGACTAATAGAATAAGTCAAGAAGTATTCTTTCCTCTTCTATATTTTTTTAATTTGTGAAATAGGGTGTTAATTGTATGAATTTAGATATCCTCTTTATAAACTGTTAAGTTTACAATCTTTTACTTTGTAAAAAAAATACCCTTGCAGTAACCTAATGTTCCCGTTAGTGCCCTTTTGTCAGAGGATGAGGCTAGAATATAGCGTTACTCCTTCTAAGCATGAGAGTCGTGTGGGGTGAGGGTAGGTTTGGACAGTTAGATTTCCTGAGCTTTATAAGATGCCTTAAGAAAGCTACCAAGGCATAGAGTTCCAGATTGAGTTGGGGAGGAGGGCAGAGTGAGGGAAGTAAACCATGGTCATTTCAACGTTGTCTTATACCAGTTTTTATCCATTGCATCCTAACCTGTACAAAGCAGTGCAGTGTAGACCTTGGCCCCTGAAATGTAGAACCTTAAAATGTACCTTATATTGCTGGTTTAAAAGTAAAAATTATAGAAAGAACTTGAATACAATTCTTAGAATGATCTTTATTTTGGAGAGACTTAATAGTTTAACCATTTTTTAAAAATATGTTTTTAATTGATTTCAGAGAGGAAGAGAGAAGTAGAGAGAGAGAAACATCAACGATGAGAGAGAGTCATTGATTTCCTGTCTCCTGCACCCCCCACTCTGGGGATCAAGCCCACAACCAGGGCATGTGCTCTGACTGGGAATCGAACTGTGACCTCTTGGTTCATAGGTTGACACTCAACCACTGAGCCACACCGGCCAGGCAGTTTAACCATTTTTTAAGTTGTGTTTTTCTTTTTATAAAGATGAGCTTTTTGTTTTGTTTTGTTTT
>NW_006293957.1:233851-234289 GCF_000327345.1 Myotis davidii
CTCTCACTTAGCATAATACTCTCCAGTTCCATCCATGCTGTTGCAAATGGTAAAAGTTCCTTCTTTGTTACAGCAGCATAGTATTCCATTGTGTAGATAGATTTACTACAGTTTTTTAATCCACTCATCTGTTGATGGGCACTTAGGCTGTTTCCAAACCTTAGCTATTGTAAATTGTGCTGCTATGAACATAGGGGTGCATATATCCTTTCTGATTCGTGTTTCTGGTTTCTTGGGGACAATGAGTTTTTTTTGTGTGTGTTTTTTTGTTTGTTTTGCTTTTTTAAATTAAATCTTTATTGTTCAGATTATTAAATATGCCCCCCATTGACCCCTTCTAATTCACCCCCACTCGAGGCCTTCACCATCCTACTGTCTGTGTCCATGATTTACGCATACAGGTTCTTTGGTTGATCTCTTTCCACCCACCAGCCCTAC
>NW_006293957.1:234865-237009 GCF_000327345.1 Myotis davidii
TGGTTTTCCGTTTGGGTGTTTTTTGCTTCTTCATATTTCAAATCTTTGACTTGATTCTTGGGATCCTCTAGTCTGCTGTTGGGAGTCTGTATAATATCCTTTATTTCAGTCAGTGTATGCTTAATTTCTAGTTGGTTCTTTATTACAACATCGAGGGTCTCATTAGATTTCTTGAGGATCTCACTACATTTATCGGCAGTTTTTAGAGAATTATTGAAAGACCTTAAAAGTGTGGTTTTGAGCTCTATATCTTCCATTTCTGACATCTGCATCCTGTTTCTTTGTCTCCGCATTTTTTATGCTTTCTTGGTGCCGACAATGAGTTTTTATTATTCAGTTGAAACAATATAAAAAGCTATAAAAAAGAATGAAATCCAAAGAGTGAGCAAGTTTGTGCATATGTTTCCAAACTCTATACACATGTATGCATATGAGTTTGTGCATAGATATTATACATAGAGACATAGAGAGATATATGTACACAGGAACATATACATGGTGTATGAAACCTGCATTTTTCTTCATGTCTGTTTTGGTGATGGTGCTAAGTCATTTACATGGGCATAGGTCACCCTTTTATTCTCACTTTCTTTGGTAGAAGTATTTCTACATATTTCTGCCTTTACATATTTGAGTGAGCATCATTTAACACACTTTTTAATGTATTTTATTTGATTTCAAAGAGGAAGGGAGAGGGAGAGAAAAACATCAATGATGAGAGATAATCATTGATTGGCTGCTTCCTGCCACTGGGGATCGAGCCCGAAACCCAGGCATGTGCCCTAACTGGGAATTGAACCATGACCTCCTACTTCATAGGTCGACGCTCAACCACTGAGCTCTGCCAGCCGGGCAACACATTTTTATCTGAATTTCACTGTGTATAGTCATTGATACCTATTGCTGCTTTTGAGCTAACTTGTTATTTTTGTTTACTGTGATCTGAGGAATTAAAAGCCAAGGCCTAAAACTTTATGTACACCAAGTAAGCTTTGAATAGGTCAGAGCAGCATTCCATCATGTGTAAAAGTAATGTGGGCTTAATATAACTGCTTTAGCAATGTCCTTTCTCCTCCTTCTATTAGCGGAGGAGATCTTACACCTGAGTAAGGTATGGTACCGTGCTCTCTCACACACAAGTACTCTCTGCCCACAACAGCCCTCTTCATCAGAGCCGATGGCGTTGTTATCTGGCTGCAGTTTAAGGAACTGAGATCCCAAGACCGGACTGATTTGCCAATGCCAGCACGTACAGAAGCCTATTGAGTGGCTTATACTGCACCTAAATGCCAGCGGAAGGAATAACATTGTGTATGTGTAAATTGGTAGTGAAATGTTTAGTAAATATCGCCATGACTTTGTTTCCTAAGTGAAATCTGAAGTTCCCTAGCCACAGTAGCTTTGTTAGAGAATTACAAAGGCCTTTGTGTTTGAGATGAGTTTATCTTCGAGACTGGTGCGATGCTTTTCCCTGTGCCCCCAGGTCCGGGCATTGACGTGCCTGCCCCAGACATGAGCACGGGTGAGCGAGAGATGTCCTGGATTGCGGACACCTATGCTAGCACCATCGGGCACTATGTGAGTACCCACCCAGAGGCCGCAGGGCTTC
This sequence comes from Myotis davidii, assembly GCF_000327345.1. NCBI lineage: Eukaryota > Metazoa > Chordata > Mammalia > Chiroptera > Vespertilionidae > Myotis > Myotis davidii. The sequence goes on from NW_006293957.1 coordinate 236,475, forward strand.
ATTTGCTGTCTACAAGAAAGAACAAGTTGTGTTATATGTGAAAACAGAGAATCCACCAGGCTTTTCTCCTCCCCTTTAATCATACCTTGATTTGCATGTGATTTTACTTCTGTCTCTAGTCTTAAATCATAAATGTAGGGAACATGGATTGAGCTTTTTGCCTTATATGCCTCCCTATCCTGGATGCCGGGATGGTGCCCTCAGAAAGGGATCACTTACTGGGTGACACACCTTCCTATTGAGGCAAATTGAGGCATAAGCAAATAAGGTGTGGAGATAGTAGGTGCAAGGATAGAGAGCTGCGGTTTCTGAAACAAGGCTTCCTGGGAGTGGTATTTGGGTTAGAACTTGTAAATGGGTGGACTTTGGACAGCGGGAGATTTGGGGAGTTGGAGTAGAGCTCAGATGGTCTGAGGAGAAGGCATATTTAGAAAGGTTGTGAGAGAGGGAACAGGTACATGGACTAGGACAAAACTATGACACCCTGGGGTTTTGTTCTCCCCGCTGGTCAGATGGAGCCTTTGACGCTGACTCT
>NW_006293957.1:237168-238100 GCF_000327345.1 Myotis davidii
AGGGAGAACCTCCTGCACAGGGGCTGGGGGCAGCATTGGCACCTGGCAGACATCAGTTTGGCAAGACTGGGTAGGACGCGTGGAATCAAGGAAAAAGTCCACGTCGGGTTGGAGAGAACCAGAAGGACTTGAGCAGAGGTGATGCCACTGATACAGAACCCGAGAAGAAAACTAACTTTCTGTCCTTGAAAGGGATTAAGCCCTGAAAAACAAACATTTAAGGAAAAGACATTCACTTAAAATATGTGGAGCACCTACTACCTGCAAGGCTACGTGTAACAAGGTGTTCAGTACAATTGTGGTGAATGCTACAAGTTCCGATGCTATGGAAAGAACAATGGGAGCCTGGCCATGTCTAGGATATAAGCTTAGAGAAGCCTTCTTTAAGGATGAGTAGGCGTCAACTAAGTAAGGGAGGGCGGGGTAGAAGCGGAAGGACGCCCCTGGGTAACAGTTCTCACGTGCAGGAGGTGGCCTTGGAGGAGACCATGGTGGCCAGAGTAGAGAGCGAGATTGTAGGGCCTGAGAGAGGTCCCCAGAGAAGGGTCAGACCAGATTATTTGGTCTCTGTCCTGCATGCAGAGGGAACTAATGCAGCACTAATTGGAGTGAGTGTCTGACACCGCTCAGTGTGCCTTTGAAGCTTCACTCTGTGTGTGGTAGCGAATGGGATTGTTGGGGGCAGGAGCGTGTAAGGTGCCCAGAAAGACAGTGATGTTAGCCCGTCCTAGCACTGGAGTCACTGAAGGGAAGAAAGCACTCAGTTATAAAGAATGAGTTATGGGCGTTGGGGAGGGGGTGTTTCTGAAGAGAAACCAGTTCAGCAGCTGGCTTGTCCTGGAGCCAGTGCAGGGGCAGGGGCAGTGGAGAGGGGAGTGGGGCAGGGGCAGTGGAGAGGGGAGTGGGGCAGGGGCAGTGGAGAGGGGAGTGTG
>NW_006293957.1:238115-240359 GCF_000327345.1 Myotis davidii
GGAGTGGGGCGTGAAGAGTAGTTTCCACACTTGAAGAAAAACGGAAGACAGAAAGATGGCTGTTGTCCCACAAGAAAGATGTTTGTTGTTTGCAGAGATCAGTCTGGGTCCCTGGGTGCAATCTGTAGGGGGACATTGACATGCAGCCTGGATTCTAGATTGGCTCCTTCGCACACCAGCTCTGACCTGTGGCAGTACTTGCGCTTCCTCCTCTGTCAAATGGCAATAATAATCTACTTCCTTCATGAGACAGTCATGAGAATTAAGTGAATAATCATATAATGCCCTTAGCACAAAGGAGTATTTATATTTATAAATACTGCACCAGGTCAGTTACACAAATCCCCTGAAATAAAACAGCAGTATGAGACATTTATACGACAAAGAATTTGGTTTGACTGTCATTCCCAAATAGGATCTTTTTTTATAAGTGAATTTATTCAATAACAAATTTACAACATAAATGAAATGGATGAATTCCTAAAAAAAATTTTTTTAAGTGACACAAGATGAAATAGAGAATTTGAAGAGCCACAAAGCTAATAAAAAGAGGTTATATACCTGGTTCAGCTCAGTGGATAGAGCGTCAGCCTGTGGACTGCAGGTTCCAGGTTCCATTCCAGTCAAGGGCACATGCCCGGGTTGCAGGCTTGATCCCCAGTAGGGGGCATGCCGGAAGCAGCCCATCAATCATTCTCTCTTATTGATGTTTCTATCTCTCTCTCCATCTCCCTTTCTGAAATCAATAAAAATATTTTTTAAAGTAGAGCTTATTATTTATAAAAAGCATAAATAACATCTTTTCATAAGGAAAACACAAGGCATGGGTGATTTTACAAGCAAATTCAACCAAGAATTTTAGAAGTGCCAGTCTTACACGTCACCTTTTGTGTTCAGTGAGCTCTGGGTATGACCTCTTGTTCTTATATATATTTTTAATTGATTTCAGAGAGGAAGGGAGAGAGAGAGAAACATCAATCGGCTGCCTCCTGCACACCCCCTACTGGGGATCGAGCCTGCAACCCGGGCATGTACCCTGACCAGGAATCGAACCGTGACCTGCTTCATAGGTCTACGATCAGCCAGGCCTCTTGTTCTTTTTAAGCAAGACGCTAGATTGAAGAGTGCAGAGTAGTGGACAAGGATATTGGTTATTCATAGCTCATTCCCTGTGGTGACAGCAAAAGGATGTTTGTGAGGCGTTGCCAGCTGAAACCTGAGGCTGTACTAATAAAGATTTTTCCTTAAAATGGTCAGAAATTCAAAATCAGGACAATAAGGAAGCATATTCTGTTATTTCCAGGCGTGAACCTGAACCACACGGCTCCTGTTGTTTAGCCCCACCTGGAATAGCCAGTGTTCTCCCTGGGCTTCCAGGGCAGTTAGGTTTGCTGGGGGCCAGGACTGGCACCATGCCTGTCGGTGCCAGCATTCGCATTTCCACTGTTTAAAGCACTTGGCACTAGGCTTGCAGTCCTGCAGTTCTAAGTGTTCATTATTCATGGGAGAAACTGTGGGAAAACTAATTCTGTAAATCACTTTGCTAGACTGCTATTTTTTCTTCATTAATTTTGTTCTTCCTGTTGGCATTTATGCGAGTAATACAGTTCTCAGTCCTCCCTGTAAAAATATTTAAACAATACAGAAAAACACCAAATCACTTTTTAACTCATCAAGCTAGGATATCTATTGGGCGGTAGGGGTAAGTTGTGAAGTAAGGCACTTTATCTTGTTTCACATGGGTAGCAAATTGCCTTAAGCTTATTAAATAATTTGTACCTTAGCCATCATGTAAAATGCTTTCTTCATTTTTATTGATTTCCTCTGTATAACTGGACTGCCCAGTTTCTTGTCTCAATCCAATTTGTCTATTCTTCCTTGAAGTAGAATTTCTAGGTTAGTAGGTTTTCTTATTTTGGTAACTATTCCATGTTGCCCCAAATTATTTTGTTCTCAGTAATACAGAACTGAGAACTGTATTACTTGTATAAATGCCATTTTTTTCCTTGAGTGCTTTTGCTTGCCCACTTCTTTTTATATATATACTAGAGGCCCAGTGCACAAAAATTTGTGCACTCGGGGGGGAGTGGGGGTCCCTCAGCCCGGCCTGTGCCCTCTCGCAGTCTGGGATTCCTCGGGAGATAACGCCCTGCTGGCTTAGGCCTGCTCCCGGGTGGCAGAGGGCAGGCCCAATTCCTAGGTGCAGCCCCTGGTCAGGCTCAGAGCAGGGCCGATTAGGGCGGT
>NW_006293957.1:241224-247845 GCF_000327345.1 Myotis davidii
TGCCATCTTGGCTGGCAGTTAATTTGCATATCTCCCTGATTAGCCAATGGGAAGGGTAGCGGTCGTACGCCAATTACCATGTTTCTCTTTTATTAGATAGGATATTGATTGATTGTTTGATTTCAGAGAGGAAGGGAGAGGGAAAGATGGAAACATCAATGATGAGAAAAAAATCATCCATCGGCTGCCTCCTCCACACCCCCACTGGGGATCAAGCTGCAACCCGGGCATGTGCCCTTGACCAGAATTGAACCCGGGACCTTTCAGTCCGCAGGCCAACACTCTATCCACTGAGCCCAGAGGTCCTCAAACTTTTTAAACAGGGGGCCAGTTCACTGTCCCTCAGACCATTGGAGGGCCAGACTATAGTTTAAAAAAAAAAACTATGAACAAATTCCTATGCACACTCCACATATCTTATTTTGAAGTAAAAAACAAAATGGGAACAAATACAATATTTGTATTTGCATGTGGCCCGCAGGCCGTAGTTTGAGGTCCCCTGACTGAGCCAAACCAGCTAGAGCCCACTTCTTTTTAGGCAAACTTGAGTTTATTTGTTCTTAAGTGCTTTTTTTAAAGTAGTATTTTATTGAATTTGTAGATTAGTTTGACAGAAGAATATCTTTACAACATTGAGTCTTCCCATTGAAGAGCACCATAATGCTTCTTCCTTCGAAGCTCTGTTTTGGTGATGTACTCAAGTTTTAATGATAGATTTTAAGACACTTAAGGCTTGAATGTATCCTAAGTAGGATATAACTATTTGTTGAAAGAATAATACTTTGTTATATTTTCATTAATTTCAGGGAGGAAGGGAGAAAGATAGAGACAATTAATCATTGATTGGCTGCCTCCTGCTGCCTCCACTGGTGGTTGAGCTCTAACCCCAGCATGTGCCCTGACCAGGAATCGAAGTGTGACCTCCCCTGAGCCATGCTGGCCCTGGCCAGGCAGGAATAATACTTTAAAAAAAAATTTTTGTTGTTGATTTCAAAGAGTGAGACACATTGATTGGTTGCCTTCTGTACACACCCTGACCAGGCCAGGGATGGAGCCTGCAACCTAGGTACATGCCCTGACCGGAATTGAACCTGGGACCCTTCAGTCTGCAGGCTGACGCTCTATCTACTGAGCCAAACCGACTAGGGCAGGAATCATACTTTTAAGCTATTAAAAATACTATCTGGCCCTGGCCAGTGTAGCTCGGTTGGGTGTCATCCCATGCACCAAAAGATTGCCAGTTCGATTCCCAGTCAGGGCACATGGCTGGGTTGTGGGCTTGATCAATGTTTCACTCTTGCATCGATATTTATCTTTCTCTCTCTCTCTCTCTCTCTCTCTCCCTCTCTCTCTCTCTCTCTCTCTCTTTGAAAAAAATCCATAAAAAACCTTTTTTTAAAGAAAATGCTACCTATTTTTGTGACATTATATTTGTACTTTAGGAATCTAGTTAAGTTAAATTCCTAACGCCCTGTTCCTCCCATTGAAAATATTAGTCTGGGAACAGAAATCTGAAAGAGTGAGTCATGTACCTCTTGATGACACTCCTAAAGAGCGTATTTTAGTTGCATGAGAATGTGTTTGGCTCTATTCTTGATTCCATTGGCTCATCGTAGGAAATTCTCCTGAGGTTTCATCTCTGAAGCGCTGGCTTTCTCTTGCAGGATATTAATGCCCATGCCTGTGTCACTGGCAAGCCCATCAGTCAAGGTGGGATCCACGGACGGATCTCTGCTACTGGCCGAGGAGTTTTCCATGGAATCGAAAACTTCATCAATGAAGCCTCTTACATGAGCATTTTAGGAATGACACCAGGGTTTGGAGATAAAACATTTGTTGTTCAGGTAAAAGTTTTTGTTTCTTAAAGAATAATTTATAAGTTGTTTTTAGATTTGCAGTTTTTAAAATTTGATTATTTTTAATCTCTTAAGTTTTAGAATGGTTGTTTTCAGAATACTACACCCTTTATTGTGTGAGCTTTGGTATGATTATGCGACTAGAAGCAATTTAAGTATCTCTAGGATACATATGAAGCTATCACCAACTTCATATTGTTTTTTAATATGTTTTTATTGGTTGGCTGCTTCCTACATGCCCCACACTGGGGATCGCGCCTGAAATACGGATATGTGCCCTGACCAGGAATCAAATTGTGACCTCCTGGTTCATAAGTTGACACTCAACCACTGAGCCACACCGGCAGGGCATCACCAACTTCTTTTGATCAGTATTTAAAAAATGAAACTATATCAAAAATGGGAAATCACTTAAACTATTAGGGGTACACAGAATTTGTTTGGTATTTGATTATTTTACTTAAAGGAATTAAGTTGAATGTTACTTTAAAATAGAAGTCATATTCCTCCCAATTAATGACTTAACTTTTTAGTACCAAAGGACATCTGGTCATGAGGGACCTGGGTGGTATGGTTGGCACCACTATCATTTCTTTATAACTCACCAAGGCTGCACTGACTAAACTCCTTCAGGTCTCATTATCACAGACAACAAAGGGTTGGGTTCCTCATTGCTAAACATAGAAATTTATTGTTGAAGGGAAGCCATTTAGTCCATTGTTTCTTTTGACAAAAGGATTTGGAGAATTTCTTTTAGCAGAATGTCAAGTTGCATTGGACAGAGTGTGACTTACCGTCTGTCTGTAGTAGGAAGTTGTTTTTTTTGTGTCATACGTAATTGTTCTTTACAGGGATTTGGTAATGTAGGCCTGCACTCTATGAGATATTTGCATCGCTTTGGTGCTAAATGCGTTGGTGTTGGTGAATCTGATGGGAGTATATGGAATCCAGATGGCATTGACCCAAAGGAACTGGAAGACTTCAAATTGGTATGTTAAAGCTAATATCTGAGCAGTTGAACTATCCTGAATATTGTCAAGTTTTGCAATAGCTTTATTTAAATCTATTTCCATTGCTTGCTTTTGTAAAATGTAACTTTAAAGATAACTTTGTCTTCATATAATTTGGCACTAAATATAAGCATTTAAACTCTGGTGCAGCTATTAATTCTGATATTCAATCAATTACAGCAACATGGATCAATCCTGGGTTTCCCCAAGGCAAAGGTTTATGATGGGAGCATCTTAGAGGCCGACTGTGACATACTGATCCCTGCTGCCAGTGAGAAGCAGCTGACCAAGTCCAATGCACCCAGAATCAAAGCCAAGGTAAAAGCAGAATAGAGACTGTCCGACCTTCCTAATGGGATGCTATTGAAGGTCGAGGAAGTGCGTGTCTTGGGTATCCTCTTGTTTGTTTGTTTGTTTGCAGCTTTATTGGGGTATATACTACACATACCAGACAGTTCACCCAAGTGTAGAATTTAATGGCTTTTAGTATGTTCAGAGTTGTGCAACCATCACTGTGGATTTCCTTTTAAACCAAATTTCCAAAAAATAGTTATAGAAATCAAAAGGTGAAAAAACAGTTTTATATACTTTAGAGCAAAGTGACTTTATTGATTTTAGAGAGAGGAAGGGAGAGAAACATCAACGTGAGAGAAAAGCATTGATTACTTGCCTCCTGCACACGCCCCAACCGGGAACCCACAACCTTTTGATGTTCGGCTCCAATCAGCTGAGCCACACCAGCCAGGATGACTTTTATTAATTTGATTAAACTGGAATTACTCGTTCCTACAACCTCCTACCCATACGTGCACATCTCTTGGCACTCAGTGAGGGGATTTGGTGGTGACGGCGGCAATATGTCCCTGACTTACAGATCATCGCTGAAGGTGCCAATGGGCCAACAACTCCAGAAGCGGATAAGATTTTCCTGGAGCGGAACATCATGGTTATTCCAGTAAGTCATCTGTTTGCCAGTTTTTAGATATGCTTGGAATCGTAATTGTTTTTGTAAGGAATTGTGGGAGGGAGGATCATTAGTTTCCCAAGCTGTTAGTGAATTCATCTTTAGTTTGTGTTTAAGAAAATAAAATAGAAGCATGATTGTTAGTATAGTATGCCTGTCAGTTTTCACCTGAGTATTTTCTTCTAGCTTCAAGTTCTTTCTTGAGTATGTATTTAGCCTTCTTTAGAACCTAGTTATATAAATGTGTATTGTGCTAGAAATACTATTCTAACTTAAAATTAAAGATTGCTTTTACCACCCTTACCATATGCATTTCAAATGTCCCTGCAGCTTTGCTCAGAAAGCTAATGTGAGGATCATGTTTTCAGTGGATAAGCATGGGGTCAACACCAACAGGTTATTGACAATTGGAAGTTAGTGTGGATTTAGGGAGCATTTTAAAGAACCCCGTTGCTGAAAGCACTTAAAAATTCAATGTAACAGAACTAGACTGCCTTCGGTGGTAGAGGGAATGCTGCTCTTCTGGGGAGATTCCCCAGACAGTCCAGCCCACGGGAGTGGGCAGCAGTTTTGTCAGGAAACTGTTTCGGTGGAGAAGAGGCTCTAACCATAGCTGATTAAATGCTTGATTAGTAAAATAAAAAAATCAACTCAAATGGATTGGAAAGGGGGGTTGTTAAATTTAAGTGTGAAGTTCTAAGATATCTAAGATGTATTTGGAAAGGTTGACACTTAATCTGCTTTGATACTAAAATTGAGCTCTTAGTTTATTTTAAGCTTTTATCTAAAACCATCATCTTATATCTTTGGCATCTTCCTGATGAATTTTTGTATGTAGGATCTCTACCTGAATGCCGGGGGAGTTACAGTATCTTACTTTGAGTGGCTGAAGAACCTAAATCATGTCAGCTATGGCCGTTTGACCTTCAAATATGAAAGGGATTCTAACTACCACTTGCTCAGTAAGTTCTGATGATTTTGTTCTCCAAAAATAATCTTTTAGGCCAGCTAGAAGGCTGGACAAAGCTTAAACTTAAGACCAGTTTCCTTTTTATAATTCTAAAGAACATAAATTAATTTCAGTATAGAAAACTATATTATTTTGCTTATGAGTCTTAGACCAAAAATATACAATTTCTTTATCAATATATTAGCTTCCTTAAATATATTTATATTCAGATGTTTGTTTTATAATGTAATATTCCAAGAACATAATCTACAAGTTAGTAATAAGAAAGAGCAGCACTTTAAACTGGGGGCTCCTGTTGGTGTGCATCCCGTTTCTGCCTCTGGTTGCTCTGAGTAAAGGCCTGTGTAGTGGTGAGAATGTTTTAGTCTTCTGATGGAGAAGACTGTTTGTCTTGGACAAGAGTAGGCTCCAGGGCTAACAGTAGGATTTTCATGAGGCTGAAAGAAGACCAAGACCTCCAACTGAGTGCCTTTACTCAACCTGCTCAGAATCGGGGTGAAGTGACCCATCTATTTCCGTTTCTTTCCCTCAGCATTTTCTTTTTTTAAAGAGCCAAGGAAAAACCCTGGTAATGGGTGTTATGGAAACAGAGCAGTGACCTAAATTCACTTTACATAGGAATTTGGCCAAGCGCTTTATCCTTTTAAATGATTAACCCTTTCATGTCATTAATGTTGAAGGTTTCTAAAACTCTTGGTTTTGGGATTGTGAATATAGTTGGGGACACCTGTTGCTACTGCTTGACTTTTTCTGATGGCCTGGTCTTCTCTTCTCTTGGCTTTTCATAGTGTCGGTTCAGGAGAGTTTGGAAAGGAAATTTGGGAAACATGGTGGAACTATTCCTGTTGTGCCCACATCAGAGTTCCAAGACAGGATATCGGTGAGTGCTTGGAACATTTTCCACACGCTGCATGCTCTCGAGACTCGGGTCAGGTGTCTACATGAAAGTCATCGTAGGACTTGGAAGAACCCCACTTCAAAATAAGTAACTAGTGGCTCTTCTGCTTTTGGCACCTTGACAATGCCGACGGCTCCCCGGCGATGCTAATGTAATGGCAAAGCGTTACTGTGAATTTAACTCGGTTAAGCTTCAGAGAAATGGAAATGAAAATAAAAATTAGAACTATGAAAAATTAGAATTGCTATATGGGTACAAATAAGAGTGAAAACAGGTTAGAAAGAGCGTTTTACAGTAATTAGCAATTGACAAGGGTATATTAGTAGTGCGCACACATCACAAAGTGAACTTCCTCACCAGGAAAGTGCAAAGGCATGGAAAGCAAGTCAGAGGAAATAGACTGAGACAAAATGTGCAACCTCACTGTTGGAGTACAAATTAAAATCAGGTCTCTTTAATCTATGAAACGAGCATAAACAATGGATCTTCTACTCACCATGTCTGCGGTGAAGCGGTTGTGCCTTTATTCTGATAACAATGCAGATTGGTGCAGCTCTTTGAAAAATTGAGGAGTTGTTAGTGTCCCTGCCCTTTGTCATAATAATGTCCGCTCTGGGGACTTAGCCTAAGAAAATCATTCCAAAGGAGTGGAATGGCTCCATGCATGAAGATGTCATCGGAACTGTGTTCTCAGTCAGTTTTAAAGTTACTTTGATTTAAATGGCAAACAGATGGCAGGAAAATGGCTCAGTTATAATATATCTTCTTATGAAATGAAATATTCAGTCATGGAAATATCAGCGATTTTCAACCATCTCCATCTCCATTAGTTTATGGCACACATAAACTAATTACTAAAATTCTGTGGCATGCCAAAAAATACATTTTTTGCTGATTTGACTCCCCCCACCGTGAACCCCCCC
>NW_006293957.1:247868-248818 GCF_000327345.1 Myotis davidii
CACCCTCCCACATGCCCTTCCAGGGGTGGGCAAACTTTTTGACTCGAGGGCCACAGTGGGTTCTTAAACTGGACCGGAGGGCCGGAACAAAAGCATGGATGGAGTGTTTGTGTCAACTAATATAAATTCAAAGTAAACATCATTACATAAAAGGGTACGGTCTTTTTTTTTTTTTTAGTTTTATTCGTTTCAAACGGGCCGGATCCGGCCCGCGGGCTGTAGTTTGTCCATGGCTGGTCTAAGGGGAAAGAGGTCGGTGCCCCTCTGGTACTGCATGTTTTAAACATTCTTGCAGCACATCAGGTGAGGATCGCTGAACTATATTGAAACATGGGGAAAAGTTAAGGATTTTGTTTTGAAGATGCTTTTGCCACTCTGGGTACTAACTGTTCCCCTAAATGAATCTTCCCCTTTCCCAGAGGCATGTCTGTTAGTTCTGGTCCCTCTGTCAGAAATGCCTTACTCTCTTCTTTCTTAGGTATCACCACATCTCTGCAGCCTTTTCTGAAAGTGCCCTCTGCGTGCCAGAGCTGTGGGCATCCTGCACTTCAGTGGGTTTCTTGCTCCTCCCAGCACCTGCCTGGCATATATCAGTCACTCATATTGAAACCTCCAGAGGGAGCACAAAAAGAAGACAGCCAGCTAGTTAGGCAATAAGTAGGGCAACAGCTATGGTGACTTCCTTTTTATCCTTTTAAAATAATTGTTGCCCAATCTATTGGTCTCCCAATTTTCAAATGCTTGCAGTTCTTCTAATTTTAGACTTGAGTGCTATGTCTCACCTCCTACCTGTTGTAGGAATCCTATATAATAAAAGCCTAATAAGCTAAGTGTCCCATCAACTGGTCGGCTGTTTAACCAATCAAAGCATAATATGCTAATGATATGCTAAGGCCGCTCAACCACTCGCTATGATGTGCACTGACCACCTAGGGGCAGACAGTCAACTG
>NW_006293957.1:248922-260343 GCF_000327345.1 Myotis davidii
GCACTGACTGGTAGGTTAGCTTGTTGCTGGGGTCTGGCCGATCAGGACTGAGCGAGACAGGCTTAACATGCCCTGGAGCCCTCCCATGGTCCCTCCTCAGCTAGCCAACCTCCCACATCCCTCCCCGGCTCTGACATGCACTGGTGCGGTCCCTCAGCCTGGCCTGTGCCCTCTTGCAATCCGGGACCCCTTGGGGCATGTTGGAAGGCCAGTTTCAGCCCAATCCTATAGGCCAGGCCAAGGGACGCCACTAGTGCACAAATTCGTGCACCGGGCCTCTTGTAAAGAAGTGTCGGTTGAAAAACCAGTTCTTTTCCAGCTCCTTCCCTAGCCACATTCTGGGCCTTCCAAGACCTACCATCTTTTCACTGTCCCTCATCACCCCTAATGTCCTCAGCATTCTCCGTATCTAACTTAAATTCCATGCTCCATCATCACAGTGATTCCCTGTTCTAGGTTTGCTTCATTGATCCCCCTGTTAACACCTGAGCCCTGATAACATCCAGAACTTTGCCCCCTGTGGCTGGAGACCCTGCAGACTGCTCAGATCCTAACCACTAGCATAGATTCTTAGAGCCACCCCTATTCCATTTATTTTCTAATTCTCCTAAATATCGTATTTTCTCCCCTCTCTCTCCTGCACTTCAGCTCATGACCTGGTATATGCTCACAGAGAACATTGAAGCAGACAGAACTTTCCCATGTACCCAGCTCCTGGCATCTGTACCCTGCCTTGTGTCAACTCTCTTGTTACAGAGCAACCCTGTACTTCCATCTAACCCCAAGTCCTGCTATGGGCATTGGGGGCCCGTTTTCAACTTATCAAATGCATAACTCAAGCAAATCCTTCCCTCTGTTCTGCATCACCAATCCTCCCTCTATGCAGTCATTTCTATTGGTGTTCTAAATGCTGTCTTAAAAATATATAAATCTGCCCTGACTGGTTTAGCTCAGTGGATAGAGCGTCGGCCTGTGAATTGAAAGGTCCCAGGTTTGATTCCAGTCAAGGGCATGTACCTTGGTTGCGGGCACATCCCTGGTGTGGGATGTGCAGGAGGCACCGATCTAAGTTTCTCTCTCATTGATGTTTCTAACTCTCTATCCCTCTCTGTCAGAGCGTGCAGGAGGCAGCCGATCAATGACTCTTCTTTCATCATTAATGTTTCTATCTCTCTCTTCCTCTTCCTTCCTCTCTGAAATCAATAAAAGTGTAATTTTTTTTACTATGTCTTTATTGATTTCAGAGAAGAAGGGAGAAAGAGAGATAGAAACATCAATGATGAGAGAGAATCATTGATTGGCTGCCTCCTGCACGTCCCCTACTGGGGATCAAGCCCACAACCTAGGCATGTGCCCTTTATCAGAATCGAACCTGGGACCCTTTAGTCACTGACGCTCTATCCACTGAGCCAAACCAGCTAGGGCAAAGTATAGTTTTTTAAAAAATTATATATATATTAGGGGCCCAGTGCATGAATTCATGCACCTTGAAAGGAACTGTGGGCCGTGAGTCTGCAGTGGGCACAGCGGCACGTCTCTGCCCATCCTCCGCGCCCCCACCCAGCCCCTTCCACCATGGCCCCTGGTCCTGTCTGCTGGCAGCCCCACTCCTGCTGCTGCAGCTCCCATGCACTGATGGTGCCAGTACGCTCGCATCCACTGATGACACAGTGATTAGGGCTGCACCAGCAGCAGGTACAAGCGGGGCCAGCGCTGTCAGCGGGTGCAAGTGGCGGCTGCTGCCCCAATTGCCACTCAGGAGCAGGGGGAGGTGGAGAAGCCCTCAGGGATGATCAGGGCCAGCAGCAGTTGCAAGCGCCAGGTGGGACCATGGCGCACGGGGGCAAAGAATTTTCAATAACCACCAGAGGCTTTCCCCGATGTCTGACTGGTGTCCCACCTTGGTCTGGTGCCCCTGCTCACCTGCTCCACCATCCTGCCTCAGCCAGCGCCCACCATGTTCCATGCTCTGCCCCCTGCTGCCAATATCCACCATGTTTTGTGCGTGCCCCCTGGTGGTCAGCACACGTCATAGCAACCAGTTGTTCCGTTCAGTCTATTTGCATTTTAGGGTTTTATATATAGAAGGTGTGTGTGTGTGTGTGAATCTTAATCCCACTTATTCTTCCAGGTCTTGCCATTTTTATTTCACTTATGGCAAGCCTCCTTAAGAGTTGTAAATACTCTGTGTCCAGTTCTTCTATACTCAAACCTACGCCACTCCACCAAAACTGTCTTGTCAAGGTAGCCAGTGGCACCTGCACTGCCAAATCCAGTGTCACTTCTCAGCCCTCATCTTCCTTCACCTATCTGCACTGTTGTCACAGTGTTCCCTTCCCCTGAAATGTTTTCTTTCACCTTCCAGATAGTACAGTCACCTGGTTTTCTCCTTACTTCACTATCATTCCATCTCATTGCCTTTTGCTTATTCTTATCAGCTCTCCACTCACTTAACGTTGGAGGGGCTTGATCCCTGAACCAGATCTCTTTCAGAATTCAGTTTTGATGATCTCACTCAGCCTCAGGGTTTTAAGTCCAAGTATCTGTTCCCACCAGAATATACTAGTAAGCTCTATGAGAAGAGAGAATTGTCGTTATTGTGTGTTCTGCTGTGACATACAATGCCTAGAAGAGTGCCTGGCACATAGTAGGTACTCAGTAAATGTTTTGACAGTTGAGTGATTGAGTCAAAGAAACTGCAGTGTTCCATCTGTTGAGCAAGATCATCTTCTTATCTTGGTAGACGTAAAGAAAGCTTAATTCTTAGTTGTTACAAATGTCATAGAAATATACCTTCTTAATTGTATAGTGTTAATTGGGTGAAGTTTGGCATAGATAACTTGTATTGGTGACCCACGTTATACTTTTTTATCTGTCCTCTCAGGATGTTTTTGATAGCTGTATATATCATATTAGGAACAGTGGTGAGAGTTAATTGTCATAACATTTTAGAAAGTGTTCCAGAACACAAATTAGAGGAATCTCTTGAAACAAATAGACTATCAGTGATAAGAGATAATTGGCATAGGAAAGAGATGAGCTGGCCCGGTGGTCAAAGATCCTGGGTTATATCCCAGCTCTAAAACTAGCTACTGACAAACCTGGCCAACTTCTCTGGTTGACAGCTTCCTCATCAGCAGAATTGGGGGGTTCATTAGAGCTGCTAACGCTCATCCAGCTTTACACATGGTGACACTGCTAACTGTAGAGCTCAGGATTCTACCCCGAGCTGCTCCTGGAGGTGCAGGTGCCTTTCTGTGCCCCGTGTGTCCCTCGTGGGCTGGGGACTGAACGTTCATGCACTGGACGTGGCCGGGGGAGCCTGCTCCTAGGGTGCTGTGGCATCTCAGGGGCCGGTGCTGATCTCACCACTTGCCTTCCTGGTTCATTGTTTTCTGTGTTCATTGTTTTACTGTGTAAGATCTTCATGAGTATTTGTTTACTGTCAAATACAGTGAAAAGTAACTTATGGTTAAAATGCAACTACCTAATAGGTATGAAGATATTACACAAAAATTAGGTATATCTTTAATTCTGCTGGCTGTGTATTGACTTGAGAACCTTTGTGCTCAGGGAGATGAAGCGTGTGCTTGGATGGTTTTGTTCACTTCATGTTCTTTTTCCTAACAGGGGGCATCTGAGAAAGACATCGTGCACTCCGGCTTAGCCTACACCATGGAGCGCTCAGCCAGGGTACGTGCACACGCTGCTGTTTCTATGGTGACTCAAAGGGCAGCCCAGTGTGGTCTCAGCCCCAGACTGTGCGTGAGCGTGTGATCCTCATTTGTGTGTGGCAAAGCACATGCTTTTTCGGTCTTGAATGATAGCCAGTGTTTTCAGGGTCTTGAATATGTTTATCAGGCTTATGGAAATAAGTAGTAATGCCAAGTAGGAGGAAGTGAGGTTTGGCTAAATATCAAGTAGTCAGCCAAAGTGGATTGGAGCTCAGTGCACATTCCATTATCCTATAGCACGTGACCTCACTATAGAATTTTATATAAATAAAAGGTTTTTGACCATTTGATTCTTATTTCAAGATCTTAAACACCGTTTAAGTTCAGTTTTCCTAATTTCTTGAGCAGATGCTACCTGCTTGGATTTAAGTTGGAATAGCACAACAGGTTTTACATACTATGAATTTATCCTTTTAAAGGATATAATTTTGCAGCCTTAAATACACTCAGAGAGCTACATAGCCATCACCACTAACTACAGGTCACTTTTCTCACCCCATTCTTAGTTCTTGCATATTATCACAGAGTATGTCAAATGAATTCATTCCTGATAACACGATGTCTGAAGAACACAGACCGCTCACACCCAAAATTCTGAAGAGCAGCTTCCTGCTGCTGCCTAGTCAGTGGTGTATTTAATGCCAGAGAATTAGTCCGTCCTGACTAGAGGTTCTTCCCCTGCCTAAGCAGTTTGTTTGGCTGCCCAAGTCCTACACTGACATGGGGACAGGCAACTTGTGCCAGGCCCTTACGTGCCTGTGTGTTCATGGCCTGGATGCTGTGTCGAGTGGTCGTCACTATTTTTTCTACTTTGTTTCAGCAAATCATGCGCACAGCCATGAAATATAACCTGGGATTGGACCTGAGAACAGCTGCCTACGTCAATGCCATTGAGAAAGTCTTCAAGGTGTACAATGAAGCCGGTTTGACCTTCACATAGATGGATTACCGCTGACTTCTTTACTACCCTCTTCACCTCTTCATTGTAGACCTATCACAAGTTTACATGTAACCACAGATCTTTCTCTCATTGCTTATTAGACAGTGGACAACATTCTCATAGGTTGACTCAAATGAGACCCTTAAGAAAAGAGAAATTAAGGTTAGGGAATCGTGTGCAAAACTAAAAGTAGATGCCAGAGAGCCATTTGGGTGTATCAGCAAAAGAGCTCAATTCTATAGATTACAAACAGAAATAAATGCTGTTTCTCTTTATGCATTTTATTCTTTTAGAATAAAACAAGTACATGCTGCTGTAATAAAATTGCCTTTAATCACTTACTAAGCCTAATCTAGACTAAGCAGTGAATGCCTATAAACATAATGAATGAAAAGCTAGTATTTTTATAACACAGTATCATTTATAGCTTATCAATAGTATGTTGTCCAACAAAACAAAAAGCCCAATGGAGAGCTAGTTATCTTCTTTCCTATCATTGCATAGCAAATGATGGCACCTATTTCTGTTGTGTGAGACTGTCAGAATTTATTAACCACATTGATGACATATAGTCCAAAGAATGTAGTAACCTCCTCATGTTAATTAATTGCTCTTCTCTTTTCAAAGTCTGTTGTGTTGCCTGATTGAACAGTAATTCAAATAGAGTGTCCCAGAAAAAACCACTTGGGCTCCCTCTTTGGAGTCTGGCTGGCAGCTCTGAGCATTGCCAATAATACCCAACTCACCCTGACTTTGTATCCCCTTCCAGGGGCCTCCCCTTCGGCACAGCTTCAACAGTGGCCTGGAGACAGCCTGGGGCTGGCAGTAACTACTTTGTAACTGCATGACTTAACCTGGTGATAAAAGCAGTTATTAAAAGTCTACCTTTTCCAAAGCTTATGTTTCTTTTCTGTTTCTGTATTTTAATAGTGTCTCTTAGTAGGTGATGAAAATACAATTGGGTTTCTGGAGTTTTTGAAACAACCACCTGAATAACATTACTATTGCTATGTTGTGAATGACCAAATTTCATTCTTAAATTCTTTTGTTTCATTATATTGAATAGGAAATGGCTCTCAAGTTGATACACTGAAGTAATCTCTTCAGTGCCTGTTTTTAATGAAGGAAGGTTTCATTGCTTAGGGTTTGTTTTTTAATTATTTAATCACAGAACGTATGAGTTTAAGGCAATACTAACCATAATCAGCAAAAATGGATTCTAGACCTGCTTCCACCAATGACTTAGCTGCCAGATCTGGACTCTGCTTCATCCTGAGTAGGCCCCATGGACCAGGAGCCCTTCCCAAGTGCTATTTGCCGGCCCCCCAGGCAGAGCACTAGATGTGCTGGAGAAGGTGCTGAAAACAAGTGTCAGAAGAGAACAGCACTGGTGGACAGTAAGTTCAGGTCATGTGATGATCAGGTCTTAGTCTTGGCCTTTGGCTAATTTACTGGGAGTAGGCATAACTTTTTTAAAGATTTAATAAGCATTGATGTGTGTTATTGATATTAATGTTAGAAAAGGTGTAATGTCTATGCTAGCTATAGAAAGGCAACATAGCACAAGTAACAACTTTGGTTCCTGGATCTTTGAGTTAGAAAATTCTGGTCAATTTAAGTTGCCTCATGAACCCCTGCACTAGAATGTAGTTTACCCTGATGGATAAAGTTAGGGGAGGTTTTTTGTTGTTTTTTTAAGCTATGTTTCTGGCAACTTAATTACTAGGATTGGTGATTTACTTTTTTAATTTTTTTTTAATGTTTTGATTTTTAGTGAGAGGGAGAGAGAGAAAGAAACATTGATGTTTCCATAGAACTGCTGCCTCCCAGATGCCCCCCACTGAGGATGGAGCCTGCAACCCGGGCACATGTCCTGACCAGGAATTGCACTGTAGCCTCCGGGCTCATGTGTCAGTGTTCGACCACTGAGCCACACTGGCAAGGCTGATTTACTATTTTTCAAAAAAAAAAAGCCTGATCTTGGTTCAATTGTTTGGAGCATTGCATTGTCCTCTACACCAAAAGGTTGCGGGTTCGATCCCCAGTTAGGGTGGGCGGAGGGGAGCAACCGGTTGATGTATCTCTTTCACATGGCTGTTTCTCTTCCTCTCTAAAATCAGTAAACATACTCTCAGGTGAGGATTTAAGAAAAAAGCCTGGCATCTTAACTCACAAGCTTTAAACGCCCTGAACATCCTGGCAGGCTCCCTGACCCTGTCACACATTAAGGCCGTATATTGATGATGTCAAAGGACATCGTCAAGAAAAGTAGCCCAGCAGGCGTGGCTCTCGTTGAGCATCCACCTATGAACCAGGAGGTCTTGGTTCCAGTCCTGATCAAGGCACATGCCCAGCTTGTGGGCTCAATCCCCAGTAGGGGGCGTGCAGCTGATCAATGATTCTCTCATTGATGTTTCCATCTCTCCTTTTCCCTTCCCCTCAGAAATCAATAAAAATATATTTTTAAAGTAGACCAATAGAATGAGAAAAGATTTGCAAATTGTTTGCATCACATATCCAGACTATATAAAGAATTTTCACAACAATAAAAAATAAAAACCTCATTTTAAAATGGGCAAAAAATTTGAATAGGATAAAAATATTTAAAATTGTTTGAAATGGTGGCTTCGGGAGTGAAAAATGGTGAGGTGGGTATGCATTAGAGGAGACAAGCTAGTCACAGTAAGAACTGGTTGGCTCTACACCAGTAATTCTCAATAGGGAGTGACTATTTCAGATATACAGCATAATAGTTAGATAATTACATAACTTATGAAGTAATCCCCTGATAATTCTAGTACTCATCTGACACCATACATAATCATTACAATATTGGCTATATATAGTCCCTATGTTGAACTTGACTGAACACATTTTTGTCACAACTGGGGGCGCTAAACATCCCACAATGCACAAGATAGTCCAAAATTTCAATAGTGCTGATGTTGACAAACTGCCTAAACTACGTGAGACTTTGATCTAAAAACAAACACAAGCCAATAAAAGTCATTTGAATAAATTTAAAAATAATAACCATATTACAAGACAAAAAAATTTCTCTGCAAAGACAACCACTCACAACAATTTTATTTTTATTCTATTTAAATCCTTTGCCTATTTTTAAATTATTTTGTTGAGTTTATATAGTCTGGATATGTGACTCATAATTTGCAAATCTTTTGTCTCATTCCATTGGTTTGTCTTTTTCTTGATGTTCTTTGACACAAAATCATTTTGATAGTGTTCAAGATATTTTTCTTTGGTTGTTACGCCTTTCTAAGAAATCAATGCCTAATCCAAAGTCACATATGCTTGATGAATTCTAACAAATATTTGAGGAATTACCACCAATCCTAGTCAAATCGTTTCAAAAAGACAAGATGAGGGAACACTTTCTAACATCTGTGAAGTATTATCCTGATACCAAAACCAAAGATCACAAGAAAACTGCACGCCAGTGTCCCTTATGAATATAGATATAAAAATATTAACAATCCCTGCCCTAGCTGGTTTGGCCTAGTGGATAGAGCTTCGGCCTGTGGACTGAAGTGTTCCTGGTTCAATTCCGGTCAAGGGCACATGCCTGGGTTGCGGGCTCAGTCTCCAGTAGGGGGCATGCAGGAGGCAGCCAATCAATGATTCTCTGTCATCATTGATGTTTTTATCTCTTCCTCTCTGAAATCAATAAAAAATATATATTCAAAAAAAATATTAACAATCCAACAGCTCATAAGTATACATCATGACCAGGTAGGATTTATCCCAAGAATGCAAGAGTGCTTCAATAATAAAGTCAATGTTATATACCCACAAATAGAATGGAGGAGGGGGAGAATCATAATCATCTCAATAAATGCGGGAAAAAAACTTGATAAAATCCAAGATCCTCTCACAATAAAACCACATAATAGAAGGGACTTCAACATAATAAAGGGCATTTACAGAAATTAAAATGGCCTCACTGGTGAAAAACAATGCTAGCCTTTAGTAGGTACAAAGATTCTTGTCTTCACCAGTTATTCAACATTGTACTGTCTTAAGTCCTAGCCAGAGCAATTAGGCAAGAAAAATTCAAGTCATCTGAAATGGAAAGGAAGAAATAAAACTATATGTAAAGATTACATTATTCTATATATAAAAAATCCCATAGAGTACACAAAAACCCCTGGGGCTAATGTGTTAAGCAAAATTACAGCGTATAGGATCAATACACAAAAAAACAGCTTTTTTTTCCTATACACAAACATCTGTAAAGGAAATTTAAATTCTAGTCTGGCTGGTATGGCTAAGTGATTGAATGTCAACTCATGGACCAAAAGGTCCCCTGTTTGATTCCTATGGGCTCGCTCCCCAGTAGGGGGCATGCAGAAGGCAGCCAATCGGTGTTTCTGTTCCTCTCTAAAAATCAACATTTAAAAAAAAAGAAAACTATATTTACAACTAGAGGCCCAGTACACAAAATTCGACAGTCAGATATCCCTCTCACAATCCAGGACTGCTGGCTCCCAACTGCTCGTCTGCCTGCCTGCCTGATTGCCCCTAACTGCTTCCGCCTGCCAGCCTGATCACCCCCTAACCACTCACCTGCCAGCCCGATTGCCCCTAACTGCCCTCTCCTGCCGGTCTGGTCGCCCCCAACTGCCCTCCCTGCTGGCCTGATTGCCCACAACTGCCCTCCCCTGCCAGCCATCTTGTGGCTGTGGGTGCCACCATCTTTGAGGGTGGGACTGTCAACTAGCATATTCCCTCCTTATTGGCTGCTGTACTGCACCTTTGCGATGGCATGATGATCAATTATATTCCCTCTTTATTAGGATAGCATCTAAAAATAAAATATTTAAGAATAAATTTAAGGAGGTAAAAGCCCTTGACACTGAAAACTACAAAATAGTTTAAAAGAAGTTAAAGAATAACTTGATGGAAAGACATCCCATGTTATAGATAAAAATCTTAATATTATTAAGCAGGCATTACTTAAGGCAATCAATAGATTCAAAATTCTAATTCAAACTTCTGATGACATTTTGTAGAAATAGAGAATCTGATCCTAAAATCAATATGAAACTTCAAGTGGCCCCAAATAACCAAAATATTGAAAAAGATAAAGTTGGAGATCTCATTCAGTTTCAAAACTTAATGCAAAGCTACAGTAATTAAAACTGGTACTGGCATACAAACATATAGACCAGTGGTAGAGTCCAGAACATTAGGGCTGATTGCTCTCAGCCTCATGCCAGCACTGTGTTTCCTAAAGCTGTCTTCACCAAGGGCCACAAAATGGAAGGTGTGAAGTTTACACTGTAAACCAACAGACCTTTATTGTCTCACAGTTTGAGTGGCTTCAAATTAGTGTCTGAAAGGCCGTGCTCCCTCTGAAACTGGAGGGGGGATTCTTGACTCTTCCTAGTTTGCAGTGTTGGCCATTAATCCTCGACACTGGCTGTCGCGGCATCACTCCAGTCTCTACTTCTGCCATGTCCTGGCATCATCCCTCTGAGTGTCTGTCCTAGAGGAGCACAGGTGAATTGGACTACAGGCTCCCCTACTCCAGTATGACCTCTTACTTAGTTACATCTGCAATAACCCTCGTTCCCAATAAGGTCACATTCTGAGGTTCTGGGGATTAGGACTTCAACATATCTTTTTGGGAGTCACAGTTCAACACAACATTATTCAATGAGAAAAGAATAGTCTCTTCAACTAAAGGCACTGAGACAGCCCTGGCTGGTTACAAAAATTAACTCAAAATGGATCAAAGACCTAAGTATCTATCTTATATAATAAAAGCCGAGAGACCATAATGGCAGAACAACCAGAACAACCGCTCTACCAGTCACCCTGAGGTGCACTGATCACCTCTTGGTTCCTTTCCCCAGCTGGCAGGCTCCGATCGCCGATGGCAGACAGGGACCTGGGGTGGGTGGCAGGGGATGCAGGCGGCAGCAGGCCAAGCCCCCCTCCATGCTGGTTGCCCCACACACAGAGGGTGACCTATGGCAAGAGTTGGGCCTGCGAGCGAGCAGGAACGGCCGACCTCTCGGTCCCTCCCCCAGCAATCAGGCTCCCTTTGCTAAATGGGGAACTGGGGTGGGTAGTGGCAGAGGGCAGGGCCAGCTGCCAGCAATCGGAAAAGATGGCCCTGATCGCAGGCTAGGCCTGGAGACCATACCCGCACACAATTTCATGCGCCCAGCCTCTAGTCCTATATACTAAAAGGCTAATATGCAAATTGACCAAACAGCTGAATGACTGGTCACTATGATGCACACTGACCACCAGGGGGCAGATGTTCAACACAGGACCTGCCCCCTGGTGGGGAGCGCAACTCAGCCAGAAGCTGGGCTCATGGCTGGTGAGCACAGTGGCAGTGGCAGGAGCCTCTCCTGCCTCCATGGCAGTGCTAAGGAGCAGCAAGCAGGTGGGTGGTAAGGAGCGAAGGGTCCCACACTGCAAGAGAGATGTCCGACTCCTGGCTTAGGCCCACTCCCCACAAGGAGCGGGCCTAAGCCAGCAGATAGACATCCACCGAGGGCTCCCGGACTGCTAGAGGGTGCAGGCCAGGCTGAGGGACCCCCTCCAGTACACAAATTTTGTGCACCAGGCCTCTAGTCCTATCTAATAAAAGAGAAACATGGTAATTAGTGTACGACCGCTACCCTTCCCATTGGCTAATCAGGGAGATATGCAAATTAACTGTCAGCCAAGATGGCGGCCAGCAGCCAGGCAGCTGATGCGAACAGGGAGGGT
>NW_006293957.1:261237-269475 GCF_000327345.1 Myotis davidii
CCAACCAGGGGCTGCACCTAGGGATTGGGCCTGCCCTCTGCCACCCGGGAGCAGGCCTAAGCCAGCAGGTCGTTATCTCCCAAGGGGTCCCAGACTGCAAGGGGGCACAGGCCGGGCTGAGGGACCACCCTCCCCGCCAAGTGCACAAATTTTTGTGCACCGGGCCTTTAGTATATATATAAAAGCCTAAGTGACCGTTACAGCAGAATGATGGGAATGACCGGAATGACCAGTCACTATGATGCACACTGACCACCAGGTGGCAGATGCTCAACACAGGAGCTTCTCCCTGGTAGTCAGTGCAGTGTGCTCCCACAGTGGGAGTGCTGCGCAGCTGACGGATGTGCACCAGACACAGGACTCACGGCTGGCTACTGCAGCCTTGAGACCATAGTGGAGTGGCAGCGAGCCTACTGAGCAGTGGCAGCAGCAGGCACAGCAGGACTGGGATGAGCAGGAGTGGCAGGCAGGAGCGTCAGGCAGTGTTGGACTGCTGATTTCAGCCCGATCCCCGCAGGCCATGCGGAGAGACCCCACTGGTGCACAAATCTGTGCACTGGGCCTCTAGCAAGAGATAAAACTATTAGAAGAAAACATTATGGTAAATCTTCATGGCCTCAAATTTGGTAATGGATCCTTAGATTTGACATTAAAAGCACTAATAACAAGAAAAATACATTGTAATTTATTAAAATTAAATGCTTTTGCTCATCAAATGATGTTATTAAAGAACAAAAAAACACCCTACAGAATAGGAGAAAATATGCACAAATCATAAATATAAAAAGGGTTTAACATGCATTCAAAGATCTCTTAAAACAATAACAAAGAGACAAATATCCAATTTTAAAAATGGCAAAACAATTGAAGAGACATTTCTCCAAAGAAGATACACAAATATTCTAACAAGCACATGAAAGTTATGCAATATCATTAGTTGCTAAAGAAATGCAAATCAGAACCATAGTGAGATACCATTTAACACCCACTTGGGTGACTTTAATTTTTAAAATCAGAAAATATGTGTTAATGAGATATAAAGATATAGGAACCCTTATATACTGCTGGTGGGATTGTAAAATGGACAACAGTTTGTCAGTTCCTAAAAATGTTAAACATAGAAGTACCATATGACCCAGCAATTCCAATCCTAGGTAGATACACAACAGAAATGTAAACATATGTCTGCATAGAAACTTATACAAGAATGTATATAGAAGCACCCTATATAATAAACCACTATATGCAAATTGACCAAACAACAGAACAACTGGTCGCTATGATGTGCACTGACCACCAGGGGGCAGATGCTCAATGCAGGAGCTGCCCCCTGGTGGTCAGTGCACTCCCACAGGCTGGCAAGCACAGCAGCAGCGGCGGAGCCTCTTCCACCTCCGTGGCACTGCTAAGGATCCCAAGGGGAGTGGGCCTAAGCTGGCAGTCAGACATTCCCTGAGGGGTCCTGGACTGAAAGAGGGTGCAGGCCAGGCTATGGGACTCGCTCCCCCCACCCCCCGCTGCCAGCGCACGAATGTCGTGCATCAGGCCTCTAGCTATTAATAATAACCAAATTGTGGTAGGAATATACACAGGAATAGTATTCAGCCATAAACAGGAAAGAAATACTGAACCATGCTACAACTTGAATGAACCTCAAAAACATTACCGTATTTGCCGGTGTATAAGACGACTGGGCGTATAAGACGACCCCCTAACATTTCCACTCAAAATACAGAGTTTGTTATATACTCGCCGTATAAGACTACCCCCTCTTCCGCACACCTTCCACACACCAAATAAAAGGTAAAACAATATCAGATTTGATTTTAACATTTTAATGCTGGCGTGACAGTTTCACCTTAAAAGCCTTCAAACTCCTCTTCATCATCTGATATTAAAAGTTCATCAACGACATCTTGGTGCCATGATAGGGATGATAGGGGTTTGACTGGTCGACGTTTTCTATGCTGTACTGTACAATGGGGCAGTATTGTGGTTGGCTGTTGGCTGTATACAAAGCCTGATTTGATTGGTCCCTGCTCCCTGTTTGCCCGCCCTGTCACTATAGCAGTCTGGTCCACCCTTGCATCAGCATCTCCCTGGGACCTCACTAGTGCGCAAGTGCGAGCTCTTCAACATTCTAACAGGCACCATGATAGCGCAAAATCGCGAATCTTCAATGCATATGTAAAGAAATATACGGTAACCCGAATTTACCACACTCGCAAAATCGCACACAGCCAACCATACACCCAGTATGGTATCGCGATTCGCGATTTTGCGCTATCATACTGGGGGTATGGTCGGCTGTGTGCGATTTTGAAAGTGGGGTAAAATCGCATAACAGCAAAATCGCATAACAGCCGAGCATACACCCAGCAGTGCTGCTGATGCCTGAACGGTATGTGGAATGAAGTGGGCGGGCATCGGGAGGCCACTATGGCACGGGGCAAGCACTATGGGCAGTCTATCGGAAGTGTACCTGGCGTATAAGACGACCCCCCACTTGGAGGCATATTTTTCAGGGCCAAAAAATCGTCTTATACGCCGGCAAATACAGTATACTAAGTTAAAGAAGCCAGACACAAAAGGTCACTAATTTCATGATTTTAATATATCCATAATAAGTAAATCCATAGAGAAAGAAAGCAGATTAATGCCCATAAAGCAGATATATGAAGAGATTATCAACATCACTGATCATCAGGGAACTGCACATTAAAACCACAATGAGTGATATTGAAAATGGCAGCTGAGTAAGTGAATGCTACACAGACACGCTTCCTGGACCAAATTGGAATTATAACTAAAATATAAAAAACATCCTCAATAATCAACTGAAGACTACCTAAAGAGAACCCTAATAACCAAGGACAGAAAGTGGAGACTGCATAAAGATTGGTAGGAAGGGCGGAGGCATGAAACGGCTGGATGGGCTCCCACAAACAAAAGCTGAAGTTCCGGAGAGATATCTCAGCTGTGAGGGGTTGCCCACTGAGAACCCTGGGTTCTAATCCCCAAGCTATGCCCCCCAGCAGAGACCACCAGAACTGAGAAACATGCCCACATAACATCTTGCTGTGATAAGCAGCAGGGTTGCTGTCTGCCCCAGAAAGACAGCTGGAAAGGCAGTCACCCTCCTATAGGGCCAACACACAAAATTCTGTGTGCAGCCACTCACTTTGTGCTCCAGCAGAGGGTAGGCAGAGTGGCATGGAGTTATGTGAGCAAAAGCCAGGGTTGGGGGCTGTGGGGTTAGAGTTCAGAAGACAGACACCCGTGTTTCCTGTACTGAGTCATTCTCTCATGCTGTGTAGGTCATCTCTCTCAGGCAGATATTTGCTATCCAGGCGATTTTGCTGGGGGAAAGACAGTTGACCTACCCTATTGGAAAACACCTTGCCCCACAGTGTAGAGTTTCTGAGGCCCATTAAGAGATTGAGAATAACAATTAGCCTCCAGTAAGAAGCAATTGTCCCACCCTGTTGGAAAAAACTCTTGCCACAACTGTGAACAATTGACTGAAGGCTACACAGACTGAATCCAATCAGTTTGCAAGCAGAGGCAGGACTCTGAAGGTTTTGAGTCTTTGCCTGATCTAATTAGTCAGAAATAGCTTTTGACACTGTCCTGAACTAGAGATTGAGAGGCATATCAGACCTACCTAATAAATAGTCACAAACAAAACAGGCAGCCAAAATGAGGATACAAAAACAAAACCTCCAAATGAAAGAACAAGAGAATTCTCCAGAAGAGATAAATGATATGGAGATAAGAAATTTATCTGCTATAGCATTTAGAATACTGATGGTAAAAATGTTCAACAGCATGACAAAAGAGATAGTAACTATGAAAAAAACCAGTCGGAAATAAAGAATGACATAGCACAAATAAAGAACACATTGGAAGGAATATACAGCAGATTAGGGGATGCTGATGATCAGATCAGTTAATTACAAGACAGGGTAGAAAAAAATCACTCAAACAGAGAACCAAAAAAACAATTAAGAAACAGGAGGACGGCTTTAGGGAGCTGTGGGACAATATGAAACGTATTAATATTCTCATAGCAGGTGTGTAAGAACAAGCAGAAAGTGAGAAAGGGATAGAGAACATGTTTGAAGAAATAATGGCAGAAAACTTTCCCAATCTGGTGAAGGAAAAAGTCACATAAATTAAGGAGGCACAGAGAGTCCCAAGCAAGAAGACTGAAACCAAAATTACTATATTCAGCAAGGCTATCATTCAAAATAGTCAAATAAAGAGCTTCCCAGAAAAAAAAAGGCTAAAGGAGTACATCACCACCAAGCCAGCATTACAAGAAATGCTAAAGGGACTAATGTAATGAGAAGAAGAAATAGGCAGAGAAACCTAGGCATACAGAATTAAAAATGGCAATGAATAAGTACTTCGCAATAATAAATTTAAATGTAAATAGATTAAATGCTCCAATCATAAGACATAGGATAGCTGAATGGATACAAAAACATGACTCAACTATATGCTGTCTACAAGAGACCAAAAGACTCACCCAGGATGAGAGTGAAGGAATAGAAAAAAATGTTTACATGCAAATAGAAAAGAAAAAGGAAAGCTGGGGTAACAATAATCATATCTGACAAAATAGACTTTAAAATGAAGGCCATCACAAGAGACAACAAAGGTCACTACATAATACTAAAGGGATTGATCCAACAAGAGGCTATAACCCTGGTAAACATATATGCACCCAATATAGGAGCACCTAAATATATTTTTAAAAATTCTAGAGGACTTTAAGGGAGAGATTGGCAACAGTACAGTCATAGTAGGAGATTTTAATACCCCACTGATTTCACTGAATAGATTTTCCAGACAAAAAAATTGACAAGGAAACAGTGACTTAAAAGGACACATTGGATCAGATGGGTTTAATTTACATTTATAAAATATTTCACCCCAAAGCTGCAGAATATACATTCTTCTCTAGTGCACATGGATATACATAAAGATAAACCACATATTAGGACACAAAACAAGTCTCTACAAGTTAAAAAAGATTGAAATCATGTCAAGTATCTTCTCAGATCACAGTGGAATAAAATTAGAAATCAATTACAATAAAAACATTCAAAAATATGGAAGCTAAATAGCATGTTATTAAACAACGAATGGGGTACTAATGAGATCTCTGGAACACACAAAAGCAATTTTTAGAGGGAAGTTCATAGCACTAGAGGCCTACCTCAAAAAGCAGGAAAAATTAATAATAAACCATTTAACCCTACAACTTAAAGAATAAGAAAAAGAACAACAAGAAAAACCTAAAAGAAAGAAAATAATAAAGATTAGAGCAGAAATAAGTGACATAGAGACTAAAAACACAATACATAAAATCAATGAAACCAAGAGCTAGTTCTTTGAAAAGATAAACAAAAATTGATGAACTGTTAGCCAGACTCATCAAGAAACAAAGAGAGGGGACCTGAATAAATAAAATCAGAAATTAAAGTGGAGAAGTAACAACTGACACCACAGAAATACAAAGGATTGTAAGAAAGTACTATGAACGATATGCCAACAAGCTGGACAATGTGGATGAATTGGACAAATTCCTAGAAAAATTCATTGTCCCAAAACTGAATCAGGAAGTATCAGAAAACCTGAATAGGCCAAAAAAGCTGAGGAAATAGAAACAGTAATAATAATTTTTAAAAACTCTCAGCAAACAAAAGCCCTGGTCCAGATGATTTCATGGGGTAGTTTTACCAAACATTCAAAAAAGAACTAACACTTATACTCCTCAATACCTATGGCTTTTTTATATACTAACTAGAGTCCTGTTGCACAAAAAGATTTATGCAATTGGCCTTCCCTTCCCCTGGCTGCCTGCACCGGTTTTTCTTCGACACCGGGGACCCATGCCTTTGCACCGGCCAGAGCCACCTTCAAAACCTTCGCTGCTCCAGCCGGAGCTGCTTTCAAGGCCTTCGCTGCTCCAGCCAGAGCCCCCTTCTCTCCGCCGCTTCACGCCTACATATGCAAATTAATCGCCATCGTTTGTTAGTGGTTAATTTGCATATCTCACTGATTAGCCAATGGGAAGCATAGTGAAGGTATGGTCAATTACCCTGTTTGTCTATTATTACATAGGATAATGAATTCTCAGAAAGAGAAACTAAACAAGCAATCCCATTTACCTTTGAGAGTACTGACTAAGCAAAGGGATGAACTGAGAAGTAGCAAATAGGTGTTGGCCCACCTGTCTGTGCCTACAGATTTCTGCTCCTCCTTAGTAGTCCCAGGGTCCACCCCTGACTAGATAGCAGCCTGAAGATTCTATTGAGCTCTGACTGGCCAGGTCAGATGAGTGCCTGATGACGGAGGCTGAAGTTATAGAACCACAGGTCTAGGTGGTTCAATCTAAGAGCAGCAACTATTAGAAAAGATTAGTGCCCTGCAGAAGAGAGAGAGAGAGAGGTCCTGAGAGAAAGGGCCAAGTCAAGTGTGGCTGAGGGAAGAATGGAAAGAGGACAGGATCTAACCCAGATGGTAACGTCAGAGGCTCTTCACCAAACCCACTCCCTAAATTCAACAGGAGAAGCACAAGTTCTATAAAATGAAGATAACAAAGTCAATACCCTGTAATAGAAGCAGTCAAATTAATGGACTGGCTAAAATAAGAACTTTAAGTAAGAATTTTGAAATACAACATACATCCTCAAAGAAACAGGGGGAATATTACAAATATGAACCAGAAAAAGAGTGATAAGTGCTGGAGGCAAAGACCAACAATAGTTAGTATAATTATGCAAGAAATCCTCTGGAAGGCTAATGGACTTTGATATTCAGCAGGGCTGAAAATCAGCATAATAATGCCCTGCTGTTGGCTGAATGGCTGAAGACAATCCCCTAGCCCAGCAGATGGCAAACTGTGTCTCGCAAGCCACATGCGGCTCTTTGGCCCCTTGAGTGTTGTTCTTCCACAAAATACCACGTGCGAGCGCGCACATACAGTGCGATTGAAACTTCATGGCCCATGCGCAGAAGTCAGTATTTTGTGGAAGAGCCACACTCAAGGGGCCAAAGAGCTGCATGTGGCTTGTGAGCCGCAGTTTGCCGACCACTGCCCTAGCCTGATAATCCTTTTATTGTTTACCAAACTTTAACATTGATATGCCTGTTTGCATTCCTAAAGGGCAAATGTGTATTCAAGTAAATAAAAACTGATGGGTGTGGGGTTTCAGAGAGCATCTCCTACTAGAGAAAGGTCACCACCTGGCTCCCCCATGACTTCTAAATTTATATTTCTTGTCTAGCGTATTCATTTGTGTGCAGCCCCTTTTTCAGACCTTGAACCCTAGCCACAAATGGATACAGCATTCACAGGTAAGGAGGTCAAAACTCCTTATCTGTGTATCCTATATAATAAACAGGTAATATGCAAATTGACCATCACACCCTCGCACAAGATGGCCACCCCAATGTGGTCACAAGATGGCCAGCAGGAGAGGGCAGTTAAGGGCAACCAGGCTGGCAGGGGAGGGCAGTTGTGGGGGACCAGACCTGCAGGGGAGGGCAATTGGGGGGACCAGGCCTGCAGGGGAGGGCAGTTGTGGGCGACTGGGCCAACAGGGGAGGGCAGTTGGGGGCAACCGGGCCAGCAGAGCAGGGCAGTTGGCGGTGACTGGGCCAGCAGGGGAAGGAAGATGGGGGCAATCAGGCTGGTAGGGGAACAGTTAGGTGTTGATCAGGCTCACAGGGGAGTGGTTAGTGGGTGATCTGGCTGGCAGGCAGAAGTGGTTAGAGGAAATCAGGCAGGCAGGCAAGCAGTTGGGAGCCAGCAGTTCCAGATTGTGAGAGGATGTCCCACAGGGATCAGGCCTAAACCAGCAGTCAGACATCCCCCAAGGGGTCCCAGATTGGAGAGGGTGAAGGCTGGGCTGAGGGACAACCCCCCCTCCCAGTGCACAAATTTCATGCACTGGGCCTCTAGTGAAATACATAATAGTTAAAATTTAAAAAATAAAAAGGGAAGCTGAAGAGCAGAGAGAATAGTGCTCTGAAGAAAGCATCTTAAAAATATAGGGTAAGGTGAATGAGTCCTGTATGATACCATTTATATAAAATGAAGCACAGATACACAAAACAGCACTAGATATCTTTCCAGAATATGTATATGCATACATGTCAATGAACATAGATTAGAGTGACTAATGGTGTGAAATTAGAAAGCAAAAGAGGAGGGAACCAAGATGG
>NW_006293957.1:269548-271633 GCF_000327345.1 Myotis davidii
CTGTCTGGCTTCGGTCAGAGCGAGTGCAGCTTTCTCTCCGAGGTTTGCAGCGGTTGCTGGGACTCAGAGAGGCAGAGCCCCTGGGGACAGGACTGAGAGCCGCCATAATTGCTCTCTCTCTCCGGCCCACCCTGTTGATCCTGTGCGACCCACCCCGCCCAAGCCCTGCACAGAGGCATTTGCCGGATAGCCTCAGGCAAAGGCTAGATTAGCACCTCCCTAGAGGAGAGAAGTTCTCCCACTGCAGACACAGCTGATTCTCGCCAGTTGGCCTGGAGGCCAAATCACCGCCGCTATTACCTACAACAATCAAGGCTTAACTACAACAAGACTGCACACAAAGACCACTAGGGGGTGCACCAAGAAAGCATAAAAATGCCAAAACAAAGAAACAGGAGAGAAATGGATGATATAGAGCTCAAAACCACTCTTTTAAGGTCTCTCAAGAACTGTCTATAAGCCGCTGATAAACTTAATGAGATCCTCAAGAAATCTAATGAGATCCTTGATGTTGTGATAAAGAACCAACTAGAAATTAAGCATACACTGACTGAAATAAAGAATATTATACAGACATCCAACAGCAGACCAGAGGAGCACAAGAATCAAGTCAAAGGTTTGAAATGGGAAGAAGCAAAAAACACCCAACTGGAAAAGCAAAATGAAAAAAGAATCCAAAAATACGAAGATAGTGTAAGGAGCCTCTGGGACAGCTTCAAGCATACCAACATCCGAATTATAGGGGTGTCAGAAGATGAGAGAGAGCAAGATATTGAAAACCTATTTGAAGAAATAATGACAGAAAACTTCCCCTACCTGGTGAAAGAAATAGACTTACAAGTCAGGGAGCACAGAGAACCCCAAACAAAAGGAATCCAAAGAGGACCACACCAAGACACATCATAATTAAAATGCCAAGAGAAAAAGACAAAGAGAGAATCTTAAAAGCAGCAAGAGAAAGACAGTCAGTTACCTACAAAGGAGTACCCATACGACTGTCAGCTGATTTTTCAACAGAAACTTTGCAGGCCAGAAGGGAATGGCAAGAAATATTCAAAGTAATGAATAGCAAGAACCTACAACCAAGATTACTTTATCCAGCAAAGCTATCATTCAGAATTGAAGTTCAGATAAAGAGCTTCACAGATAAGAAAAAGCTAAAGGAGTTCATCACCACCAAACCAGGATTATATGAAATGCTGAAAGGTATTCTTTAAGAAGAGGAAGAAGAAGAAAAAGGTAAAGATACAAATTATGAACAACAAATATGCATCTATCAACAAGTGAATCTAAGAATCAAGTGAATAAATAATATGATGAACAGAATGAACTGGTGATTATAATAGAATCAGGGACATAGAAAAGGAATGGACTGACTATTCTTGTGGGGGAAAGGGGTGTGGGAGATGTGGGAAGAGACTGGACAAAAATCGTGCACCTATGGATGAGGATAGTGGGTGGGGAGTGAGGGTGGAGGGTGGGGTGGGAACTGGCAGGAGGGAAGTTATGAGGGGGAAAAAAAGAGGAACAAATGTAATAATCTGAAAAATAAAGGTTTAATAAAAAAAAAAGCAAAAGAAATAAAATGAAGTGAGAAAGGCCTTGCACAGGCTGCTGATGTGCTCTCTATTACAGAGTGTGATAAACTCAGTTCTCTGTCTCTGCGGACCAAATTATAATTCTTTTTTATGGAATGCCATTTTTTAAAAAGCTGTAAGGAAATACACAAAATAATAATAGTTGTGTTAATATAGAATAAATTTATGGGTGTGTTTTTCCATTAAAAGAAAAAAGCTAGAAAACTAAGATGGCGGCAGAGATAAACACCGGGAAATTAATGCCGCTCACAACAATTGATTAATACCTCAGAAAAACAATACGGACATCATCCAGAACCACAGGAAGCCTGGCTGACTGTAAATTCTACAACTAGAAGGAAGGAAAGGCACACTGAGAGCAAGAGAAGCTGCAGAAGAGAAGCGCAGAGGTACGGGGCTCGCGCGCGCGCGGAAAGGGGCTGGCACCCGAGGACGCGGCTGTCTTTTTGAATCCGGAGGGAGTCACAAGCTCCCGACGGCTCTGAAC
>NW_006293957.1:273425-275316 GCF_000327345.1 Myotis davidii
CGATTCCGGTCAAGGGCATGTACATGGGTTGCGGGCACATCCCCAGTGGGGAGTGTGCTGGTCGATGTTTCTCTCTCATCGATGTTTCTAACTCTATCTCTCTACATATGTAATATCTTAATCAATAAAAAATATATTAAAAAAAAAAAGAAAGAAAAAAGCTGATGAGGGCGGGGTAGTAGATGAGGAGTTCGTACTTAATAGTTATGGAGTATTTTTCTGAGATAGTGAGAAAGTTTTAAAACTAGAGAGTAGTGATGGTTGCACAACATTGTGAATACATTAAATATCACTGGATCGTATATTTTACAATGATTAATTGTATGTTATATAAATTTCAGTTCAGTTAAAAATAAATAGTGGGTTCTGGCCAAGTGGCTAAGTTAGTTAGAACATCATCCCAATAGGCCAAGGTTGCAGGTTTACTCTCCAGTCAGAGAACATACAGAAAACAATCAATAAACAAGTGGAGCAAAAAAGACTCTCTCTCTCTGTCTCTCTCTAAAACAAATAAATTTAAAAAAAAAAATGATGGGGCCGTAGTCAGTTTGGCTCAGTGGATAGAGCATCGGCCTGCGGACTGAAGGGTCCCAGGTTTGATTCCGGTCAAGGGCATGTACCTTGGTTGCGGGCACATCCCCAGTAGGAGGTGTGCAGCAGGCAGCTGATCGATGTTTCTCTCTCATCGATGTTTCTGACTCTCTATCTCTCTCCCTTCCTCTCTGTAAAATCAATAAAATATATTTTTAAAAAAATTATGGGGAAAAACAGCAACCAACAACTTAAAGTTGAACCTCAGGAACCATCCAGGGAGTGTAGCAAGTTGGCCCACAGTTATGAGGTAACAGATGTGAGCAGCAATTTTATCCTGTGAGCTGAGTGAAGAGGGCTCTATTCTCTCTGCTCGTCAGCTTCCCTTTTGATTTTATTTTAACTATTATGTCTTTCATACTCAGAACATCCAGTTTTGACCTCCTTATCACTTTTTTCTGGCTCATGTTGTAATATTCTCCCTGTTTCTTTGAGGATGTATGTTATATTTCTAAATTCTTACTTAAAATTCTTACTTTAGCCAGTCCATTAATTGGCTCTAAGCCACCCTCTCCTGGAAAGCCTGCAGTAGAGATGCTAGCATAGAGCAATGTCCTCAGGGAGTTGCAGGACTCTGAGAATGTTCGGGCCTTTGTGGCCCTGCAGTAGGTCATGAAGCTGTGGGACAGACACAGCCGGGGCCCTGCTGGTCTCCCTGGTGACGGCAGGGTGGGCAGTGTGGAGAGGTGGTCCCCTGGGTTAAGTGTACTGTGTCTGTATGAGGCGAGGAGGCTTGGTTGCTGGATATAGAATTCTTGGTGACAGCCTTTTGTTTTCCCAGCACTTTGAAAAGTCATCCCACTGACTGCTGGCCTCTATGGTATCTGATGAGAAATCACCTATTAATCTCATGGAGGCTTTCTTTCATGTGATGATTTGTTTTTCTCTTTCTGTTTCAGGATTCTCTCTTTGTCTTTCAAAAGTTTGATTAGAATATACCTATGTGGATTCATTGAGCTTCTTGAAAGTATAGATTGTCATCAGATTTTTTGTTTCCAGCCATTATTTCTTTAAATAATCTTTCTGCCCCCTTTTCTTTTTTCCCTCTGGTATTCCCATTATGCATAAGGTAGTACTTTTTTTTTAATTAAATCTTTATTGTTCAGATTATCACAGTTGTTCCTCTTCCCCCCCCCATAGCTCTCCTCCACCCAGTTCCCACCCCACCCTCTGCCCTTACCCCTCTCACTGTCCTAATCCATAGGTGTGCGATTTTTGTCCAGTCTCTTCCTGCACCCCCACACCCTTTTCCCCCCAAGAATTGTCAGTCCACTCCTTTTCTATGCCCCTGGTTCTATTA
>NW_006293957.1:276702-279967 GCF_000327345.1 Myotis davidii
CTGGGTCGCCAGAGACTCTCCCGGAACTGGAGTTCAGAGCAGCTGGGGGCTTGTGACTCACTCCTGATTCAAAAAGACAGCCGTGTTCTCAAGTGCCAGCCCCTTTCCACGCGCGCGCTTGAGCCTCCGTACCTCTGCACTTTACTTCCGCAGCTCCTCTGAGTCTCAGTGTGCTTTTCTCTTTCCTTCTAGTTGTAGAATTTCCACTCAGCCAGCCTTCCTGTGGTTCTGAATGATGTCCATTTTTTCTTTTCATTGTATTTTTGAAGTTGTTGTTGGAGGCAGCGATTTCTGGTGTTTACCTATGCCGCCATCTGGGTTTCTCTTCATAAGGTAGTCCTTTTAATCATGATCCACCAGTCCCACTCTCTAAGTCTCCATTCTTTCTTTCTTCCTTTCTTTCTATGTTTTGCTTTCTGTTCCTCAGGTTGAATAATCTCATTTGGTTTATCTTCAAGTTCACTGATTCTTTTTTTAAGATATTTTTTTATTGACTTCAGACAGAGGAAGGGAGACGGAGAGGCTGATAGAAACATCAGTGATGACAGGGAATTGTTGGTCAGGTGCCTCCTGTAAGCCCTCTATGCAGATCAAGCCCACAGCCCAGGTATGTGCCCTGATGGGGGATCGAACTGTCACCTCCTGGTTCATGGGTCAACACTCAACCACGGAGCCACACCAGCTGGAGAGTTCACTAATTCTTTCATATGCTGCTCAAATCTGATGTTGAGCCCCTCTAATGATTTTTTTATTTCATTTGTACTTTTAACTCTAAAATTTCTATTCTGTTTTTTATTATAACTTATTTTTATTTGTATTTTCTATTTGGTTTTGATATTATATTTCTTTAATACTTTTTTAAATACGTATTTATTGATTTTAGAGAGGAAGGGAAAGGGAGAGAGAGATAGAAACATCAATGCTAAGAGAGAATCATCGATTGGCTGCCTCCTGCACACCCCCAACTGGGAATTGAGCCAGCAACCTAGGCATGTGCCTTTGACCAGAATCAAACCAGGGACCCTTCAGTCCTTAGGCTGACGCTCTATCCACTGAGCCAAACCAGCTAGGTTTGGCTTTAATTCTTTATATGTACTTTCCTTTAGCTCTTTGAACATGCTTAAAATACAGGGTGCATCCCAGGTTTGATTCTGGCCAAGGACACCTGCCCAGGTTGTGGGCTCAATCTCCAGTAGGGGGTGTGCAGAAGGCAGCCAATCAATGATTCTCTCTTATTGATGTTTCTGTCTATCTCTCTCCCCCTCTCCCTTTCTCTCTGAAATCAATAAAAATATATTTTAAAAAAATACAGGCTGGGGTGCCCTGGCCAGTGTTGTTAAGTGGTTAGAGCATCAGCCCATGCACCAAAGGGTCTCAGGTTCAATTTCTGGTCAAGGGCATGGACCTGGGTTGCAGGTTTGATCCCCAGCTATGGTCAGGGAGGTGTGTGGGAAGCAACCAATTGATGTGTTTCCTCATATTGATGTTTCTCTCTCATTCATTGAGAGAGAAACATGGATCAGCTGCCTCCTGCACACCCCTACTGGGGATGTGCCTGCAACCAAGGTACATGACCTTGACTGGAATTGAACCTGGGACCTTTCTGTCTGCAGACTGACACTCTATCCACTGAGCCAAGAACTTTGTCTCTCTCCCTCTCTTTCACTCTCTCTCTCTAAAAAAAAAGAAAAAATCAATGAAAAACATCCTTGGGTGAGAATTAGCAACAACAAAAAACTAACTGGGCGGAGCAAAAGTAGGTTTACAGTTGTGAATATGTGAAACAGAGTTTATCCTTGTATTATTATTTATTAATTCATGTATTATTTTCCATACAAACAACTGTAAACCTACTTTTGCCCCACATTGTAGTTGATTTAAAATTTTTGTCTAGTTAGTCCAATGTCTGGGCCTTTGCAGCCATAATTCCACCACCTCCCCTCCCTTTAAGTGGGTGATAATTTCTTTCCTTGCATATCTTGTGACATTTTTTTTTGCTGAGAACAGGACATCTACAGTATGAGTTACGTCAGAGATCCATTCCTACGGCACAATGTAACGCGATTTTCACAGTAAGTCAGAACCACCTACATAAGCACCTCCGCCACTCACATGGAGCACATACACAGCAGTAATGAAATGAAACAGTAAAAACAAAAATTTTAAAGATAACAATCCTGACCTTTACTTATGGTAAATAAATAATAAAAAACATAAAGCAGCCCTAACCGGTTTGGCTCAGTGGATAGAGCGTGAGTCTGCAGACAGAAGGGTCCCAGGTTCAATTCCAGTCAAGGGCATGTACCTTGGTTGCAGGCACATCCCCAGTAGGGGTGTGCAGGAGGCAACTGATCCATGTTTCTCTCTCACTGATGTTTCTAACTCTCTATCCCTCTCCCTTCTTCTCTGTAAAAAATATCAATAATATGTTTTAAAAAAAAACAATTTAAAGCACACATGCACATACATTGAAATGACAGAACTTTTTTTAAATAAATAAATGGGAGATGGTGACGTAACCACGAAACGATGTACATTGAGTCCAATGTAACCCGAGGACTATCTGTATAATAGTAAAAGTGTAATATGCTAATTAGACTGGACATCCTTCCGGACATCCTTCCTGACGAAGCCATGGTGGCAGGGGCCGAGGCAGAGGCAGCAGAGGTGGCAGAGGCCCCCGGCCGCTGTGGTGGCAGGGGCCGAGCCCCTTGCACGAATTTCATGCATTGGGCCTCTAGTGTTAAATAATATAATGTGGCAACTCTGGAAATCAGATACCCTCCCCCCAGATTTATTGTTGCTGCTGTTTGTTTAGTGACCTTTCTGAACTAAGTCTATAGTCTGTGTGTGTGTGTGTGTGGCCACTGAAGTTCTAACCGTTTGCTTAGTCATCAGCTAATGATTGGACAGATATTTAAGTACAGTCAAACCTCTATTCTCAAACATCTCCCATCTTGAACAATTCAGTTATTGACCAAATTGTTCATGGAAAAAAATGTCTCTGTTTTTGAATGAAACTTCAGTTCTGACCTGACAACCCTTTCATGCTGATACATCAGCATGGCAAAAAGTGTCTCTCTGGAGGGACGGGGCAGGCTGGGAGAGGTCAATGGGGGAAAAGGAGTCATATGTACTACTTTCAACAATAAGGAATTAAGGAGAACCAAGATGGCGGCATAGATTAACGCCGGAGTTTGCTGCCTCGAACAACCACTTCAAAAGTGAAACTCAAAGACGGAACGGACATCACCCAGACCCACAC
>NW_006293957.1:281248-281682 GCF_000327345.1 Myotis davidii
AAAAAAAAAAAGAGCCAACACACAACACAAGATGGCCACCTCCATGTGGACACAAGATGGCCAGCAGGGGAGGGCAGTTGGGGGTGACTAGACCTTCAGGCGAGGGCAGTTTGAGGGGAATAGGCCTGCAGGAGAGGGCAGTTAGGGGGAACCAGGTCTGCAGGGGAGGGCAGTTGGGGGTGACCAGGCCTGCTGGGGAGGGTAGTTGGGAGGGACAAGGCCTGCAGGGGAGGGAAGTTCCTGGGCTGTCAGAGGGATATCTGACTGCGTTAGTGACAACCAAGCTGGCAAGGGAGGGAAGTTAGGGGGACCGGTCCTGCAGAGGAGGGCAGCTAGGGGCAACCAGGCCAGCAGGGGCGGCAGTTAGGGGTGACTGGGCTGGCAGGGGAGGGCAGGTAGGGGCAATCCGGCCA
The DNA here is from genome assembly GCF_000327345.1 of Myotis davidii. Lineage (NCBI taxonomy): Eukaryota > Metazoa > Chordata > Mammalia > Chiroptera > Vespertilionidae > Myotis > Myotis davidii. Next base: position 281,662 of record NW_006293957.1, read on the forward strand.
GCAGGGGAGCAGTTAGGCCTC
>NW_006293957.1:281863-291123 GCF_000327345.1 Myotis davidii
TGGTTGTCAGTGAGCTCCCACAGAGGAAGCTCCACTCAGCCACAAGCCAGGCTGACGACTGCTCCTGCCTCCTCGACTGCACTAAGGATGTCCAACTACAGCTTAAGCCATCAGTCGGACATCCCCCAAGGACTCCTGGGCTGTCAGAGGGATATCTGACTGCCATCTTAGGCCAGGGAGCAGGCCTAAACTGGCAGGTGGACATCCCCCAAGGGGTCCCAGACTGTGAGAGGGTACAAGCTGGGCTGAAAGACACCTCCCCCCTCCCCCAAGTGCACAAATTTTTGTGCACCAGGCCTCTAGTAAATTTATAAAACAAAGGGGGAAAAATATCTCTCAGGCCACAAATAAAGGAATGTGAGTCATTTAAATCTCATGTTGCTAACATCTCAGGAAATTGTGAATATTTCCATGATGTTGTTTGTTTGCTTGCTTTTGTTGCTGGTGAAATGGACAATTAGCACTATTTTAAAACCTAAAGAGACCATCAAGTGTGCTGATGCTGCTAAGGGTGTAACAGTGCTAACAAAACTATGATCACAGGCAATTGAAGAGGTAGGAAAACTGTTGTTGATTTGGACAAATGAAAAGCAGTTAGTTGATGACAGTGTTTTAGAGAAATGAAATGTGAAAAAGCGAAGATGCTGCATACTGACCTCCAGAGAGACACCCCTGGAACCAGTGCTGGAAGTGACCCCTTTAGGGATAGGAGGGGGTGTTTCGATACATTTAAGAAAATAAGTATTTGTTTACAGATTAAACCAGTGATGGCGAACCTATGACATGCGTGTCAGAGGTGGCAAGCAAACTCATTTCTTTTTATTGATTTTTCTTTGTTAAATGGCATTTAAATATATAAAATAAATATCAAAAATATAAGTCTTTGTTTTACTATGGTTGCAAATATCAAAAAATTTCTATATGTGACATGGCACCAGAGTTAAGTTAGGGTTTTTCAAAATGCTGACACGCCGAGCTCAAAAGGTTCGCCATCGCTGGATTAAACAGTACATTAGATATGCACTGTGTCTAAGAAAGGTCGAAACAGGGAGTCACATAGGGGTCTGGAAAGGCTTAATTCAATTTACATTGTTTCTAATGGGAAAAAGTGTTCGGTTTTCAGACAAATGGTTTCTCCAACAGCCTTCTGGAATGAATTAAGTCCAAGAACAAAAGTTCTACTCTATGTAGAACCAGTAAGTCTCCCATCTGTGCCAAGGGACTCTGTGCACATGTTGGGCCTCCCTTTCAACACTCAGCCAGGCAGGTACCATTTTTTCCCGTTTTCACTTAAGGTCAGTTAGAGGGAGTGCTTTGAGCCTTCTCGGGTCTTCACACGTGCGACCTGCACATAGGATGGTCTTCTAGATTCCCAGGAATAGGTTGGAATTTTCAAAGACTATGGCTATGTTATTCACCAGCTTTTCCTTTTAAGCTTTTGAATAGCCTATTTTGTGCAAACTGTTATCCAACACCTCATGCAGACACCAACTTAAAAGTTGCCTCTAGGTGTTTCATGACAAGCAGCACAGGGAAAGTTCTTCTGCACTAGGTGAGCTCCAGGTCAAGACTATTTAGGCAGCCTGGCAGTGGGGCCTTCCTAGGAACCACCAGTCAAGTTCAACAATGACAGTTCTCAGAGAATGAGGCTTTGAAGAAACTCCAAAGTTCTCTTTCCAGTACCTGCCAGGCTGTTGGTTTTCAAGGCTACAGTGGAGCTGGGGGAGGGGGTTCAGGGGCAGATGAGAACAGAATCAGCAAGTTAAAAACATCCCAAACCTTGCTGTTCTTTATAAGATTTTGTTTGTTTGTTTTTAATTTGTTTTATATAAATGCTCCCTTGATTGCCATAAGACTTTGGTTAGTTTCCAGAGTGCTGAAAAAAGTTCATTCTGACTATATTTTTATCAGTTTTCTCATTACTTTTATGGGGGAGAGAATTTTGGGAGGTCCTTGCTCCACCATGTTCTCTGGTATCACTTCCTATTGCTTTTTATGGCACATCTAGAGTTTGTCTTAGCTGAATGTCATGTCCCTCCTTGCACAACCCACACAGGGAAAATGAGAGCGGGAGGTGGTTATTCCAGAACAGCACACTGCCAGGGAACCTGGGCAGCACAGTGCTTCCCCAACTCTGTGGAGAAGGACCCCTTTTCTGTTTGTTCGTTTGTTTCTTAATCTAATTCATCACGGTATGTGGTCCTACTTCATGGGACTAATTCATGTACAACTTGCCTTGCAAGTTGAACAACCTGAGCTGGTCTATACCCTCTCCAGTTGGTTCTGTTTTTTTACTTACGTTGTTGCCAGTGGTAACAAAGTTTGCAGACCAGCAAACAGTAGCACTCAAGTAGGAAACGACCTTGAATAAACTAGTAGGTACCCTCCATGGCCATGATTTATAATATATCTGTATTGGTTTTCTCTTAAATTCAAGCATCATGGAAACATGTAATGTAGAAAATGAAGACTCCTCATATTCTCACAGACACCAAGACATGGGCACTGTAATTATGTTTGCTATATATATGCTACTTGTCTTTTTCTATTTTTATTTTATTTTATTGACTTTTTCACAGAGAGGAAGGGATAGGGATAGAGAGTTAGAAACATCGATGAGAGAGAAACATGGATCAACTGCCTCCTGCACACCCTCTACTGGGGATGTGCCCACAACCAAGGTACATGCCCTTGACCGGAATCAAACCTGGGACCCTTGAGTCCGCAGGCCGACGCTCTATCCACTGAGTCAAACCGGTTAGTGCTCTTTTTCTATTTTTTATACAATTATTAGAGGCCCGGTGCACAACATTCATGCACTGGGCAAGGGGTGGGGGGGCGTCCCTCAGCCTGGCCTGTGCCCTCTTCAGTCCCAGACCCCTCAGGGGATGTCCAACTGCTGACTTAGGCCTGCTCCCCACAGGGTCCTTAGCTCTACTACAGAGGCAGGAGAGGCTCCCACCACCAGAGCCTCTCACCAGCCGTGAGCCTGGCTTCTGGCTGAGAGGCGCTCCCCCTGTGGGATCACACTGACCACCAGGAGGCAGCTCCTGTGTTGAACATCTGCCCGCTGGTGGTCAGTGCATGTCATAGGGACCGGTCATTCAGCTGTTTGGTCGGTTTGCATATTAGGGTTTTATTATATAGGATGTGTTGGCTCTGCTTTGTAAAAAAAGAACTTATTCTACATATATATTTTGCATCTTGTTATTTCACATTTGCCCATATGACATATGTACATTTCCTCCCTTTTTAATAGCCACGGTATATTCCATTTAATACATAAGTAGTCCCTATTGGTAACCAGCTAGACACATGTCTCATTTTTCAAACTAAGACACTATAATACACTAGGTATTGTAGGTGTCATCTCTATATTGTATCTCAAACTTAATAAGCAGAGAAAACTTGTCATCTAAGTGATTAAGGCTAGCATTCAGGGTGTTGCCAATATCTTGCTGTTACAAACATGGAGTGAGGAATCTGCTCCCACTGGGGCCTGTGCATGCACCTGACCAGTAAAGTCTGCCAGCCAAAGAGGTGGTTCAGGTGCCACTGCCACGGACAATGTTCTCGTCCTGTTGAGAATGGGTTTGGATTGGGGGATTTCAAAAGTCATCAGAAACCAGACTGAGATACAAGGCACAGATTGGGCTGCACAGTGGCGGTGCCCCGATTCAGGGCATTCGGTTCCTGAGCTTCAGAAACCTGTGAAGGCGATTCTAAAAGAAAGCCAGAAATATGGGGAGCCACAAACTTGTTTGTAAAAACACCTTTTCTTCTCATTTCTTCTAAGAACAAACTACTTTCAGGAGATAAATAAGCAACACTGCATCTTTTCAAATAATTTCCTTTTATATTTTTATTTTATTTTATTTTTTAATATTTATTATTGAAAACTAGTGACCTGGTGCACAAAATTTGTGCACATTAAAAGGGAATTAATTAGAGGAAATATTTTAATATCCCCAGACCCGGCCAGCCCTGCACCCGTCAAGCCCCACTGGGTCGGGGGCATGGCCTCAAGTCACCTGGCCCAGTTGCTGGGGAGGAGGGCATGGCCTGAGGTCCCCCCATCAAGCCCTGCCAGGTAGGGGGTGCAGCCTGAGGTCCCCCATCAAGCTCTGCCTGGTGGGAGGCACAGACTCAGGTCCCCCAGTCTGGCACTGGGGCAGAATGCACGGCCTGAGGCCCCCCAGCCCAGGCTTGAGGTCCCCGTCAAGCCCGGCCAGGTGAGGAGCATGGCCTGAGGTCCCCCGGCCCAGCACTGGGGCAAGGGGTGTGGCCTGAGGTACCCTGTCAAGCCCCATCAGGCAGGGGGTGTGCCCAGAGGTCCCCTGTCAAGCCTCACTGGGCAGGTGGGTGCGGCCTCAGGTCCCACGGCCCAGCATGGGGGCAGGGACACAGTCTGAGGTCTTCCAGGCTGGTGCGGGCAAGGGCCATGGCCTGAGGTCCCCTGTCAAGTCCCACTGGGTGGGGGTGCAGCCTCAGGTCTCCTGCCCTAACCCAGTGCACACAGCCTCAGGCCCCTGCTGATTGCTCGTTAAGGCTCGTTACGGGAACTCAGCCTCCGCTGTGGGTGCAGCCATCTTGTGTTACAGTATCTCTGCCTCTGCTGTGGGCGCAGCCATCTTATTACAGCATGATGGTCAATTTGCATATTGCCTCTTTGTTAGATAGGATATTACATATGTCCTCCTTTTCCCCACACTAACCCTTTAGACCACTCCTGCTCCCCACCTCAGGCTTTCACCACCCTATATGCATAACCCTTGGACACAGGGTTATGCATAGTTGCATACAAGTTCTTGGTTGATCCCACACACCCACCCTCCCCCGCCTTCCCTCTGAGATTCCATGGTCTGTTCCTGCTTCTATGTCTCTGGATCTATTTTGTTCACCAGTTTATCTTGTTACTTAAATTCCATATGTAGTGAGATCATGTGGTACTTGTCTTCCTCTGACTGACTTATCTCACTTAGCATGATACTCTCCAGGTCCCTCCATGCTGTCTCAAAGGGTAAGAGATCCAACATTTGCTGCTGTCTCTGTCACTGACTGGTCTGTGGGCTCTCTGGGCTGCTGTATTGCCAAGATGTCTCTTTCTAACAAGCTGACTTTGGACAAGCTGGACATGAAGGGCAAGTGGGTCATCATGAGAGTGGACTTCAATGTTCCTATGAAGAACAACCAGGTAACAATCAGAGACTCGAGGCTGCCATCCCAAGTATAAAATTCTGCTTGGACAATGGAGCCAAGTCCGTTGTTCTTATGAGCCACCTGGGTCGGCCTGATGGTGTCCCCATGCCTGACAGGTACTCTTTGGAGCCAGTTGCTGTAGAACTCAAATCTCTGCTGGACAAGGATGTTTTGTTCTTGAAGGACTGCATGGGCCCCGAAGTGAAGAAAGCTTGTGCTGCCCCAGCTGCTGGGTCTGTCATCCTGTTGTAGAACCTTCTCTTTCATGTGGAAGAAGAAGGGAAGGGGAAAGATGCTTCTGGAAACGAAGTTAAAGTGGAGCCAGCTAAAATAGAAGCTTTCCGAGCTTCACTTTCCAAGCTGGGGGGTGTCTATGTCAATGATGCTTTTGGCACTGCTCCAGCTCTACAGTGGGAGTCAGTCTGTCACAGAAAGCTGGAGGTTTTTTGATGAAGAAAGAGCTGAACTACTTTGCCAAGTCGTTGGAAAGCCCCGAGCAACCCTTCCTGGCCATCCTGGGCAGAGCTAAAGTTGTAGACAAGATCCAACTGATTAATAATATGCTGGACAAAGTCAATGAGATGATTATTGGTGGTGGAATGGTTTTTACCTTCCTTAAGGTGCTCAACAACATGGAGATTGGCACTTCTCTGTTTGATGAAGAGGGAGCCAAGATTGTCAAAGACCTGATGTCCAAAGCTGAGAAGAATGGTGTGAAGATTACCTTGCCGGTTGACTTTGTCACTGCTGACAAGTTTGATGAGAATGTCAAGACCGGCCAAGCCACTGTGGCCTCTGGCATACCTGTTGGCTGGATGGGCTTGGACTGTGGTCGTGAGAGCAGCAAAATCTATGCTGAGGCTGTTGCTAGGGCTAAGCAGATTGTGTGGAATGGACCTGCGGGCATATTTGAATGGGAACCTTTTTCCGGATGGACCAAAGCCCTCATAGACGAGGTGATGAAAGCCACTTCCAGGGGCTGCATCACCATCACAGGTGGTGGGGACACTGCTACTTGATGTGCCAAATGGAACACAGAGGATAAAGTCAGCCATGTGAGCACTGGGGCTGGTGCCAGATTAGAGCTCCTGGAAGGTAAAGTCCTTCCTGGGGTGGATGCTCTCAGCAATGTTTAATACTTTTCCTGCCTTTTGATTCCTATGCACATCCCCTTAGTGAACTTAGTGCTTTCCACATCTCTACTTGATATTAGCTAAAAATCTTCCCCCATGTCAAGATTCAGCTAATGGCCAAGAGACGCGGCCCAGGAACACTTAAATGGTTGCACAGCATCTCAGCTCATCTTTACTGCACCCTGGACTTGCTTCCATTCTTCAGGATCCCATTTGAATTTCTTAGTGACTAAACCATTATACATCCTACAGTGCATATATTTACATTTTGTTTTTAAAAAGTAAGCTGTTAGCTTAATTCTCTTCTTGGAGTAACTTATAATGATTAGCTTTGTCATTGTCTCACTACTCGCATGAAAACCAGGTGAAATTCCAGTTGTAGGGAGGGAGGGAGGCAAAGTTGGTGATCTGTTAAATAAATAAAAATATTCATTGAAACTGGGGGAAAAAACGGGTAAGAGATCCTTCTTTTTTATCGCTGCATAGTTTTCTATGGTGTAAGTGTACCACAGCTTTTTCATCCACTCATCTATTGATGGGCACTTGGGCTGTTTCCAAATCCTAGCTATTGTAAAGTGTGCTGCTATGAACATAAGAGTGCATACTTTCTTTCTGATTGGTGTTTCTGATTTGAGCGTTTTTCATATGTCTCTTGGCAATCTGTTTGTCCACCTTGGAGAAGTGCCTATTAAGGTTCTTTGCTCATCTTTTAATTGGATTGTTTGTCTTCCTTTTGTTAATTTGTATGAGTTCCTTATATATTTTGGATATTAACCCTTTATCAGATGTATGATTGCCAAATATGTTCTCCCACACAATGGGCGCCCTTTTTGTTTTGTTGATTTTGTTTGCTGTGCAGAAGCCTTTTATTTTGATGTAGTCCCATTTGCTTATTTTCTCCTTAGTTTCCTTTGCCTTTGGAGATGTACCTGTAAACACATTGCTATGAGAGATGTCTGAGATTTTGGTGCCTATGGTTTCTTCTAGGATTTTTATGGTTTCACAACTTACATTTAAGTCTTTTATCCATTTTGAGTTTATTCTTGTGTATGGTGTAAGTTGGTGGTCTAGTTTCATTTTTTTGCATGTATCTGTCCAATTTTCCCAACACCATTTATTGAAGAGGCTGTCTTGACTCCATGGTATGCTTTTCTATGGTGTAAGTTGCTGGTCTAGTTTCATTTCTTTGCATGTATCTGTCCAATTTTCCCAACACCATTTATTGAAAAGACTGCCTTGATTCCATTGTATGCTCTTGCCTCCTTTGTCAAATATTAATTGAGTATAATGGCTTGGATGGATTTCTGGGGTCTCTGTACTGTTCCATTGATCTACATGCCTATTCTTGTGCCACTAATATTTCGGGCTGATGGGTGAGCCAGCTGGCTGGGGGTAGGAGCCACGGGATGTTGGCTGGCTAGTGGGAGGGGCCGTGGGAGGCTGGCCGGCTGGCTGGGGGAAGTGGCTGTGGGAGGTTGGCTGTGGGAGCATACTGACAACCAGGGGGCAGCTCCTGCATTGATTGTCTGGCCCCTGGTGTGCATCATAGCAACTGGTTGATCAGTTGTTCTGGTCGTTCTGGTCATTCGGTCATAATGGCCGCTTAGGCTTTTATATATATAGACTAGAGGCCCAGTGCATGGAATTCATGCACTTGGGGAGGGGCAACCCTCAGTCCAGCCCACGCTCTCTCGCAGTCCAGGAGCCCTCAGGGGATGTCCGTCAGTCGGACATCCTTAGCACTGCCACAGAGGCAGGAAAGGCTCCCACCACTGCCGCTGCGCTGACCACCAGGGGGCAACTTCTGCATTGAGCGTCTGCCCCCTGGTGGTTAGCGTGCATCATGGCAACCAGTTGTTCCACCATTTGGTTGATTTGCATATTAGCCTTTTATTATATAGGATGAATGGGTTACCAATGAGATCAAGAAAGAAATAAAAAACCTCTTGGAAACAAATGAAAATGAACACACAACAACCCAGAATCTCTGGGACACAGCTAAAGCAGTCTTCATAGCACTAGAAGCCTACCTAAAAAAAAAAGCCCCTGCACACACAAGAAAAATTAATAATAAACTATTTATCCTTACAACTTAAAGAATTAGAAAGAGAACAACAAGAAAATCCCACAGTAACCAGAAGGAAGGAGATAATAAAGATCAGAGCAGAAATAAATGTCATAGACAAAAACAAAATACAAAAGATGAATGAAACCAAGAGCTGGTTCTTTGAAAGGATAGTCAAGATTGATGAACCTCTAGCTTGGCTCACCAAGAAGCATAGAGAGAGGACCCAAATAAAATCAGAAATGAAAGAGGTGAAGTAACAAAAGACCCTACTGAGTAATAAAAAAACTGCCAGCAAACTAAAGCCCTGGTCCGGATGGCTTCTCAGGGGACTTTTACCAAACATTCAAAGAAGAACTTATAGAGACTAAGAAAAAATATATAAAATCAACAACCTGAACAATGTGGATTAAATGGACAAATTCCTAGAAAAATATAATCTCCCACTCTGAATCAGGAGGAATTAGAAAACCTGAGTAGGCCAATAACTGATGAAATAGAAGCAGTAATAATAAAAAAAAAAAAACTAAGTTTGATGAGAATGTCAAGACCGGCCAAGCCACTGTGGCCTCTGGCATACCTGTTGGCTGGATGGGCTTGGACTGTGGTCGTGAGAGCAGCAAAATCTATGCTGAGGCTGTTGCTAGGGCTAAGCAGATTGTGTGGAATGGACCTGAAAATACGTCAGCAGCCAAACGGTTAAAAAAATACATTTCTTATTAGTATTAGAGAGGAAGGAAGGAAGGAGGGAGATAAAAACATCAATGATGAGAGAGAATCATCATCGGCTGCCTCCTGCTCGCCCCTCACTGGGGGATCAAGCCTGCAACCTGGGCATGTGCCCTTGACCGAATCGAACCCGT
>NW_006293957.1:291177-303990 GCF_000327345.1 Myotis davidii
TTACATTAATCTCTTTATCATTTCTGGTAGTGCTGGTTTGGTAGTGATAAACTCCTTTAGCTGTTGTTTTTTGTTGTTTTTTTTTTGACTGGGAAGCTCTTTATTTCACCATTTATTTTGAATGATAGCCTTGCTAGACACAGTAAGCTCAGTTTCAGATCCTTGCTTTTCATTACCTTGAATATTCCATGCCATTCCCTATATTGAATATTCCATGCCAGAGCGTCTGATGAGAAACAGCTGACAGCCTTATGGGAGCTCCTTTGTAGGTTGTCTGATGAGAAACAGCTGACAGCCTATGGGAGCTCTTTTGTAGGTAAAAGTTTGCTTTTCTCTTGGTGTCTTTAAAGATTCTCTCTTTGTCTTTAATTTTTGGCATTTTGATTATGATGTGTCTGTACATGGGCCTGTTTGTGTTCTTCTTGCTTGGGACTCTCTGTGCTTCCTTAACCAGTGTGACTTTTCTTTCACCATATTGGAGAAGTTTTCTGCCATTATTTCTTCAAACACATTCTCTATCCTTTGCAAACTTTCTTCTCCTTCTAGCACACCTATTATGTGACTTGTTAAGTTTCATGTTGTTCCAAAGTTCCCTTAAGCTCTCCTCCTGTTTTTTAATTGTTTTTTTTTTTCTTTTTGGTTCTCTGATTGAGTGAATTTTTCTACCCTGTCTTCTAATTCACTGATCTGATCCTTGGCTTGCCCTAATCTGCTGTGTATTCCTTCCACTATGTTCTTTATTAGTGGTATATTATTCTTCATAGTTACTATATCTTTTCTCATGTGGTTGAGCACCTTTGCCATCATTATTCTGAGCTCTATGTCTGATAAAGTTCTTATCGCTATATTTAGCTCTTTTTCTGGAGAATTTTCTTGTTCTTTCATTTGTTTTGTTTGTTTGTTTTTTGTTTTGTTTTGTTTTTTGTCTCTCCATTTTGGCTCCCTGTATTAGGTGGATCTGCCATGCCTCCAATCTCTTGTGCAGGACAGTGTCAAATGATGTTTCTGACTAATTAGGTCAGGCAAAGACCCACCTCTGCCTGCAGACTGATTGGATTCAGTCATTGCTAGCCTCAGGCAATGATCCACAGGTCGGGTGAGAAGTTTTCCAATAGGGTGTCACCTGGCTCTCTGGGAAAGGAAAGCCTCAGAGCGGTGCCTGCCTTCTGAAGTCTAACACCAGAGCCTCCAACCCTGGCTTTTGTTCACAAAGCTCCAGTTCACTCTGCCCTCCCTCTGCTGGAGCACAAGGTGAGTGGCTGCATACAGAATTGGCCCTGTAAGAGGGTGACTGCATTTTCAGCAGTCAGCCATACAGCCACCCTGCTGTTTTTCATAGCCATGTGAAAATATGTGGGCACCTTTGTCAGTTCTGATGGTCTCTTCTGGGGGCACAGCTTGAGTATTCGACCCCAGAGTTCTCAGTGGCAACCCCCCACGCCTGAGATATGTCTCTGGAACTTCAGCTGCTGTCTGTGGGAGTCTGGCCAGCTCTTTTGTGCCTCTGCCCTTCCTACCAGTCTGTATGCAGTGTCCACTTTCTGTCCTTGGTTATCAGGGTTCTATCCATCTAGTCTTCATTTGATTGTTCAGAATGATATTTTTTTTGTATTTATTTTAGTTGTAATTACAGTTTGGTCCAGGGAGCATGTCTGTGTAGCATCCTCATTTCCTTTTTAAAAATCCAATGTTAAGCTAAATGCTACTTAAACACATGTTTAACCTTAATGGTACTGACCCACTTGTGGCAGGAAGGAGGGAAAGACAAGTTTCTTGCCCACCAATTAGGCCTAACACAAGTGTCAGAAGCGAGATCCGACAGTGGCTTCAACAGCCAACAAGATGTAGCCTCATTCTTGCTTGGCCTGATTTTGTGACTGACCAGCAGACAAGTTTCTCCTACACCCCTTTCAGAATATGAAGCATCTCAAAGCTGTCTGAACCTGTCCCACTGGCCTGTCAATCTGGTTGGTCTGTGATCTTCCTGAATCCTATAAGAACATTTCAAGGAAAATGCAAAGAATATGTAAGCTGAATTATGGTCCTCCCGTGGGCTTCCTGAAGCACTGAGGTGTCTGAAAGCTACATATAGTTCTGGGAAAAGACTCTTTTAAGAAATGTAGCACAGCCTTAGCTGGTTTGGCTCAGTGAATAGAGCATTGGCCTGTGGACTGAAGGGTCCCAGGTTGGATTCCAGTCAAGGGCACATACCTCAGTTACAGGGTCCTAGCCCTGGTCATGGGCATGGGGGTGGCAACCAACCAATGTGTTCAGTGTTTCTCTCTGTCTCTCCTTCTCCCTTCCACTCTCTCTGAAAATTAATGGAAAAAATATCCTCAGATGAAGAAGAAAGAGAGACAGAAAGAAAGAAAGAAAGAAAGAAAGAAAGAAAGAAAGAAAGAAAGAAAGAAAGAAAGAAAAAGAGAAAGAAAGAGAAAGAGAAAGAAAGAAAGGGAGCACAGACACAAGAAATTCTTAAAGAGGTCCTTGCTGAGATGGTAACACTTATTGTGAAAGCACCACATCTGATCAACAGGGGACCTATCTGAGCCCCAGCAGGTGCCAAACAGGACGTAGACAGTGCTCCCATTATCCGGGAATAAGTCCAGGGCGCAGTGTACCCATTTCACAGCTCTTTATTGAGATGCAGGAAGAGTCTGGGGCGTGGTCACTGTCCCAGGTTACCCAGGCCTTCCGCTGCGTGGGTGACAGCATTTGTGACTGTGTGGGTCACCGTCTCCGTGACTTCCTTCACCACTTTGTCCCCTGTCTCCTGGGCCTTCTTGAAGGCTTCGGCAATGGCTGTCAGCAAGAAAGAGGAATAATGTCTGGGTAAGCAAAGTAAGCATTCGGGCCACTTGCTGGGCTGTGTTCCCTGCAGTGGCCTGTGAGATGTGGCTGTCTTCCTGGGCCATGCCCTGGAGGATGCCCAGTGGGGTGGAGGGCAACAGAACTCCTGAGGAATGTGTGCAAATTTTGTTTTATTTCCCCCAACAGCTTGCATTTCTGACTTCAGTTGTGAGACTGAACACCTGCTCACAGGGTGGCTGCCTGCTCACATGCCTTTTCCTATGAACTACTGCTCTATCTCCTGGCCATTTCTGTGTTGGGTTATCATTTCCACTACAAATATTTCCCCTCAGCGTGTGGTTTTTCTTGGGCTGAGAGTCTAATTTTTTTATTATGGAAAATTTGAAGTATTATTGTCAGATTTATCTAGCATTTCCTCTATAGTTGTTGGGTTTTCTGTCATAGTTTTTTAAAAAAAGACCCCACTCTGAGATTATGCTAAAATCTCCTAAGCACTCCTCTAACAATTTAATCATTTCATGTATTTGTATTTAAGTCCTTGATTCACTTGGAATTTATTTTGTTGCAAGGCATGAGGTGTACTTAATATTTTTTACATAGTTATACTCACAGTACACATACACATACAAACATTTATGTAAATATCCTATATAATAAAGAGCCAATATGCAAATGGTCATCATGCCCTCATGCCATCACGCTGTAAAGGCTCAGACACTCAACATTGGGGAGAAAAGAATGGGGACCAGCCAGGCACAAATGAGCTCGCGAGAGAGAAATGGGAACCAGTCAGGTTGTGGCCCAGGAGACGGACAAGCTGCACGCCCCACAGTCCCCAGTGCCAGCGGCTGCACCTGTGGCCCAGGAGAGGGACAAGCCACCCACCCTGTGGTCCTGGGCACCAGTGCCTGTGCCTGCGGCCCGGGAGAGGGTCAAGCCACCCAACACACAGTCTCAGGCACCTGCAGCTGCGGCCTGAGCGAAGCCACCCACCCACGGTCCCCTGCAGCTGCGGCCAGCCTGGGCAAAGCCGGCCCAGGTCCTGGGTGCCTATAACCGGCAGGAGGAGGGAATCCTGGGTCCCAGGTGTGGGGCGAGGCAGGGGCGGTTAGGAGCCAGCGGTCCCGGATTGTGAGAGGCAGTCGGACATCCCCCGAGGGGTCCTGGATAGGAGAAGGTGCAGGCTGGGCTGAGGGGCACCCCCTCCTCTGCCCCCCATGTATGAATTTCATGCACCGGGCCTCTAGTGAATTAATAAAGTCTCTTGAGAACTGAATGTCATTGAGGCTTTAAAAGAGAAAGGCTAATTGTGGGCAAATGCTGCAGAGATATGGCCAGCAGAATGACTGAGAACAGGATTTCAGTCATTAAGTTGTCATGGGAGATCTTGCTCACAACTCCCAGGGAACCTAAATTTATAATAGAGAATAATTTTAAGCATGACATTTCTATAGAAAGAGAATGTTATATCTTAAGCCAACCAGAGGGAGGGAAGCCCAGGTCCCGAGTGCCTGCAACCGGCCAGAGGAGTGAATCCTGGGTCCTGGGTGTGGGGCAATGTAGAGGTGTTTAGGGGCAATCAGGCCAGCAGGGGAGCAGTTAGGGGTGATCAGGCAGTAGGCAGAGGTGGTTAGGCGCGATCAGGCAGGTAGAGGTGGTTAAGGGCGATCAGGAAGACAGGCAGAGGAGTTAGGGGAGATCAGGGAGGCAAGTGGTTAGGAGCCAGTGATCCTGGATTGCAAGAGACAGTCAGACATCCCTCGAGGGGTCCTGGATTGGAGAGGGTGCAGGCCAGACTAAGGGCCCCCTGCCCCCCGCCCCACACAAATTTCATGCACTGGGCCTCTAGTGTATTTATATAAGTGTATAATTTTATGTCTTGAATGCCTTGTCCCAGCAAGCTGCCGCACAGCCTTTTGTGAAATAGTCTTCTCAACGTTCCACAGAGAGGCCTGTCAGGCTGGGTCCTGCCTTAGTAAGGTTGGCTCTGTGGCCTCAGATGGTGTGATAATTGCATACCATCCGAAAGGGTGCAGCATCTGGGTCAGGGTTGGACATGCTTAGTCAGAGAGCAGGCTGCTCCCAGCCCCTTGCTTCCCTCCTCCCCTCCTTCCCAGCCCCCACCATACCTTTCTCTCCAGCCTCCTTGGCATGCTCCACCACCTCCTTCACTACCCCCTCCACGGCATGAACTGAAAAGGTAAGACAAGCCCAGAGTGAGAGCCCGCGCTAGGCAGCTCCTCCTCCCCGCAGGGCTCAGGCAGCTCCTCCTCCCCTCAGGGCTCAGGCAGCTCTGGGTGCTGCCCCAGCCAGGACCAGCTGGCTCAAGAGAAGGACCCTCAGCTTGCTTCTTGAGGAGGATGTTGGGGGAAGGGTCTGGCTACTGGGAGAGAAGGTGAATTTGGCAGACAAGAGCACAGAACCCTTCATGCCCCTCAGCCTGGTGCAGCCTGGAATACCAACGAGCAGGCCCTCCTGCCAGCTAGGAACTGGTGCCAAGGCTGAGCCTGTTTCCCAGGTTATCACACCTCTCAGGTGTGCGGCTCCCCTGCCTCAAACCAGATGGAGACATGGAGACGGCAGCCGATGCCAAGTCCAGAGCCTCCTCCAGCAAAACCAGTTCCCCACAGCCGTTCCTCCAGAGGAGGGGACTGTGCCACCTTGGAGTTGGTTGAGTGTGAGTGTAGCCTGCTGGGACCGGAGGAATTGGAGTCAAAGGAACTAGCCCTGATCTTAAACACCCCCCACTGCCTGGTTCCTTGTCTGTGAATGGGGTCATAGGAACGGAGAGGGTCGGTGAAGACAGGCCTCTCAACACCCGCACAGAGTTAACCAATGAAATAGGGGCACATTTGCTGCCATTTAGAAAGACAACAGCAAACTTAAATGCCAGCTGGTGGACCTGGATCCCCTCCCCAGCAGAGCTGCTGACGTCTGTGTGCAAAAAGGGCTTCCGGGGCCCAAAACATTGAAAATGTCCTTTGTGTAAACCCCAGGGCTGACTGAACAGAATCAGACTTAGTGGTTTCTTCTTCTTCTTTTAATTTCAGAGAGGAAGGGAGAAAGAGAGAGTTAGGACATCAATGATGAGAGAGAATCATTGATCGGCTGCCTCCTACACACTCCACACTGGGGATCAACCCCACAACCCAGGCATGTGCCCTGACGGGGAATTGACCCACAACCTCCTGGTTCATAGGTGGGCAATGTGGTTTCTCAATAGAGAGCTCTTAGCAGCCTTAATGTCAAGGTAAAAATAACACCTCCTTCCTTTGCCTGTATGAGATACTCAAATTAGGCTGTTGGGATGGGAAGGCTCCCAGGTTTACAGAGGGAAGTGTCCAAGCTACCAGCTGCTCATCCAGCACCTGGGCTCCCCTCCATCCCCACCCCCACCCTACCAGGGGCTTCCTCTGAGATGGCCTCCCTCCTGCCCTCAGCCACAGGGACCCTCCTGGCCTCACCCCAAACAGCCCTCCTCAGCTTCTGCACCCTCTCCCCATCCTATCCTTATGGGTCTGATTGCCCAGAGCTCCTCATGGGATCAAGGCCTGCCCCCAAACTGCGGGGATCAGCTTCAAACAGGCCCAGGCAAGTGGGTCCCCAGCCCCGTGCCTGAGCCCCAGGTCCTTACCCGCTTCCTCGGTGGCCTTCTCAGTGCGGTGGGCCAAGCCCTCAGCAGCAAGCTTCCCCAGGCCTCCCAGCATGGCGCAGCGACCGTGATGACCAAGGAAGATGCTGGGGCCCGGGCCAGCGTGCTTTTATAGCCGCTCTGGCGGCGGCTGCACTCTGGGGCACCAGCCCTCACCCGGGCAGCTAGAAGGTCAGCCGTGAGTCAGCGCAGGCGTTGGCAGGAGGAAAAGGCTGGGCAGGGCCACCCTCATACTCTGGCTGTGGCACTGCCCCTCTGGAAGCATGAGACCCCGTGCCCTGCATTCTGGGACCCTGTGGGGTCAGGGACAGGGAGCAGGGCCAAGGCCAGACCAGGTCAGCCTGGGGCTCGCAGCTCCTCCCGGGCAGAGGCCCGAGTGTCTGTGGAGGAAGAGACATGGGCAGCAGCCTTGGCCTCATCCGCTTCCAGCTCTCCGCAGCCCGGCTCAGGGGGCAGCGAGACAAGCCGCAGCTCCAGCCTGCTGCTCAGGGTCTCTGTGTGGCCTAGCCAGGGGCTCGGGATTCCATGGACCTGGGGACCTGGGGGACCCCTTAGGCCAAGAACACAAGCGGAGTGGAGGCCACTGCCTTCCCACTCCCAGAGCCCAACTCCTCAGCGTGGCTCTCAGCCTCCCTGGGGCTGGTGGGGGCTCCCGGGGGTGCCTTTCGAGCCGAGCAGGGTGCATCGAGGCAGGCCTGCCGGCGGTCAGCGGGCCCGCTCTCTCAGGGACCTGAGTGCCCAGCACCGGGCAGCCAGCAGCTGCGGGAAGCAGCCCTCCCTGCAACTCGGGGCCTGGTCTCTCGGGAAAACCCTCTGAGGGTAGCAGTGCCCGCCAGGAGGTCCCAGAGGAGAAATGGGGATGCCACACCCCCACCAGGAGCTTCAGGCCCTGGCAAGAACCCCCAGGAAGCCGCCCCACCAGCCCCGGATGAGTCAGTCACAGGCTTAGGGGCCAGGCTGCCGCCCCAGTTACTCAGGACGGGAGAGATGCCTCAAGCCTGTGCCACATGCTCCTTCTCTTAGTCAATAGCCCCACCCGAGCCTCAGTTTCCTCATCCATAAAATGGGGACAGCATGCCTTCCTGGCCATGTCACCAATAGTTGTTGAGATGATGCGTGCAAGCTCCTGGTAAACTCCTGTTCCTCCCCGTCAGCGCGGCTGTGCCAGGAGGGGCTGCTTGACAGTGAGCCTGACCCACCAGTGGGCGGGCCAAAGAGTGAGGGTGTGAGGCTGCCTGTAAGCCATGGGCTGGGGGTCTCCACCCCTGGGCAGGAGTCATGGAGGGAAGGTCCTTCAGTGCAGGCCTGGGGCGGGATTCTGAGGCTGCATCCCCCATGGGTGTTCCCTCGTCCCTCGGAGCTGCCCTGGCCCAGGCCGTCCCAGCCCGGGTCCCCAGCGCCGCCCTCTCACATTCCCGCATGGTCCTGGGTGACCCCCAGGCTGTGGCCAGCCCTGGCAGCAGTGGCACTGTGAGCGGCAGGGACTCTGGGCCACAGGTGGCGTCTCCATTGGTAGGAGTGGTTGGTCTTACTGGGACGATATCTTCTTAAGAAAAAGAACATAACACTGCTGCTCCTGCAAGTTTCACAAATATGCAGGCTGGGGCACGAGTAGGGTTCCAGTATTTCATATGGAAAATAATACATTAAATACTAACACAAGAATAGACCCTCGTACTCACAACTGTAACCGGACTTTTGCCCACCATGTATGTGATGACCCTGTGGATTGGAGGGGCCGGGAGTGCGAGGGCCTTGGAGCACAAGCAGGTCCCACAACTCTGTTCTCGCCTGGTTACAGCCAAATACCAGAATGTTCTGCTCAGGGCAGCCAGGCAATGCCACCATGGGTGGGGGACTTCTGGGACAAGACGGGTGAGAATTGGGCTGAGAGACCCAGAGGGACATTCCCTGGGCCCATCAGAGCCCCTTTCCTCTTTGCTCTGAGGTTGTCTGTGTCCCCCACCCGGCAGGCTCTTCTTTGTGCCCTTTCCCTCCAGGCCCAAACCTGAGATACACTTAATAGTCCCCTCTCCTCAGGAGCTCACCGGCTCCTCCACGGGCCCTTGTCAGGACTCGGCCACTCAGCAGAACTGAGCCCATGCCAGCCAGAGCCCGCACCACCACAGCGTGCAGGCCGCTGCTGCTCTCACCACATCCATCCTCTCCCCGAGAGCCTGCTCCCCCTTAACATACGGTCCTGGTGTGAGCACCGCACTCCAGTCCCTGCTCCCCCTTAACGCACCGTCCTGGTGTGAGCACCGCACTCCAGTTCCAACCTGCTCCCGGCTTTTTAGCTGGGAAGAGTCTACCCTCAGGGAGCCATGGGCTGGGCTCACAGGATAGGTCATTGGTCTCAGCTGGAGCTGAGGCCCAGTGGGCTTGCACCTGGGCCAGAGCACCAAGGCCTGTATTCTGGGACCCTGTGAGGCCAGGGACAGGGAGCAGGGGCAAGGCCAGACAAGGTCACTCTGTGCAGCTTGCCTCTCGAGGATTCTTGCCCTCTCCCTGTTGGCATTTGGGATTTGTTTGGACCCAGCCTTGCCCAGAGACCTAGGGCCATGGTGTGTTGGAACTGGAGTACGGTGCTCACCGTACCAGGACGGTGCGTTAAGGGGGAGCAGGGACTGGAGTGCGGTGCTAGACCCTGCTGACCAGGGCTGGATTCCTGGCAACTCCCACAAGGAATAACATTACCCTCTCGCACACCTAAAATTAAAAGTAAAACTGAACGTAAAGTAATTGAAATATAAAATTAAAAAGAAACATTACCTGCCTGGATGAGGTTGAGGATGACTCAGGAGGAAACCAACCGCCCTACCTCGGAAGGGGCCTGGTCCGCTGGCCCGCAGGACCCCTGTGAAGAAACCCTTGAACACAGTCCTGAAGGTCAAGTCCAGCCCTGGGGCAGGGAGAATCAGGCATGGGCAGGAGCTAACTAATTCTCTGTGTGGAATTCGTTCAAAAACCCTTTGGCAAAAGACCAGTTGCCTGCATCCAGTCAAGGAGAGCCAATTTTTCAAATAGCAATTTACCAACTTAGCAATTAGCAATTCAGGGGGGAATTGTTTGTTTTAAGTGCTTAAATACTTCGGGCTGTCTTATGTCCAAAGCATGACGATTTCTTGTGTGATTCAAACTGGAGATGTCATGGATGTCCTGTTTCACGATTGTCCATCCTGCCTACGCTTCTCCGACTTCTGCTTCATGCATTTGAGCTCACAGTATATTATGAGCCCACATCTCCTGCACACACTCACCCCTCCCAGTCACTGGGGGGCCAAGACCAGACCCGGGAGACAGTGTGTCAGTCACCAAAGAAGGGCTCCCCAGCATGGCAATACCCACACACCCATGCATGTCAGCCAGGTTCCTGGTGAAAATCAGAGGGCGCATCACAGGCGCCTGAGGAGAGGAATTGTTCACATAAGTGGACAGACTTAAGGGAAGGGCTGTGGGATGGAGAGGTGCCAGAGCCCAGCAGTAGTGGGAGTCATCACCTCTCTGGACCTGGATGGGCAGGGGAGGGGCTGCACAGACCCTAAGGCGAGCAGTGCCTGGAGGAGCGGGTCACAGGACAGGAACTGCAGCCCTCGGCACAGAGCACTGCTACCATCACACCCTGTCCAGCAAGGAGGGAGCAGGTGTGCATCCCTCTCCCCGCCCTCTCCAGCCTCCTACTGCTATTTCCCCATTAGCCGAATCAGCTGAGGCTGAGGCTGAGGCTGAGGGAGCCTGGGCAATGCAGTTCAAGAGGGAATGTTCCCAGGGCTCAACCACTGAGCCACACTGCCGGCCATCAGTGGATCCTATGTGCAATGATTATTTCTGTGGTGTTTACCTAGTGGTGATTGACTCTTTCCTTGATGTTTTTTCCCATTTCCTACATTAATTAATTAATTAGAATTCTGCAGTAAAAGTTGCCCATTCTCCACATTCATTTTAATCCATTAGTTACTCATATCAGTATGGATTCATGAATAGAATATTTATCTTATTCTATAGGTTAAAACCCAATACTATCATTATTTATTTTGTGACTCAAATCAATCCAGCTTGAGCCGTTAGAAACTCCTTCAGTTTGGCTCTGGTGTTCTTTCAATAACCCCCCATCTTTGCTGTCTATCTATCTATTTACCTATCTATCGATCTATCTATCTAATCTGTTTTAGCATTGCCTTACTTTCTGGCACTACAAGGATGTTCCAGGCTAATTCTGTATTTCCCCCACTCCAGCTCTACAGTCAACTACTTCTCCTTGGAGCTCTGCTTCCTTTTATGAGGTCTTCCTTTTATGAGAGAATGGTATTAGAGATCAAGATTTGGGTGAGAGGTATGCTCATTGCTACTGGGATATCATTGCTCCTAGGAACTTCCAGCAGATAGATCTAGGAAATTATATATATATACTAACCCTTTCATATATATATATACTTGCATCTATCGGTATTTATAATTACAAACCATGAGTATGTATTGATACCTCAGATTCCAGTCCAACACCACTGCATTCACTTTAGTGTTTCCCATTATTTGTAATTTCTTTCTGCAGTAATTATAATATACATTATATCTACTTATGCATTTAATTCTAGTATATACAGGAGTACCCCACCTTATTCACAGTTTAGCTTTCTATGGTTTCAGTTACCCATAGCCAAACTTGGCCCTAAATATTAAATGGAAAATTCCAGAAATAAACAGTTCCTAAGTTTTAAATTGTATGCTGTCCTGAGGAGCATGATGTGGCACCATGCTGCCCAGCATATCCACGAGAGTGCTGGTCCTGGCAATTAGAATATGCCGAAGAGAAGCCATAAAGTGCCCCTTTGAGTGAAAAGGTATGTGTGTATAGGAAAGACATGGCACACATAGAATTTATTACTCCCTGTGGTTTCAGGCATCCGATGGGGGAGGGGGGTGGTCTTGGAACATACCCTCCATGGATAAGGGGTCGTATAAATATTGGTTCAGAACTGCTAACCCACAATCCTGTGAGAAACACATTTACTGGCCAGATTACAGGATTTATGTAGTTATTTCTGCCTTTAGCCTTAGAGGATCCAGTCAATACAGTCATATGCCACACATGACAGTTCGGTTAATGACGGGCCACGTCTGTGATGATGGTCCCACAAGACTGTAATGGAGCTGACAGATTCCTGTTGCCTAGTGACCTCGCAGCCGCCTACCATCACAGTGCAATGCATTCCTCACGTGTTTGGGGTGATACGGTGTAAACAAGCCTACTGCGTGGCCACTCCCATCAGAGTACAGCAACCTAAAACAAGAAAGAGATGACAACACCCACTTTGCTGCCTTAGGGCAAACAGACAAACCATGTCTAGAGGGGACTCCGAGTCAAGTGGGGCTGGGAGACTATAAGCAGCCTAAAGCAAAAAAATAAAAAAAGTACAGCACATGCAAGCATGAGCGGTGCACAGCACTTGGCAGTGGTAATAAATGCCTGACTGGCTTCCGCACCGCGAGGCTATCCTTTCCACCACCATTGCAGAAGGCATCCTCCTACTTGTACGCACAGCTTCCTGGACCAGCGCCTGTGGGTGCGCGGCCGCTGGTGCTGGATTTAATCTCTGGTGTTGGTGCAGCGACGCGCGGTGCAGCCTGAGGCCCGAACACCAGGCAGCCCCCGCCGGGCGCGCCCTCCAGGCGGCGCGCGCGCCTCTGGGACGCTCCCGGGCGATGCCATGGCCTGCGGACGCCTTTCCCTCCCGGATCCCGGATCCCGCCATTCGGCGGTGCAGGCCCGTTTAGGATTCTCCTTCCTTTCCCACCCTGTTGATGTGGCCGTTTTCTTCATTTCAAGCAGAGTTGGGATCTTTCGTTAGTGTTCGCATTCCGTTCCGGATTCTCCTCTACTCGGTTCCAGATGCTTTCATCACTTGCTTTATGGAAAGTGACTTCTGCAATGGTGGTGGAAAGGATAGCCTCGCGGTGCGGAAGCCAGTCAGGCATTTATTTCATCACTTGCTTTGGGGGGGGGGGGGGTATACTGTGTTTTTTCAAGTCGGAGCTACGCGCAGACAGACTCAGACAGCTGTCCCTGTCCTCTCCTCTCTCCTGCCTGTGCCGCGCCCCCTTCTTCCCACTGCCACCCCCACCGCCCGGAGGAACCAGGCTCTGGATTCTGGTTCATCCTCCCTGCACTTCCTGCCCCGGGTGCATCCTCTTACACCCGCCTCCTTCCTTCACAGGAAAGGTAGCCCCCGAGATGTGCTCCTCTGCACCTCACTTTTTTCTACCTAACAGTAAGAACATACTTTTTTAAAGTATGAAACACTACATGGCATATGGAGGAATCCACCAAAAAGTTTCCCGCAAAGAAGGCG
>NW_006293957.1:304502-308545 GCF_000327345.1 Myotis davidii
GTCCCAGGTTCGATTCCGGTCAAGGGCATGTACCTTGGTTGCGGGCACATCCCCAGTGAGGGTGTGCAGGAGGCAACTGAATCGATGTTTCTAACTCTCTATCCCTCTCCCTTCCTCTCTGTAAAAAGTCAATAAGATATACTTTTAAAAAAAGAATAATCTTTGCGCTCTTTGAGCCCCGGCCGGTTTAGCTCAGTGGATAGAGGCTCGCTCTGCGGAGGGAAGGGTCCCGGGTTCAATTCTGGTCAAGGCACATTCCCGGGTTGCAGCCTCAAGCCCCCAGTAGGGCGTGCAGGAGGCAGCCGATCAATTTCTCTCTCATCATTGATGTTTCTCCCTCTCCCTCTCTGAAATCAGTAAAAAAATATTTTTAAAAAGAATAATCTTGATTGCACTCTCCCATTGGCTTCGCTGTATCCATATGAACAAGTTAAGTATAAAAAGGGGACTTCGGCCCTAACCAGTTTGGCTCAGTGGACAGGGCGTCAGCCTGTGTACCGGAAGGTCCCAGGTTCCATTCCGGTCAAGGGCATGTACCTTGGTTGCAGGCACATCCCCAGTGGGAGGTGTGCAGGAGGCAACTGATCGATGTTTCTCTCCCATCGATGTTTCTAACCCTCTATCACTCTCCCTTCCTCTCTGTAAAAAATCAATCAAATATATTTTTTTAAAAAGGGGGGCGGGGGACTTCGTCCAGAGTTTTTCTTCCGATTGAGGCAAGTAACACAAGCACTAATAGGAACCAGGGGGCGCTCTGCCCAAGCCCACTTCCCTTTGTGGAATC
The DNA here is from genome assembly GCF_000327345.1 of Myotis davidii. Taxonomy (NCBI): domain Eukaryota; kingdom Metazoa; phylum Chordata; class Mammalia; order Chiroptera; family Vespertilionidae; genus Myotis; species Myotis davidii. The sequence goes on from NW_006293957.1 coordinate 305,287, forward strand.
CGGCCACCACAGGACAACCAGCCCCCAGAGGCTGCAGGCTGAGCGGCCCACAGGCGGGGCGGCCTGCAGGCAGGCTGCCCAGAGCGGCGCCCGCTCAGCAGACCACCCTCCCGGTCCCTTGCCTCCCAGCACGGGAGGAGCGTGACGGGGGCCAGCTTTGAAGGGGAACTGATGCGATCCATGTGGTCCTCTCCCGGGACCAGCGCCCGCACCCTCTCACATTTACGGGGCACAACACTTGCTGCACCTGATCGTGAATCTTCCAGAAGCCCCTGGGGAGATGTCCTTTTCTGAGAAGAAGCCGGAGGCTTTGCTGCCACGTGGATTCTCAGGTTTTCGGCGAGCACTGGTGGCTTCCGCCCAGGGCCCGCCTGTGGTCGCTGCCTGGGAGGCACCTGCCAGCCCCGGAGCCCCGGGGCCACTTGGTCACGTTTGGGTGGCTCCGGAAGAACAGCCGCTGCCTGGCTTTGCGCTCCCGGTCCCCAGGGCAGAGCTGGGGAGATGGTGGAGAGGCGAAGCCCACGCCGGGGGCCTTTGGCAAGGCGGGCCCAGTTATCTGAGTTGTTACCTACCCTCGTTACCTCTGTTAAGGAGCACTTCCTGGGTGCCTGACCGCCTCCAATCTCTGACCCTCGCCACCGGACACTCCACCTGCGGCGGGAGAGGAGGGGCCGTGTTCCCCATGAGCGCTCCCTGACCTTGTGCGCAGCTTAGGCTGTTACAGCAGACAGCCTAAGTGGAGTGTTAGCAATCGCCACATTTTTTAGTTGTTAGCACTAAGCAAAGTTGTTTTTGCAAACTGTTTCATTCGTACAATGAGAATGAGCAACTCTGCCCAACAAATTTTATTTGGGCTTGGAAACTGCAAAATATTCCCAAAATATTTTAGAGGGAATTGATATTGACGGCAAAAGAAAATTTGCAGCTATACATTTGCTTGTTACAGTTCCTTTTCCGTAGAATCTTATTTTTGGTGATCTACAAGAAGCATTGTCAGACTTGTTTGAGATTTTATAGCTGCATTTTATTGTGTAATATTATGGTTCCCATTCTGTAAAATGTTATTTTTGATGTCCTAAATAAAGCAGAATCCATCTTGTTGGGGAAAAAGAATCACATGAAAACGATTACTTAACATGAATTGAATTCTAACATAACATTTTTTCTTTTTTATTTGCTAATCACATCCCTCAGTCACTTTATTCTGGGGGAAGAGGGGCAGGCAGGGGCGGGGACACAGGATTTTTTCTTGTGATGGGAATTTCAGTTCTAAAAAAGACCAGTTACTAAGCAATAGTGTCTAGTTTTTTATTTTTTATTAAAAAAAATCTTTATTGTTGAGAGTATTCTAACATAACATTTTTTCTTTTTTATTTGCTAATCACATCCCTCAGTCACTTTATTCTGGGGGAAGAGGGGCAGGCAGGGGCGGGGACACAGGATTTTTTCTTGTGATGGGAATTTCAGTTCTAAAAAAGACCAGTTACTAAGCAATAGTGTCTAGTTTTTTATTTTTTATTAAAAAAAATCTTTATTGTTGAGAGTATTTTACTATCATCTCTCTCCATAGATTATGCATAAAAGATCTTTGGTTAATCTCTTCATACCCCCCTCACCCCTTCCCTCTGAGATTTCTACATCTTTTCCATGTTTCCATGCCTCTGATTTTCTGTTATTCATCAGTTTATTTTGCTCATTAGATTACTTGTTCATTTATTTTGATTTTTAGATTCAATTGCTGATAGGTATATTACCATTTTATTGTTTATATTTTTCTTCTTCTTCTTCCTCTTCCTCTTCTTAAAGATTACTCTTCAGCATTTCATATAATACTGGTTTGGTGGTGATGAACTCCTTTAGCTTTTTCTTATCTGTGAAGCTCTTTATTTGACCTTCAATTCTGAATGATAGCTTAGCTGGGTAGAGTAATCTTGGTTGTAGGTCCTTGCTTTTCATCACTTAGACTATTTCTTGCCACTCCCTTCTGGTCTGCAAAGTTTCTGTTGAGAAATCAGCTGACAGTCATATAGGTGCTTCATTGTAGATAACTAACTGCTTCTCTTGATGCTTTTAAGATTCTCTCCTTACCTTTAATCTCTGGCATTTTAATTGTGATGTGTCTTGGTGTAGGCCTCTTTGGGTTCCTCTAGTTTAGGACTCTCTGCACTCCCTGGATTTTTAAGTTTATTTCTTTCACCAAGTAGGGGAAGTTTTCTGGCATTATTCCTTCAAATAGGTTTTCAATATCTTGCTGTTTCTCTTTGCCTTCTGGTAACCCCATAACTCGGATGTTGGTACGCTTGAAGTTGATTATAAACATTGTTTTGAACTCTGTATCTGGTAGTTTGCTTGCTTCCATTTCTTTCATTTGTGACCTGTTTCTTTGTCTCTGCATTATGGCTGCTTCCCTGTGCTTGTTTCTATATATTATGTAGAGCTGCTATGTCTCCTGGAATTGGTAGAGTAGCCTTATGTATTAGGTGTCCTTTAGGGCCCAGTGGCTCAACCTCCCTCGTCACCTGAGCTGGGCACTCTAGGTGCAACCTGTGTGGGCTGTGTGCACAGTCTTGTTGTAGTTGAGGCTTATGCCGTTGGCAGCACTGGGAGGAATTGACCTCCAGGCCAGCTGTCTGTGAGGACCAGCTGCATCTACAATGGAAGAACTGCTATGCAGGAGACACCCCTATGGAGCACTCTTGATTCTGCCCCCTGAGAATGTGGATGTGTAGAGTTATAATCTGATAGTCTGAAGCTGTCCACCGGGTGTACTGGCTCTGGGGCTTCCCAGGAGGTAGAGAGTCAGCCACTCTCTGGGGCCACCTGGCAGGAGCTACAGAGAGATCTGCAGATGGCTGCTATTTGTATTGGGTTCAGAAGTGCCCAGGTGAGGCCCAGCTATTTTTCTTTTTTAAAATAGAAAATGCCATGCACAAAAACAGTCTAACTGGTTTGGCTCAGTAAGCAAGGCAGGCTGGTGCTAGTGCTGGGTCTTGGGCCTTTTATAGAGAGGTTTGGGACACACTGATGCCAGCTGCTGCTTGTTTGAGACATTTTAGCAAAGTCTGAAGCCTGAGCCAGGACAGGCCATTCATATGGAAAAGCTGCTGCAAACATCTTGGGTGGGACTGAAAATTGAATGGGGCAGAGTCTCAGGGAATCACCAGGATGGAGTGAACAGTATTGGTTGCCAGTCAGCCCTGCAACCAGGGAGGCCCCAGCATGGGAACACTGACTGCTGTGCACACAGAGCACTGAGCAT
>NW_006293957.1:308825-309692 GCF_000327345.1 Myotis davidii
ACATGTGGTACAGGTGGTGTTGGACCAGCCTTTCCATGCCTGCTTGCCTCCCACCAGTCTCAATGTGCTTTCTTCCTTACTTCTCTAGTTGGTGGGCTTACATTCAGCCAGATTTCAGGTGGTTCTTAATGATGATTGCTCTGTATTTTAGTTGTAATTTTGATGTGGTTGTGGGAAGGGGTGATACCAGTGTTTACCTAAGCTGCCATCTTGGTTCCTCAAAATTTTTTCTTTACGACACTTAATAAAGCATTTGGAAGACTGTAACGCAGAAATACCAGAGTTCTGGGATAAGATGGCAGAGCAAAACAGGAACTTACATATCTCAGGAGTAAAATAGAAGAATAAAGATAAAATAAGCCATTTTAGAAATGAAGGCTAAACTACAAGGAACCACAGTAAGTGCCTATGAATAGAAAAGAATAGAAAGAAAAGAAGAGAAGAGAAAAGAAAGGAAAAGAAAAAAAAGAAAAGAAAAGGAATCATATTAAAGAGATACAGTGTTTGGTAAACAATGGCAGACGTGGAAACCAGGGAGAAGAGACTTCATGTCTGTAATTGGAATTCCCAAAGAAGAAAGGTGAGCAATGGAATAGAGCAAATAGTTTAAGGTACAATTAAGAAGTGCTCCAGAGCTGCTACCTTGAGCTAGTGCACAGCTGTGTCAGAGCCACGCCCAGCTCATCAGGGTGATCACAGATGTGAAGCTCGCTGTCTTCACAACATGTTGGGCATGTGGCTCTTCCTGCGGGTCGTTCTGTATCTCTATGTGGCCATCAACAACCCCAAGAAGCAGGACTGAAAGGCCCCAGGGTTTCAGGACATAGTCTGAGGAAGATAGAGGATGTGAGGGGGTGTCACAGTTCC
>NW_006293957.1:328590-329494 GCF_000327345.1 Myotis davidii
CCAGGGAGATGCAAATTCAGCCACTGTCTGGGGCCGTCCCGCAGGAGCTACAGAAAGATCTGCAGATTTCTCCTATTTGTATCAGATTTAGAAGTGCCCAGGCGAGGCCCAGCTGTGAAGCAAGGCAGGCTGGTGCTGGGTCTTGGGCATTTTATGGATAGGTTTGGGGCATGCTGACACCAGCTGCAGCTTGTTTAAGAGATTTTAGCAAAGTCTGAAGCCTGAGCCAGGACAGGCCATTCATATGGAAAAGCTGCTGCAAACATCTTGGGTGGGACTGAAAATTGAATGGGGCAGAGTCTCAGGGAATCACCAGGATGGAGTGAACAGTATGGGCCATGCTGATGGAAACTCAGATATGGCTGCCAGTGAGCTCTGCAATAGGGAATGTCTTAGCACAGAAACAGTTACTCCAAGTTCCTGCAGTGATGCCAAACAACCCGGTTCCTCTCCATATGTCCAAAGCTGCCACCCAGTGCTAGCTCAGAGGAAGCAGATTATGTAATTTCGTGCACAGGCCCTTTAAGAGGAACACCTGAGACTCCAGCAGCTTCCGTGTCACTCAGCCACAATCCCCACTGGTTTTTACAGTCCAAAGTTACAAGGACTTCTCTTCCCAGCTCTGGAACCTTGGCTGGGGGTCTGGTGTGGGGCTAGGACCCCCTGCTTCTCACGGGAAACCTTGGAGATATCCCTCCCAGGACATGTGGTACATGTGGTGTTGGACCAGCCTTTCCATGCCTCCTTGCCTCCCACCAGTCTCAATGTGCTTTCTTCCTTACTTCTCTAGTTGGTGGGCTTACATTCAGCCAGATTTCAGGTGGTTCTTAATGATGATTGCTCTGTATTTTAGTTGTAATTTTGATGTGGTTGTGGGAAGGGGTGATGCCAGTGTTTACCTAAG
>NW_006293957.1:329747-330892 GCF_000327345.1 Myotis davidii
AAGAAATAAAAGAAAAGAAAAGGAATCATATTAAAGAGATACAGTGTTTGGTAAACAATGGCAGACGTGGAAACCAGGGAGAAGAGACTTCATGTCTGTAATTGGAATTCCCAAAGAAGAAAGGTGAGCAATGGAATAGAGCAAATAGTTTAAGGTACAATTAAGAAGTGCTCCAGAGCTGCTACCTTGAGCTAGTGCACAGCTGTGTCAGAGCCACGCCCAGCTCATCAGGATGATCACAGATGTGAAGCTCACTGTCTTCACAACATGTTGGGCATGTGGCTCTTCCTGCGGGTCGTTCTGTATCTCTATGTGGCCATCAACAACCCCAAGAAGCAGGACTGAAAGGCCCCAGGGTTTCAGGACATAGTCTGAGGAAGATAGAGGATGTGAGGGGCTTTCACACTTCACTTCATCCCTCTACCCATCACAACATACACCTGTATTTTTCTAAACAACTTTTATTTCCTCAAAGTCTTCTTTAAGCCTAGGGAGGAAGAAGCTGCCATTGAGTAAGGCTCAGTATAGGGGCTTTCTTTTCTACACCCCAAGTCCCAATATAAAAACAGATTTTTTTGTCACGCGCCCTCCCTCCCCCACCCAGGAATGTTCCTGAAATAAAAGAAACCTAGAATCTATATTGAAAGTGGATATTGTATACTATGGAAAACTAAACCAGAACAATCATCACCGACCCAAATCCTAGAAAATAAACATTGTACTTTAAAAAATAAAGCAAGATGGCCAGCCTGAAAGATCAAGTCACTTGTTAGAAATGCTGGGGACTGCTTAACCTCTGTGCCAGAGGGCAGTACAACAACACCTACAAGACAATCAAGGAAGATAATGTGGATTGTAAATTTCAAACCCAGTCTAGGATTAAGTATAAAGGCTACAGACCAATAAGACCACACACTTAAGAACTCAGATTATGGCCCTAACTGGTTTGGCTCAGTGGATAGAGTGCTGGCCTGTGGACTCAAGGGCCCCAGGTTCGATTCTGGTCAAGGACACATGCCTGAGTTGCAGGCTTGATCCCCAATAGGGGGCAAGCAGGAGGCAGCCAATGATTCTCTCTCTCATCATGGATGTTTCTATCTTTCTCTCCCTCTTCCTTCCTCTCTGAAATCAATAATAATAAAACA
>NW_006293957.1:349469-354646 GCF_000327345.1 Myotis davidii
GTCACTCCAAGTTCCTGCAGTGATGCCAAACAACCCGGTTCCTCTCCATATGTCCAAAGCTGCCACCCAGTGCTAGCTCAGAGGAAGCAGATTATGTAATTTCGTGCACAGGCCCTTTAAGAGGAACACCTGAGACTCCAGCAGCTTCCGTGTCACTCAGCCACAATCCCCACTGGTTTTTACAGTCCAAAGTTACAAGGACTTCTCTTCCCAGCTCTGGAACCTTGGCTGGGGGTCTGGTGTGGGGCTAGGACCCCCTGCTTCTCACGGGAAACCTTGGAGATATCCCTCCCAGGACATGTGGTACATGTGGTGTTGGACCAGCCTTTCCATGCCTCCTTGCCTCCCACCAGTCTCAATGTGCTTTCTTCCTTACTTCTCTAGTTGGTGGGCTTACATTCAGCCAGATTTCAGGTGGTTCTTAATGATGATTGCTCTGTATTTTAGTTGTAATTTTGATGTGGTTGTGGGAAGGGGTGATACCAGTGTTTACCTAAGCTGCCATCTTGGTTCATCATAGCAAGGTACCCGGGATAAGAACTTGCTCATCTGCTTCCCTCTGCTCTCGTGTGGCATGTATCAGTCACATGGAATTAATGCTAAATTTCAGTCCTGAAGGTGGCAGTGAAAGCTTAGTGGACCCAGAAAATCATTAGTTAAGGGAAAAGGAACTTAAAAGAATATGGGTTTGTATGCACCCTTTTTCATTATATATGACTAAGTGACCAAGACATCATAGAACAATCACTAAATCTACTTGTGTCACCTTGGTTATTTTTTAAATTTTTATCTGAAAGGCTGAGCAACTCTGCTTGGACTCATGTAACAGCCAGTTTGCTTTTCAAAGAGGAAAAGAAAAAACAACCTCCCTTCCAGGATCACATCTTGTGCTTCATCTCAAATTGGCCACCTTGAAAATGCTGGCAATTAGGGAAACAGTGGAAAGGCAGAAAAGGCTGCGGGTATCTGCAGTTACTCTGGGGGAAACTATCCAAAGCAAGGGGCAGGTTTCATGATCTTGTGGCTCTAAAATTTGATGACACATTATTCCATGTGTTTAAATGATTAATCAAAACATGTGGGCCCTAGCTGGTTTGGCTCAGTGGATAGAGCGTTGGCCTGCAGACCAAAGGGTTCGATTCTGGTCAAGGACATGTACCTTGGTTGCAGGCACATACCCAGTGGGGAGTGTGCAGGAGGCAGCTGATCAATGTTTCTCTCTCATCAATGTTTCTAATTCTCTATCCCTCTCTCTTCTTCTCTGTAAAAAAAATCAATAAAATATATTTTTTTTAAAAAAAGAACTCAGATTATGGTTCACACAAGCCCTTTTTTCCTTTTAACTTTTTAACCTTTTTTAAAATAGAAAATGCCATGCACAAAAACAGAAAACAATGGATACTCATGAATAACAATTGTTCAACCCCAGGTTTCTTCTTAGCTTGTTACAGAACTTAAGAGTTTCACTGCTTGGGTGTTTTATTCAAGAATGAGAAGTGGTTGTCCCAAGGTAGTTTTTGTTTTGTTTTGTTTTGTTTTACTTGCAGCAAGTAAAGGAGACAGGGGATTTATAGCCAATACTCTGTCTCCCAGAAGGGAGGCTCAGTCAGTACTTATCTACACTAATAAAAGACAAAGATGCTAATTGACCATACCTTCGCTATGCCTACCAGCCAATCAGAAGAGTATGCAAATTAACCCAACAAAGATGGCTGTTAAATTTGCATACTGCAGGTGGGGCAGGCAGTGCCAGATGCCGCCAGCAGGATCTGGGCGCAGATAGGGAACTGGAGAGGCGGAGCCAGCGATTGCCCCGGCCAGAGACCTAAGGCCTGGGCAGGGGCAGAGCGGGCCATGGGAGCTGGCTGGGGGTCCCCTGCCCAGGCCTAACACCCCAGCCAGAGGCCTGAGGCCTGGGTAGGTGATTGGAGTGGGCTGGGGGTCCCCTGTCCAGGCCTAATACCCTGTCCAGAGGCCTGGGCAGGGGCATAGCCAGCGACCACCTGGGGCTGGAGGTCCCCTGCCCAGGCCTTATGCCCCAGCCAGAGGCCCGAGACTTGGGTAGGGGCCGAGCCAGCGATCGCACAGGGCTGGGGGTCCCCTGCCCAGGCCTAATGCCTAGCCTAAGGCCTTAGGCCTCGGCAGGGGCCGAGCTGGGGATCAGTGTGAACTACAGAGGAAACACCTTTTCTGACCACTCATTGGCTAAGCTCCCTGTATGCCACTGGTAATATTCTTAGTAACTTGGATAATAAGAATCCAAAAAGGTGATGTAGGGTTTTTCCACCTCACTCCTGGAGAAAAACAACAAAGGTCTGCTGCTGGAGGGGCTAAGAAATATCATATACTGCCCTAGCCAGTTTGGCTCAGTAGATAATGCCTTGGCCTGCCTACCACAGAGTCTGGGTTCAATTCTGACCAAGGACATGTACCTAGGTTGTAGGTTCTTGCTTGTATCCTATGAAAGACACATCTTGAAAATGCCTAAAGAAAGTTGTCATTTTTTCATGGTGAAGAGACTGGAGTCCGTGTTGATGAAAACACCTTGGTGGCTGCAGTGACTGGCAGTGGCTGCAGCAGCGGGGTGATGGGGCTGGTGCCTTCGCCTGATCAGCCCGGTCACCTCCCACAAAGGGAGGCCAGACTGCAGCTTAGGCCCGCTCCCCAAGGCCTAAGCCGTCAGTAGGACATCCCCTGAGGGCTCTCAGTATGTGAAAGGGGGCAGGCTGGGTTGAGGGACCACCACCCCTCCTCCAGTGCATGAATTTTGTGCACCAGGCTCCTAGTCCTATATAATAAAAGCCCAGAAACTGAATGGTGGGATGACCAGAATTACCGTTTGACCAGTCACTATGATGTGCACTGACTATCAGGGGGCAGACACTCTACACAGGAGCTGCCCCCTGGTGGTCAGTGTGCTACCACAATGGGAGTACTGCTCGGCTGACCAAGATGAGCGGCTGCTCCCGCGGTGAACCCTGGGCCGAAGAGCAGGAACCCAGGCTGCAATCATTGCCTCCTCATCCCAGGCTCCTCCGCCTTGCCCCCTGCCACCTCCTCTGGACATCCGCAGGCCATGCAGTGCCACAGCTGGGCTCACAGAGCTGACCCCTGAGGCTGGGAGGTGGGTTTGTGGCCACCACGGGACTGAGTGCTATTGTCCCCGGGCCTGGCCTGGAGAGGTGAAGAAGGAGCAGCCACCCAGAGGGCGGCTCCAGAGCCACTCGGCGCTCCCACAGCAGGTGATCCCCACAGTCCGCGCCCCCCACCAGAGCAGAATCCCATGCACTGGGCCTCTAGTATTACACTATTTGGTCTACTATACATTGATTTCTTCTTTGTGGCTGGCTACGTTTATTGGGTTGGGTTCCTGTGAAGCTCATCCTGTTTGCAGCTGGTCTCTCTTCTCTTCTATAATCCAATGGGAATCAGAGCTGAGAAGTCAAGTGGAACCAAAATGTAATGCTAGTGATTGTGCTTTGCCAATTGGAGAACTGGACTTTGGAGAATTAAGAATTATTTGGGGGAATTGGTAATGAAAGGATTCATCTTTGACTGAGACCCAGCAGGTATAGTGGCCACAGTGTTCCCCTTCTCAGCTGGTCTAGGCTCAAATAGCTTCCTGAACCTCATGGAGACAGGCCTGGGCTCCTACAGGCTCATGGGCTCCCCTGGGGCGCCGTGCCCACTGTGTTCCCGACATGGGGCAAAAGACAAGTGGAACCTGGCCTTCCTCCTCAGGACTCAACACTGGGGGACACAGAAATAGGCATTTGCCTGGTGCCATGGGAGTGCCAGCTACACAGGGTGGGGTAGTGTGGAAGGGACTGCACTAGGAGATGGCACCACTGTGAACCTGACAATATGCGAGCTCCTGGTTATGCAGTAAGTGAACCGAAGGAGCCACGCCTGCATTAATTTAGCAGATGCTACTGGAACACCAGTCTAGGCAGGGCGTGCTCCAATCAGAAGGGACTTGGTTGCAGCCCCATGGACAATCGTCACAGAGACGCACACAGGAAAGTGACTGGTTAGTATAACTGTGGAAAAGAAGCATGGCCGTGAGTGTATGTGGCCGACCCATTCTGATGTGTGTGTTGGGGGACAGTCAGGGACCTGAAGGATGGAAGAGTAGGAGCTGCCTGGACAAGGGTACTTTATGAGGGAGGATGGAGGGCATTCCAGACAGAAAAACAAAACAGCATGTGCAGGCCCTGAGGCGGGCAGGAGCGGGTGTCAAGGGAAATGAAAAAGGTCCGTGTCTGAGGCCGAGGGAAAGGGATGTTGTGAGGAGGTTTTTGTTTGCAATAGAAAGGCTGATACACAGTGGCTCAGAGGATGAGGAAACCGGATCCTCTCACCGCGCAGGTGGCAGCTGCAAGATTGGTTCAGGGACTGCATAAAGGAAACCGGGACCCAGGTTCTTTCTGTATTTCTGCTCTGTCCTAACCAGCAAGCTGGCTTTTCCTTGGGCTCATTCCCCCTATGGTTAAAGTGGCTGCCACCGTTTCAAGCATCATTTCCAGTCATGAAAATGCACCGCGGAGCCTGGCCAGTGTGGCTCAGTTGATTTGAGCATCGTCCCTGCACCAAGGGTCATGGTTTGATTCCCAGTCAGGGCACATACCCAACTTGCAGGTTGGACTGCTTTTTCCGGTTTTGTTTCTTTTTTTATTATGAAAACCTTTCCCAGAAGCCCCCTGGCCCTCTAAAAACCGGATGAAGACAGATTGTTCAGCCAATTGAGACTTCTCCAGGAGTGACCAGAAAAGATGTGGGGGCTCCACCAGTCCAGCCCCACCCATCCCCCAGCTGGTCGCTCCGCCCTGGCCTCCCTCCTGGCGATGCTGGGAGGAGCCCTTCCTGCCCAGGCGTCCCTTGAAGGGCCTGCTCTCGGGCCTGGATGACCAGCCGCGGCCCATCTGCAGACTAGAGGAAGCTTTTGGGGGGACAGCACAGGAACCAAGCACTAAGTGGGCTGGCAGGGGTGAGCGTGGGAGGTGCCTAGCCTGGGAGAAGGGACAGGTCTGAGCCGGGCGCTACCCACAGGCCGGCGGGAGGGGAGAGGATACCGACGGGAGCTCCCCGCAGGCGGCCACGGAAGCCCCCTCCCCCCCTTAGCCGGCATCCCAAAGAAGACGCGTTTCCACTCGTCTCCGGAACCGGGAAGCCGGTGT
>NW_006293957.1:354883-355899 GCF_000327345.1 Myotis davidii
CTTCGGGGTGACTCACCGCCGGGGGAATCCGGCACACAAACACCCCGCGGGACCGGACTGGACGGGCATGGGTGGTGAGGCCCAGAAGGCGAGGGACTCGGCGTAGTCTGGTAGTCTGCGAGCTCGAGCCCAGGTCTCCACAGGGCGCCGTGCCCAGGGACGCCCGGTGCCCAAGGATGCCCCGGTGCCCAGGGACGGCCCTGTGCCAAGGATGCCTCTGTGCCCAGGGATGCCCGGTGCCCAGGGATGCCCCTGTGCCACGGATCCCCCAGTGCCCAGGGATGCTCCCGTGCCCAGGGATGCCCCCTGCCCAGAGATGCCCTGTGCCCGGTGCTATGGGAGGTCAGTTCCGAGGCCTGGGCCCTGGGAGAGCTGCCTGCAGCCCAGAGCTGAGCCCCGGAAGACCAGGGGGCCGAGTGTCCCCCTCCTCAGGGGACGGGTTCCTGGAGGGGGCAGGACGGCTGCTGAACTGAGCAGGGGAGGGTGCATGCCTAGACAGGGCTGAGCTGGGGCTGTAGGGAGCATCGGATACAAGGGTGAGAGCCCACCGGCGTGTGGCTGCGTTTGGAATTGGGATGGGGGTGTGAGCTCTGCTCTGGACGGGCCTGGACCAGCCTGGCGGAGGCAGGAAGCGGACACAGACTCGGGGCACGTGCTTTAATGAGGCCTCATGCCGGGGGGGCCGCGGCTGAGCAGAGCTCGGGCGGGAGGGTTACTCGGGGCTCCCTTTCGTCACTTCAGGAGACCTAACTTCTTCCCAAAACCTGAGAAGGTCTCCGAGGCTTGGGTAGCGGTCTTGTCCACGGTCTCCTGGGTAGTTTTAACCACCTGGTCCATGGCTGGGGAAGGAAAGGAGAGGGAGGTGAGGGCAGGTGGGGAGCCAGGCCAGGCAGGGTCTCCTCCCAGGATGCACTGTGGGCAGCGGGGCTTCAGAGGGAAGGGTGTGCTGGGTCTGCGCACCCTCCTGCCCTCTGCCCAGCCCTTTCTGCCCACCCTCCTGCCCTCTGCCCAGCCTG
>NW_006293957.1:355986-357413 GCF_000327345.1 Myotis davidii
CCCCCCCTGCCCTCTGCCCAGCCCTTTCTGCCCCCCCTCCTCCCCTCGGCCCAGCCTGTCCCCAGCCCCCAGCCCCTTCTGCCCACCCTCCTGCCCTCTGCTCGCCCCCAGCCCGCAGACCTTTCTGTCCAGCCTCTGCTGCCTGATCCACCACTTGCTGGGCTGCTGCTCCCGTAGCAGTCACTGAAACACAGAGATTTGCCGTTAGCCTCTGTTGAGGCCCATGGACCACGGGGACCCAGACTGCCACCACCCTCCATCTGTTCTCTGGAGCAGTCTGCCCTCCAGGCCCTGGGGACAGATACCATCTAGGTAAATAAAGTCCCTTGACCAAGGCCACCCAGCCAGTGAGGGGCATGAGCCGTCTCCATGCCTCTGGGGTGTTCTTGTTTATTTATAACTCTGGGCTCCTCCCCTCTGGCCTGCTTCCCATCCAATGGCCAGGATAGCTGACAGGAAAGTGGGCGGGGCTAGGCAGGGCAGGGCAGGGCTGGGCTGGAGATGGCTCTGGGCTATGGCTGCTGCTGGGCCTGGTCTAGGAAGAACCCTGCCCCTTTTAAGAGCCCCCCAGATGCCTGGGTTCCCACCTTTAGTGCACCCTTAGTGCATCGCGGCCTGCCTCTCCTTCCTCAAGGCCCCCTCCCCAACTCCTTTCCTTGCCTCGACCCAGAGGGCACACGGTGACGATGCCAATCCCGGGGCAAGCAGCTAAGGCAAAGTGCAGACGGGAGGCAAACTTCCCCGGTCAGGCTCTCTTCTCTGGACCAGCGTCTGTGCCTGTGGGGACCTGTGTTTCCAGGGTTGGCTCCCGGCCCCCAGAGATCTGGCTCCTCCTTGCTCTGAACAGGAAAGGGCTTGCCTTACCCACACCTGGGGTCTGGTCTGACATAGCCAGGACCCAAAGGAGGAGCCTTTGCACCCAGCTTGCAGGTAGAGTGAGGTCCAGAGGGGGGCCCTGCAAAAAGAGGCTTCCTGGTGGCAGCAAGCGCAGCGGCCCCTGGGGCGCCGGTGCGTCTGTTGACTGACACGTGCAGGAGGAATGGAGCCGGAGCCGGGGTCCCAGGGAAGATGAGCTGACACTGGTGGCCTCGTCCCTTCACATGCCTTCTCCCCACCCTCCCAGGCTGTGACCTCAGTCAGAGGGGTCAAGAGCTGCGGCAGAGCAACGAAGGCTGGGCACCTGCTCTACTGGGGGAGGCGGGGAGGCCCTCTGGCTGGATGTGAAAACAACTCTTTTTCAGGGGGAAGAAAACTCAAACCAAAGCGCAGTGGGGTCTGGCGCCGCCACCCCATCCGGTCCTGTGTGCTGAGCCCGGTGGGCAGAGGCCAGTCTCAGGGAGGCAGGGTGCACGCTCACCCGCCCCGAAGGACCCCGAGGGGCCTCCCCTGGTTGGCTCTAACAACCCCAAAGTGCAGCCCGGGCTCCG
>NW_006293957.1:357579-357820 GCF_000327345.1 Myotis davidii
CGGGGCTGCACCCTGCTCGGAGCGCCCAGCGCCTCCTCACCTGCCTCCTGCGCCGTCCCCTCCACTTGCTGCTTCAGGTCTTGCCAGCCCTTGCCGGCCATGGCTGCGGGTCTGCGAGGTGGTGGGGTGGCGGAGGACTTTTGGTCTAGCGGGCGGCTGCGACTGTGGTTTTTAAAAGGAGCCGCAGGGCGTGGACGGGCCCGCCCGCATCGGGAGGGGCGGGGCGGGGCGGTTCCCAGCG
>NW_006293957.1:358204-368721 GCF_000327345.1 Myotis davidii
CCGCCCGCGCCCCCGGGACGGCAGCGCGTGGGGAGGGGCCAGGATCCCCGGGGCTGCACATCGGCGCTCGAGGCACATCCTCCCCGCATTGAAGGGCGAAGGGCAAAGGGCGGGTCCCCACCCCACCGCGCCTCGCCCACTAGGAGCCTGGAGGCCACCGCTGCTCACCCAGAGTCTCTGCGGACCCCCGACCCTCTCCAGGCCCGTCAGCTCCCTCGTGGGCGTCTCCCCATCCTGAAGCTCCGGGAGGCCCCACCTACCCAGGTCCCCCGAGAGCCCACGCCCGCCCTGTCATGGGGGCGGGGCAGGAAGGGGGGCGGGGAGGGTCAGTCCCGGGTGTGAGGTATGGAAGCCAGACACACACTCCGCGGAAGGGGTGATGGAGAAGAGGGCAACCCCGGGCAAGAGGAAAGGGCCTGCGCCGAGCTGGGGGGGCCGTGAGCCTGGCCGGGCGCACAGGCTCTAAGGAGCCGTCGGAGGCGGACTGGGGTCTGGCACCATCCTGGTCCGGCCGGGCCGCCAGCCCCCGGAGCGCCCCCGAAGCGCCAGGCCCGTGAGCCACGTTATGTGGTTCCTTTCAACTATGCAATGCATCCCGGGGCACCGTGTGGCAGTGAGGACGAAATAGGCTGACTGTGCCCCAGACTCAGCCAGGGCCCCCGGCGCAGGGACAGGGCGCGGCGCTCTCTCCCAGGAGGCGGCCCAGGGAGAGGCGGTTCGTCCCCCAGGAAGCCGCGGGCTCCCAGCGCCCTCGGCCAGGAGCAGCCTGGGGATGTGCATGGGGTGGAGCCGGCAGCGGGAGCCGACAGCGCCACCTCCTCAGCAGCCGGGAGAGCACGTGGTGAGCGCTGTCCCCGAGGCCCGGCCTCCGCGCCCCTCTGCAGTCACCTCAGTGGGCTAGCTCCTCACTTGCTCCTACAGCCCAACAGCACCGCGCACCGGCCCACCTGGGCCCTGCTGCCTCCTCCTGGCCTGCGCAGACCTGCTGAGTGCACGTGTCTGGGCCGGCCTGGGAGCCAGACCCTTCCCTCCGCCCGAGGCGGACTAGCAGGCCCCTGCTCCCTCTGCCTGCTCAGCAGTGGGTGTCCATGCCCAGCAGGCTGGGTTAGCACCCAGCTCAGCCCTGCTTGCTGGGTTTCCAGCCCCCAGGGGTGCCCTGTCCCCTGCTCCCCACCACGGAGGCAGGATGGGAAGGTGGTGTGGACTCATCTCCGACGCCAGCACCAGGGCTGGAGGCCTGGGGCAAGTCACTTGCATGCTCTGAGCCCAAACTGTCTGGGTGTCGAAAGGGAGGGAACCCCTAGTCTCTGCTCAGCCACCCCTGAGCAAGCCTCCAGGGTGTGATGCCCACAGCACTTCCAGTAGATGGCCACCAGCCTGTACTGGGAGTGGGGGCATCTCCACAAGCTCACTGGGTCCCACGCCAACCGGTGGCCGCAGCAGAGCTTGGGAGTCGTTACAGAAAACCAGACCCCAAATGGTGTCACTTGTGCTGAAAGTCCATCCATGACACCAAACCTCGATTTAACACCTGATCTAACTGCCGTTTCAACCTCTCCCAGAAACATAATGGTAATCAGCCAATCTGGAATGAATCGCCTAATAAAGTCCATTAGCTATGGCTTGAATTTTGGTTTTTTTACAGTTAACGGAGTGGTTCTGGAGGGAGGCCACCTGGGCCCCGCTCTGCCCGCACTTCCTAGCTGTGTGCCTTGGGCAAGTTATCAACCTCTCTGTGCTTCAGTTCATTCTCGGTGAAGCTGGGACCAGACTAGTTGCTTGTTCCAAGGACTGAGTGAGGTAAAGCTCTCTGGACTCTACGGCTTTCTCTCCGGGGGGCTCATCCTGTGCATCTCCGCTGCTGTGTTTCCTAATGACCCTGGATACGCTCCTTTTCCCCGGGAGGTGGGAGCTGGTGCTGGGGGACTGCTGGAGAGCCCAGCGGGCGGTGTCCTCTGTGAGGAGGAGGATGAAAGACTCCTGGCTAAGGGTTTAGGCTGCACATTTTGAAAGTTACCACCTACTCCAGGCAGGGGTTTTAGGAGTCCCTTTCTCCAAAGGACACTGGAGCCCAACTCTGGCAGGATGGCCCGGAGCCGTCCCCAAGGCTGAGCTAAAGCTCAGGCTGGAGGCCTGTCCTGGGAGCCCAAAGCAGGGCCACCTCCTCCAGGCAAAGGCCATGATGGCTGGGTGGGGGTCAGAGGAATTCCCTAAAGGCAGTACCTGCCGTCAGCAGGTTCCAGAAATGCCCAGGGTGTCCCTGTAAGGCACCTGGTCCCAGGTCAGCAGGTTGGCCTGGCTTCCTTCCCCAGGAGGCCTGGGGGCTTCTTCATGAAGGAGGCAGCACACAGAGGCAGCATGGGCAAGTAGGGCCAGGTGTGGGGACTTGAATTTTATTTGAAATCATTAAAAAGAATTCACAGCAGCATCGTGGGGTTAAGGACCAGAGGCTGGGAGGATGAGGGAGAGATGAAGGTGGTGTAGCTTGGGAAGACGGGCCTGGGCTGCCAGGAAGCAAGGGCCACCCCAAGGTCATGCTCCAGGACTGACTAGCATGCAGTGGCCGGAGGGGATGGGCTCCACGCAGAGGGGGTTGCTCTCGGCCTCTGCAGTGGACTTGTAGCCCTCTAGTCTCCCCAACTCTTGGCCTAGGAGAGAGAGAGTGACCTTCACACAGCCCTGAGGGGCAGGGACAGGAGTCATCTCTACCCCTCTGCCCTGAGGGCTCTGATACCCCAGGGGGGGGAAGCAGTGAGCCTGTGAGAGATGGGGGTCCCTGCCCAGGGCCCCAGGTGTAGCTCAGTGGCCCAGCTCCTACCTCCTCTACCGCTTCCTCTGTGACTGCCTCATCCTCCTGGGGCGGGGCAGGTGGCTTCAGCTCCTCCTGTGGGGAGAGAAAGGGCGTGGCACCTGGTGGAGGCGCAGAGCCTGGCTGCCTGCCTCCAGGCCCCAGCCTCCCTGGCCTCAAAGATGAGCAGAGGCCCTTAGCACCCGCTGCACATGATGGGCCAAGGTGAGGGCGTGCAAGGGCCAGACAGACTGGGTGCGATGATCATGTAAGGGCCCCAGGGAGGGCTCTGTCTGATGGTGCCATGGCCTTCAGGGTCCCAAACACCTTGGAGCCTCTGCTTGATGCTGAGTCCCTGTGCAGCCCCTGGCTAGACCTCCCTGAGGAGCCTGGTGGGTGGGGTAGGTGGGGGTGGGCAGTGGCCCCTGAAGCCCCAGGCCTCACCCGACCCTCAGTGTCCCTGAATCACATGATCACACACCCTTGTCCTCCTGAGTCCCCAGAAAGCACTAGGAGAAGGGACATAGCATCAGTCACTGCACTGTTCACACGGGTACCCTGAGGCCAGGGAGCCAGGCATCCAGCTTGAGGCCTGACAGCTCAAAGCAGTGGGGCTGCGGGCATCAGGTGGGGCTGCGGGCATCAAGTGGAGCTTGCTCCAGGCCCTCTCCATCCCCAGGAGCATGAGTGCCTCCTCTTTCCTTCTCCCTGCCTCCTGGACGCCGGCTGCAGGCTCAGGCTGGTCTGGATCTATACTGTCCTCTCACTTCCTGTCTCCTACCCTACACCCAGCTGGATACTTGCCTGAGGTGGAGGCTGGCCTAGGGGTGGTTGTGTGACAGCTGGTGGACAGGGCCTGTACCTCTGAAGGGTGTCACCTCTGTGCCACCATCCTACCCCTTCGAGGACGGGGCATAAACTGGCACTGATGTCAGCCAGAGCCGGCGCAGGCTCTCCTGGTGGAGGTGGTGGCCACCTGCTTAGTCCTGCTGCCCAGAGCAGGGGCATGCTCGGTGGCATGCGTGGCCAGACAAGTTGTGCTGCATCCTTCCGTGGTTCACTGGAGGGTGAGTCGTGACTGCCCTGAGGCGGCCTCCTCTACACCAGGGCCTGGGCGGCTCCACGGGTCATTAGCCCTCCAAGGTGCGGGAGGAGGACCCACCCAGAGCTCTTGTGTTGGGAGCCGGGGGAGGCCTGGTGTGTCCTGCAGCACGTGGGGTCCTGCCCAGAGGTCACCGGCCTTTGTTGGGTGCCCACCATGGCCTGTCCTCGTGCTTCCTGGGGGCCATTCCCTGCACCGTCACACAGCCAGTGAGCCATGCTCTCACCCCTCCCGTTTTAAAGATGAGGAAATGGATGCCCTGGCCAGTGTGGCTCTGTTGGTTGGGCGTCGTCCTGTGCACCAGAAGGTCATGGGTTCAAATCCCAGTCAGAGCACATGCCTGGCTTTCAGGTTCCATTGTCCAGTGGGGGCATGTATGGGAGGCAGCTGGTTGATGTCTTCTCTCTCTCCCTACCCCTCTCTCCCTCTCAAAACAAAACAAATCAGTAAAGCATAACCTCAGGTGAGGATTTAAAAAAAGATGAGGAAATGGAGGTCAGGGAGGTTGAGGAGCCTCCCAAGTCGTGGAGCTAGGACGTGGCAGAGCTGGGACCTGGAGAGGGGGCTGTCTCTGCAAGGCCTGAGC
Organism: Myotis davidii; assembly: GCF_000327345.1. Lineage (NCBI taxonomy): Eukaryota > Metazoa > Chordata > Mammalia > Chiroptera > Vespertilionidae > Myotis > Myotis davidii. The sequence goes on from NW_006293957.1 coordinate 362,681, forward strand.
CCCTGCACACCCCTCCCAGAGCAGGGCTGGGAGCCGGCCCTGCAGCCTGCCCCGGGAGGGAGCTTTGCAGAGGATGGGACACGCTCTGCAGGGAGCACCTCCTGCCCCCAACGGATCCTGCTCCTGCCACTCTCCGCCGCTGTCTGCCAGAGCACAGGCTTGGAGCCGGCGGCCCTGGGCCTGCAGGCTCACCCAGACTAGCCATGGGGCGTGGGCACGGCACAGCCTCTCGGCCTCACTGCACACCTGCATGGCGCTTTGTGCCGGCTGAAGGAGTGAATGTGAGTCAGATGCTTCGAGCAGAGCCTGCCCGGGTGGGTGGGATGTTTCACCCGCCAGCCCCGCCTCGGGGAGTGCCCGTGTTCCGGTGCGCTCTGCCGGGGCAGCACACAGACACACACACTCTCTGGGGCACATTCAACAGCACACAAAGGCAGAGGAGGGCGGGTTCAAACTCAGTCTCCACCACCAGGGGGTGCTGCTTCCCAGCTCCTGGAGGAGGAGGAGGGAGGGGCTGCCCGCAGGGGCCAGGAGAGCCTGGCCACTGGCTGCCTGTCACCTCCTGGGGCCACAGGCCCTGCGGTCACTGGTCAAACGTGGTTCACCCTGAAGGCCGGCACCACTCAGAGGGCGTGGCTTCGAGACTCCTTTCCCTTTGGGCCTCCCACTGCCCCCTCACAGGGGTGGTGTGAGGATTCCCCATGAGTCTGTGCAGACACCCTTGCCCTAGGCCTCTGGTTCCCTGAATGTCGTGGGTGATCATGTCTCCCCCCAGCTGGCCTCTCTGGGGCCCAGAGGAGAGGACGGGGCCCTGAGGACCAGAGCTGGGCCAGGCCTCACCTTGCGCACCACTCCCGAGGTGACCGCGATGTTCTCCGCCTCCTCCACAGTCTTGGTGGCCACGGTGTTGACGCTGCTGACCACCGCTTCACTCACAGCATTGGCCTGCTCCTTGGTCTTCTCAGCCACTGTGGGAGGACTCTGGCTGGCGTTGGCCCTTACCCCTCCCACCAGGGCAGCCTGCCCCAGGCAGGCCTGAGCACCCCTTTCCCAGGGCACTCAGGGCTCTGGTTCTACCCAAGAGCGGAGGCTGCCCCTTCCCGGTGCCAGGGGGGCTCTGGTGACTGGGAGGCCAGCCCTGGGTTCTGAGGGGTCTGGGTCTGTACAGCTCAGGACCCCAGTTGGGAGTAAGGAGGACCCTGAGCTTGGGCCTTTAGTACCAGGCTGCAGAAGTCCCTGGAGGTCCCAGCCCCGTCATCCCCTAGTCCTGGGGCTCCTCACCTGAGGTCACGCTCTGCACGACACCCTCCTTGGTCTTGGCTCCTGGAGAGGAAATGGAGGCATCAGCCCAGACCCACTCCTCCTAGTGTTGGTGCAGCTGTCAGGGCAACAGAACAGCTGGACAAGCTGTGGGGTCAGTAGTGGGAAGGACGGTGTCTGGAGACCAGCAGTCCCTTTAAAGGCTGCTTCCTGCTGTGTCTGGGGGAGGGGTCAGATGGGAGTGGACAGGACTGGATGGCGGATGAGAGGGACCAGGCCTGAGGGGTGTCTGGGCCCTGTCTGGGTGTGGCCTGGGCCTGGGAAGCTGCAGCAGGACCGGCTGCTGACCGGAGCTGAGTCATCAGCTCTGCCTCCTCTTCCGTGGAGCGAGGAGAGGGGGGCTGGGTCTTTGCTCCTCAGTCCCACCCCTTCCCCTGAGGAGATGGAGGCCTGTGGCAGGGTCTCGGGCTCCGTGTGGCTTCTTCCCGAGTCCAAGGGCCCGTGCGATGGGGAGCAGGGGCTTGTGTCCGTGCACGTGCGCACAAACAGGTGTGTCTCAGAGCTGTGCACCCGTCTTGCTGTCCTGACCCAGAGGCTCCTGGAGCCCCAAGGAAGACCAAATGGACCCTGGGGTGGCAGGAGAGGGGATGCTTCAGGGCCCGGAGACCTGGTGTGACAGCCAGGTCCTCATCCTCTCAGTAACCGGGCATCCCAGGTTCCAGCCCCCGAGCTGCTCCGCCCAAACTCACCCACATACATGACACCCTCCTTGGTCTTCTCAGCCGCTTCCGTCACCCCCTGCTTGGTCTTCTCCACGGCACCCACCACGCCCTCCTTGGCGATGGAGAAGCCCTTTTTGAAGACGTCCATGGTGGCAGGAACAGCCAGCTCTGCTGCAGGCTGTGCTGGAGCTGGCAGTGCTGCCGCAGCCGCTGTCCCCGCTGCCGCCGCCTCTTATTTTATACCAGGGGCTGCAGCGGCCTGGATGCATCCTTAGCCATCACTGCCTGCGGGGCCGCCCTGGCAGGTGCCCCCGGGCCGGGCTGCTGTGCCTGTGACACCTGGGCCACGAGGGAGGAGCCTGTGCTCCCAGCACCCAGGTGGGTAGGGGTCAGAGCCACCCAGGCCTGTCAGGCAAGAGTGGCCAACCTTCCAGACTGGCCGGGGCTGCTCAGCCACTCAGGGAGCCGTCCCGCTGTGCACAGGACGTGGAGGAGCTGGGATGGGGCCCGCGAAGGCTTGCCCATGCCCTGGCCTCTGGTGACACCCTGTGGCCCTCAGAGCCTCTCCCCACCTGTAGGGAAGGTCTCAAGGGGGAATGTCTCAATAGAAGATCCAGCAGCTTTCCAGACGTGTCCTTTCAGCCTAGGTCTCCACTGATGGGTCACTATCCAGCTGGTCCTGAGGGCAGCCTTGCTGTCACTTGTCTGGTTTTGCTGCCTCTCTGGGCCTGGAGCTGAAACACAACTGAGACCTGGGTGTTACCTCCAGCGAGGACAGGTCACCGCCTGCCAGGGGAGGACAGGTCACCCTGGGGCGAGTCCCCCTACATTTGTCCTTTGCTGGCACCCAGAGTTCCCGCCTGGTGACCTGTACCTGGCCCATCGTCCTTGCTCTGCTCCTGTCTGTAACTGTCTACCACGCGTGGGCCTCCCAAACCTCAGGGTCCCTGACACAAGCCCTCTCAGGCCGGGAACCAGCTGAGCTGTTGACTGCCTCTGGCGGGGCTGGGGAGTGTGTGTGTGTGTGTGTGTGTGTGTGTGTGTGTGTGTGGCTGGACCAGATGCACCGGTGGGCCGGCCTAGGCCACTTCCTTTCTTTGTTGTCCCAGCCTTCTCTTCCTTCTGAGCCTTCACTTGAAGCAGTTTCTGGAATCACCGGCAACGGCTGAGCCTGCCCACTGTCAAGATGATCCTGACACTGGTGCTCAGCCTCGGGGGGGCCCTGGGCTGGGGGCTGCTGGGGGCCTCGGCCCAGGCCCCTGGTCCCAGGTTCTCTGACCCACACAGCCCCGGGCTGCCTGGGGTCTGGATGTCAGAGCCTGAGGGCATCGGCAGCGAAGGAAGGTAAGGAGGGGCCTGGGCTCGGGGGAGGCCCTGGGCCCCGCTCAGCCAGAGCGGGCTCTCCGGACCTCAGTGACTCACCTGTGAAATGGGCTCATGTGATCTATAGGCTGGGCAGTTGTGAGGCTGAATGAGGTGCCAGGATCCCCTTCAAGAGGCCACCCCCCACCCCCGTGCCCGGACTGGGCACCCCAGGAAATCCCCTGTCTGACCTGTGGCAGGGAATGGGCCTGAGGGCTGGGAAAGCCTGGAGCACTCTTTGCCATCAACCGGCCAGCATGGGGTGCTGAGGGGCTGTGGTTCCGAATTTTCCAGCTGGCCTGGCAGTGGCTCCTGTTCGAAGTAAGCCAGTTCCGAAAGCTGAGCTGAGGTGAGGCTGGCCATAAGCCATGAAGGACAGACCCTCCTGGGGACTGGATTTTGATCTGAGTGCCAGGGATGGCAGGGTGTTGGCGTGGCTCTGAGAACGAGCGATCCCAAAGGGTGCCTGCTGCATCTGCAGAGCGGAAGGCGTGGTCCCTGGGGATGGCCCAGTGGTCTCACCACTGGACCAGGACACTGTTTGCTTGCGTTTTACTTATCCAGGGCCAGGGATCCTCCCGCTGGGTGAGGGACCAGGTCCGTGGGTTCTTCCGAGGGTGCCCCACCGTCCGCACCAGGTGCTGCTGACTGGCCGGGCAGCTTGCCAAGTGTTACCTCAGTTCATCCTCCCAATAGCACCAGTTACAGAGGAGGCACCTGAGGCTCAGAGAGGCTGAGCAGCTGGCCCAAGATCACACAGCTCAGGAGAGCCTGAACCAGGACCTGAGTCTGATTCCCAAGTTCATGCTCTGGTTTCTGGAGTGCTCACAGGCAGCCCTGGCCCTCAGTTGTGCCTACTCCCCCACTGACAGCCCCCCAACCCGATTGAAGGATCTACATGGATTTGGAGAGTGAGAAGGCCCAACTCACATCTCCCCAGTCTGCCATCTGGCTGTCTGAGAGCCACCACGGTGCTGCCTTCAGAATGGGTCTGCCTGGGACGCCGGCACAGCCCTGACTCTTCAAGGTCAATGCGTTTACTGGACAGGTTCCCAAACGCAAATTTCATTAGGAAGAGGCAGGAAGGTGAGAGTAAGCGAGTGCACACTGACCCTCAGGAGGGAAGGGCTGGCCCCAAGATGGACCCTCGAGGCCCCATTCCTGTTCTGCCCCCAGGTCTGCTCAGGTCTAGGAGGCACAGGGGAGGCTTGGGGAGCCCAAGGCCATGTGGATGGGAGGAAGTAGGATTCGCTCCTCTTCCTCCCCTGCCCGGGGCTGTGGGAGGGTCGGCACTCCCTTAGTCCCGTGTGGGGGGGGTGGGGCGGCGGCGGCTCTGGGCTGCTCAGGGCTGTCTTGCGGGGCTCGCTCAGCCTTTGTGTGGGTGGCCCGGTGTGTGCAGAGAGCGAGTGGGTGCGCACAGGGTACCTCGGCTGGGGAATTCCCAAGCAGGGTCCCAGCCTTGGTCCTAAGTGGCTCCTGGGGGTCCCCGCAGGCCTGCGGGGTCTCCTTCCCACAACCCAAAGCTGCAGTTCCCACCGCCAAGCCCAGGTCCTCAAGGCCTCCGCAGGGGCTGGTGAGAAAGGAAGGAAACGCTGCACAGCTTCCTCCGCCGAGTGCTTCCCCTGCTCCTGGGAGGGGAGGGCACAACCCTCCCTCCTCGGCAGGAACCAGGAACAGGCGGGCGGGCGGGCCTCCTGCGCTCAGGCAGGGCGCCCAGGCCAGGCCCCGCCTGCTGCCAGGGCCAGGCTCCTGCCCCGCATTTGCCCCTCATGCCGGGGTGCGAGCCCCGGGGCCAGGCCCTGGGCCAGACCCAGAAAATACCCTTTGCAAGAAGGTTGAACATGTCACCGTGTAGAGAATCATGATGAGTTTGAGCCAACCTGACAATAGCCAGGAAGGAAAAGCTTAGCACATTGAGAAAATGCTCTGGAGAACGCCAGCTTGCAGCTTGCTCTGTACGTGAGAATGGAAGCCGGTGGGTCATATGAAACCCACTGGTGGTAGATTACCGGGCGGGAGAGAACCCAGCGGGAAGCCCTGGGACTGGGGGAAGCACAGCAGACACCGCTTTCACACTGTGGGCAAGGGCTTAAACATTCACACTCACAGCACCTAGCGGCCTGTGGGGGAACAAGATGACAATGAGCGGCTCTGGTGTGGGGGTGCCCTGAGGGGTCAGGAAAAGGAGGGGGCCCTGACATTCCAAAGGAATGTTGTCTTAGAGCAAAAAGACGGCAGACAGGCCTGAGGTGGACACTGGCCTCTGGCATGGAAGCTGGGGGCCTGGATGAAGTACCCGCTGTGAAGGTTCATGCTCAGACCTTCCTGGGTGGTCACTTTCCGTCTCTGAGTTTGTAGCCGGCCTTCCCCGAGCTTGTCGGGTTTGGTACGTGTCCCATTTTTGTCCACAGAACAGCTTGGTACCCTGCACAGGTCCTGGGGAGGAGGGGGGATGTGGTTGGTGCTTCCCAGTTCCCTGGGGACCCCAAGGAGCAGGGCTGGGTGAGCCAGCCACCTGGGTGTTGGCCTCCGTGAGAGAAGAGGCTCTTCTTGCTCCTTGGCCTTGGGGGTGGGGGTGGGGGGCAGCGGGTCAGGATGTGAGGTCCTCAGAGGAAGGGCTGAGCCTGCAAGGGGACAGCTGAGCCCCAGACCAGGTGCCCCATATCCACATGGTTGTGACAGCCCTGCAGCCGCCAC
>NW_006293957.1:368986-384354 GCF_000327345.1 Myotis davidii
CCACCTGCTCCTAAGAGATAGGTCAGAGCTGGGCCCACATCTGCTGGGCTGCAGACCCCAGGTGACCGCTTCCTAGCTCTCCCACTCCCCATCTCCCGGGAGCAGGCGTGAAGACCTGCCCCTCCCAGCCTTCCGTCTGGCCCAGCCCCAGCAGCGGCCTGACCCCTCGCTCATGGAGCATCTGTGGGTTTTGCAGCTGGACCTGAGCAGCCATGCATTTCACTGGGAGTCACACAGGCCTGCGACTGTACCCCCGGCACCCGGTCCTGCTGCTTGAGGCCCAGGGCCCTGGACACAGACAAGGAAGAGCCCCGGTGGGCAGAGTCCTGGGCAGAGAAGCCTGGCTCTGGGCGGGTGCCATGGGCTCAGGCTCCTCTGCCAAGGCCTCTTTCTAGCTCAGAGACAAAACCTTGCAGACTCGCCCCTGGGGGGTCACCTTCCTTGTTGATCAGGCCTCCCAGAGCAAGGCTGCTGAGAGCACGCCTGCTTCCCGGGAAGGCTTCGGCGCTGGAGCGGCTCCACTGGCTGGTTAAGAGGCACTTACTCCAGGGGCGGTGGCCGCAGCACATCCATAATTCAGGAGGCTAGGCCCCGGCCCTGGGAGAGGCTCTCTGCCTTCCCCACAGCCCTGCTCTCTGCCCCCGAGGGGCCAGCAGTGCGAATTTTCTCCGCCTTTCCAGAACCAGGGTCTGTGTGTGTGTATGTGTGCACAGGCACAGGGGGAGGGGGGGCTTGTTCAAATGTCACCCTAAGCACAGGCGGGGGAGGGCAGGCCACCCAGCTCCCATTAGAAGCTCTGAGGACTCAGCCACCGCTCTCCTGCCTGGGACTGGGCATCAGGTCAGGGCAGTCCCAACACGGCGGGAGGAACCCCGCACTCCTCTCAAGGCGGGGCCTGCCTCTCCGTGGACCCTTGGCGAGGAGGCTGCAAAGAGGGCACAGGCCCGAGACCAAGAGGCAGGGAGAACAATGGGCACCTCAACGAGCTGGGCTTGGGGGTGCTCAGAGGGCCAGGGAGAAGCTGCCAAGAGCTGGAGGAAACCAAAGCAAAGGTCAGGAATGTTCCCAGGGCTTCTGGGCCAGCAGCCTGCGCTGTGCCAGGGGAGGGTTGCCAGGGTGGGGGCGTGGGCAGGAGAATAGCGGCGGGTCGGAGAGAAAGTCCCAGCGGAAGGGTGGCGCCACTGCTGCCAGTTCCGGAGCTCTGGGTGGAAAGTCCTGATCACGCCCAGTGGCTGGACCGGATCTAGCACCCGGGACCCAGGCCTGGACCTGCCGACAGCTCAGAGGGGTGCAAGGAGTGAACGCTGTTCCCCACCTTGGGCTGGTGCATTCGGGACTGTGACTCTCTGTGGTGCAGGCTGGGCCGTGCACTGTGGGTGCGAGCAGCGTTCTTGGCCTCCACCCACCAGATGCCATTAGCACCCCCACCCTCGCAGCTGTGACAACCATAAATGTTTCCAGAGGCCAAATACATGGGGTGGGGGAGGGGGACGGGGAGGGAGAGGACTCTCCCTTTTGAAAACCACTGGTTCCGAGAAATACTTTCTCTAGGGCTGAGCCTACGTTCCAGGAATTTCCATGGGGCCCAGGGCGGGCCCGCGTTTCTGGTCCTTGGAACAGTGTGTGCCAGCTGACTGCCAGCACCTTCCCGGGCCGCCGTTTCAGTGTTGCGTGAACGTTCTCTGCTTCAAATCGGGGGCAGCTTCCTGGGCATCTGACCCAAGCAGCCTGCACAGCCTGGGCATGAGAGGAGCCCACCCCGGGCGCACCTGTTGTTGGCCTGCATTTTCATTTTGCACCGTGCCCTGCACCGCATTAGTCCTCTTGTGTAAATACTAGTACGGACTGACCGCCCCTGTGTGACCCGCTGGGATAGAGTCAAACCTACAGTTGGCTGAGATAGCCGGGAGCCCCAGGCCCCTCTGGTCCTCAAAGACAATGGCTTCGGCCCTTTAGGTGGCTCTTTGGCGTTTGCCTCTGGACCTCTAGCATGTTCATCTGGCCACTTCTTGGGACGTAGTATTATCTGTGATTCGGCTCTCGTTGCTACTCCATACCCCAACCCAACGTGCCTGGGTAACACGCAAGGGCACACACGCACGGGACCCACTTCCTATCTAGCCTTTTCCCATACTGTCACCGTGAGTGTTTATAGTCGTATGACTGCATATGCTACTTAGAGCTGACACCTGAAAAAAACTGTGTATCCCACCCCCGTGAATTTTTGGTTTTCCCTAGAGGAAGCAATTGCCTTTCTCCTTTTGCTACTTTGCTGTGTTTTTTTTTGTTTGTTTGTTTTTTAATATTTTTTATTGATTTCAGAGAGGAAGGGAGAGAGAGAGAGAGAAACATCAATGATGAGAGAAAATCATTGATCAGCTGCCTTCTGCATGCCCCCTATTGGGGATCGAGCCTGCAACCCAGGCATATGACCTTGACTGGAATCGAACCTGGGACCCTTACAGTTCGCAGGCCGATGCTCTACCCAGGAAGCCAAACCAGCCAGGGTGACTTTGCTGTGTTTCTGTCACATTCATTACCCTCAGCCAGCTGCTCACAACAGGAGTCACCTGGTCTCCTTGGTGTGGAACTTCCGACTATCTCTTCTTTAAAATTTTATTTTTAAATTTTGGGGCTCCCAACTATCTCAGCAAACTGTAGAAGGTTTGACTCTATCCCAGCGGGTCATAAAGGGGCAGTCACCTGGACGCCGCTGTCAGCTGCAGCTGTGCTCGATCTGGGTGGCCTCACCCCTGCCCTGGGCCTCCCTGCTAGAACTCCTGTTTCCTAGTTTGGTGCTTTCCTTTCTTCTCTCATGGTTTTTCTTTCTTTTTCTTCTTAGCTCCCTACATTTATTTTGCAAATGATAGTTCTCACTTTAGTAACAAATCAGCAAGATTTTCTGAATTATCACAATCTACAATCCATTTTTTTCTTTTTAAAATATACATTTTTTTATTGATTTTTACAGAGAGGAAGGGAGAGGGAGAGTTAGAAACATCAATGAGAGAGAAACATTGATCAGCTGCCTTCTGCAGGCCCCCTACTGGGGATGGAGCCTGCAACCAAGGTACATGCCCTTGACGGGAATCAAACCCAGGACATTCGGGACCTTTCAATCCAAGGGCCAAGGCTCTATCCACAGAGCCAAACCAATTAGGGCCACAATCCAGTTTTTTAAACAAATAATATTTTGAAAAATCGAGGAATCCTAAAATTCAATTAAAAACTTTTTTAAAGTTTTGCCCTGGCTCAGTGGTTCAGTTGGTTGAGTGTTGTCCAGTACACCAACAGGTTATGGGTTCAATTCTCAGTTAGGAATCGATCCCCGGGCAGGGTGCATATGGGAGGCAGTCAATCAACGTTTCTCTCTCTCTCTCCCTTCCTCTCTCTCAAATCAATAAACATATCCTTGGGTTAAGAATAAAATTTTTTAAAATTCTATTTTTCAATTGTAGTTCACATTCAGTATAATTTTGTATTACTCCCAGGTGTGCAGCGTAGCAGACAGACAATCACATGCTTCACCAAGTGCTCCCCCCGGTGTTTCCCGTCCCCCCCTGGTACCACACGTCCTCATTACAGTGCTGGTGACTGTGCTCCCTGGGCTGTGCTTTACCTCCCAGGACTGTTGTGCAGCTACCAATCTGTCCTGAAGCCCCTCGCCTTTTCCACCCAGTCCCCCACCCCCTCCCTCTGGCAACCAGGAGTCTGTTCTCTGCATCTATGAGTCTGTTTCAATTTTGGTTGTTATTTATTTTGTTTTTGGACCCCACAGATAAGTGAAATCATATGGTACTGTCTTTCTCTGACTGGCTTCTTTCACTTAGCAGCTACCCATTAGGTCCGACCACGCAGTCTTGGCATGGCGGCCTTTGCAGTAGGTCTTATGGGGCGCAGTGGCGCCGTCTCCCAGGTCGCCTGAGCTGGGTGTCCCAAGAAAGCCCTGGGTGGGCTCTGTGGACCCTCCTGTGTAGTTGTCTTGATTGCGGTTGGCCATCTGTGGGCAGGGCTGACCCTCAGGCTGGCTGACTCTGAGGATCGGCCCCTCACAGTGTAGGAGCCGCTGTGTGGGCTGAGCCGTGAAGTGCATCCCCGGGCCGCTGAGATCTTCCTCCGGGTGTGCCACGTGCGGAGCGAGTTGGGGGGACATGGGCTGGTGATCTGATGTGGTTTGAAGCCCACCACTGGTGGGGTGTTGGTCCTGGGCCTCTTGAGAGGGACTCCAGAGCAGGTCAATGGCAGAGGCTGCCTATGACCAGTCCGAGGATACCTGTTTGCAGCCACAAAATGACGCACAGTTTATGGTGGGTGGGGACTCAGGGAGCCGGCGTGAGGCCAGCAGAGCTCCTCGGGCTGCCACCAACGAAGACTTGGAAGATTTGACGGCATGGAGGGAGGGCTCTGCACAGGAACAGGGTGCCAGGCGGGCACATGAGAGGAAAACGGCCCTCACCCCAGGGCCACACCCCAAATCTGCCCGGACCGCCTCAAGAGCCTCTGAGAAAGTCTGCACCATGGACCCAGGCTGGGCCTGCTGCAGACTCCTCCACAGGGGCAAGCTCACAGGGCAGGGCCACGGGGAGTCCGAGGGTGGGGCCAGTGCCTTTCCCCAGGCGGATGCCCTGTAGGGGGAGTGCTGACCAGAAAGGTGGTGTCTGTGGGCGGTGTGGGAGAGGGACTCAGCACAGGCCCTGGTGGCGGTGCCGCCTCCCCCAAACCACACCACCCAGTCTGTCCCAGTGGGATGCCCGTCCACTCCTCACACGTTTCCTCGGCCAGAGCCCAGGGTAAGTGGCCAAAAGGGAGATTTTGTGCACTGGCCCTTTAAGAGGGCACCTGCCTCCAGTCTCTCCCTGGTGCATGGAGCCGGCTGATGTTCACAGCCAGATGTCCTCTGGGCCCGTTCCTGGCCCTGGTGCTCCGGGCTGCAGAGCCCAGTATGGGGTGGAAACCTCACTCCTCAAGGGAACCTTTGCAGCTCAGATGTCCCTCCAGGTTCCCAGCTGCCGCACGTGGGCGTGGGGTGGGCCTGTCCACGTCCCCCGCTTCCTACCAGCCTCCATGGCGTCTTTGTAAATGCTGGGTTATGAGCGCTACCGGCCAGTCCCCAGTGCTTAGTCCTTTGTTCTATGACTTATTTGTAGCCCTGGTTGGTCCTGGGAGGGGTGAGTGTAGCTTCTCGCTAGTCCACCGGCAGCTTCCCTCTCCCTGTCTCTCATTCAGTGGCATTTTCTGGCACAGAGGTACTTAGCCTGGGCAGGGCCTTCGAGGGGCCCAGAGAGCTTTACAGACGGTGCCCAACCCCAGAATCACACTTAACGGCCTGCAGCAGGGCCTGAGGCTCTAATGTTTAAAGCACCACCCGATGGTCTGACGGGACGATGTGGTGGCAAGACTGAGAACCAGGCTCTACAGCTCCCTGATGAGAGAGGCCGGAAGAAAGGGTTTGGAAACCTGGCGCGTTGAAAATGCCCGCCTGCACGAGTGGGTAGCTCCCTGGGTTGAGCATCGTCCTCGCACAGAAAGGTTGCTGTTGATTCCGGGTCAGAGCGCATACCTGGATTGCAGATTTGATCCCCGGGGTGGGAGGCAACCATCAACATCCCCCCATCCCCAAGCGTGTCGTCAGGTGAGTGTTAAAAGAAAGAGTCTTTATTCTGCCTCCTTACCAACAGTCAGGCTGGATATTGGATTCTAAACTGGAGATAATGTTCCTTCAGTATTTTGCTCATTTCCAGGATTGCTGCTGAGACGGTAGAGGCCATTCTAACTAACGGTGTGTGTGTGTGTGTGTGTGTGTGTGTGTGTGTGTGTGTGTCCTGGTTTCATCTCTGGAAAGTGTTCTAAAATATCATGATGATGTGCTTTGCTTTGATGTGAGTTTGTTTTTATTGTATTGTGGGTTGGTGGGGCTCTTTAAATCTAAAGATTCAAGTCCTTCACTTCTGAAATATATATATACTAGAGGCCGGGTGCACAAAAATTTGTGCCCTCGGGGCGGAGGGGCAGGGTCCCTCAGCCCAGCCTGTGCCCTCTCGCAGTTTGGGACCCCTGGGGGAATGACCACCTGCTGGCTTAGGCCCGCTCTCCAGGGGATTGGGCCTATGCTGGCAGTCAGACATCCCTCTGGCAGCCTGGGAGCCCTTGGGGAATGTCCGACTAAGCCATTAGCCGGTCATCCTTAGCGCTGCTGTGGAGGTGGGAGAGGCTCCACCACCGCCACTGCGCTGCAGGGGGCAGCTCCTGCGTTGAGCATCTGCCCCCTGGTGGTCGGTGCACATCATAGTGAGCAGTTGACAGGCCTTAGCATATCATTAGCATATTATGCTTTGATTGGTTGAACGGCTAACTGGTCGACTGGACACTTAGCATATTAGGCTTTTATTATGTAGGACTAGAGGCCCGGTGCACAAAAATTTGTGCACTCGGGGGGGTCCCTCGTCCCAGCCTATGCCCTCTCGCAGTCTGGGAGCCCTGGGGGGATGTCCACCTGCCAGCGGGGAGCAGACCTAAGCTGCGGTCAGATATCCTTAATGCTGCTGAGGAGTGAGGCAGGAGAGGCTCCTGCCACCAACACTGTGTTGGCAGCTGGCAGCCTGGCTTGTGGTAGAGCAGAGCTCCCCCTGTGGGAGCACACTGACCACCAGGGGGCAGCTCCTGCATTGAGCATCTGTCCCTTGGTGGTCAGTGCGTGTCATAGTGACCAGACATTCCCAGTCTTTCTGCTATTATGGTCAGTTTGCATATTACCCTTTTATTAGGTAGTATAGAGGCCTGGTGCCAGGGTGGGGCCGGCTGGGTTGCCCTGAAGGGGGTCCCAGATCAGGGTGGGGGTCCCGCTGGGATGCCTGGCCAGCCTGGGTGAGGGGCTGAGGGCCGTTTTCAGGCTGGCCCCACCCCGTTCAGGGAGGGGGGTTCCTGCGGGGGTGCCTGGCCAGCCGGGGTGAGGGGCTGAGGGCCGTTTTCAGGCTGGCCCCACCCCGTTCAGGGAGGGGGGTTCCTGCGGGGGTGCCTGGCCAGCCGGGGTGAGGGGCTGAGGGCCGTTTTCAGGCTGGCCCCACCCCGTTCAGGGAGGGGGGTTCCTGCGGGGGTGCCTGGCCAGCCGGGGTGAGGGGCTGAGGGCCGTTTTCAGGCTGGCCCCACCCCGTTCAGGGAGGGGGGTTCCTGCGGGGGTGCCTGGCCAGCCGGGGTGAGGGGCTGAGGGCCGTTTTCAGGCTGGCCCCACCCCGTTCAGGGAGGGGGGTTCCTGCGGGGGTGCCTGGCCAGCCGGGGTGAGGGGCTGAGGGCCGTTTTCAGGCTGGCCCCACCCCGTTCAGGGAGGGGGGTTCCTGCGGGGGTGCCTGGCCAGCCGGGGTGAGGGGCTGAGGGCCGTTTTCAGGCTGGCCCCACCCCGTTCAGGGAGGGGGGTTCCTGCGGGGGTGCCTGGCCAGCCGGGGTGAGGGGCTGAGGGCCGTTTTCAGGCTGGCCCCACCCCGTTCAGGGAGGGGGGTTCCTGCGGGGGTGCCTGGCCAGCCTGGGTGAGGGGCTGATGGCTGTTTACAGGCTGGCCACATTCTCTTTAGGGTGGGGGGGTCCCCACTGGGTTGCCTGCTTCAGTGGAGCTCAGAGCCGGCCGCAGCAGGCAGGAAGCTTGGCTTCCTCCATCACTGGAGCAACCAAGCCTTCTGCTTGATCCAGTTCTGTGGCTGCTGGCCACCATCTTGGTTGGGTTAATTTGCATATAGTTGCTCTGATTGGCTGGTTGGCGTAGCTGAAGGTATAGTCAATTTGCATGTTTGTATTTTATTAGATTAGATTTCAGGTTGGATGTTGGATTTCCAAATACTGCTCCTCTTTATTGATTTATTTTTTAAACTATTTTTCTTCTACTTTTCATCTCTCTCTTTGCTCTTCTTTTAGGGAAATTTCTTTAACTTTATCCTCCAACACACACACACACACACACACACACACACACATTTTATTCTGAGGATATGTTTTTATTGATTTTTGAGAGAGAGGGAGAGAGAGAGAAACGTTGGTTGCCTTCCATACTTGTCCTGACCAGGGATCGAACCCTCAACTTAGGTATGTGCCCCAACAGGGAATCAAGCCTACAATTTTTTTTGGTGTACAGGACAATGCTTGAATCAGCTGAGCTACCTGGCCATGGCTACTCTCTAGCATTTTCATTACATTTTTTTCTGCATTTCTACTGTTATGTTTAATTCCCGAGTGTTCTTTGTTGTTATTGTTTTTGTAAATCCTCACCTGAGGATATTTTTACCATTGTTTTTTAGAGAGAGTGGAAGGAAGTGAGGGAGGGTGATATAGAGGAACATCCATGTGAAAGAGACACATTGATTGGTTGCCTCTGACATGCCCCAACTGGGGCTGGGGACGAACCTGCAACCCAGGTATTTGCCCTTGACAGGGAATTGAACCCTCAACCCTTGGGTCCATGGACTGATGCTCTAACCACTTAGCAACATGGGCCAGGGCCCACGGGTTGTTTTGCTGTCCCCCTTTTTTAATAGCTTCTTTTTCTAATTTACTGGCTCCAATAGCACTCACCAATCTATTGATATTAATGCAAATCTGGGGGAAGCTGTCTTCTCTCTGCAGTCTGAGATTTCTACTAGAGGCCCCGTGCACAAAATTTGTGAACTCAGGGGAGGGGAGGTCCCTCAGCCCGGATTGCGAGAGGTGCAGGCCAGGCCGAGGGACCCCACCAGTGCATGCTGGGGGCCGGGGAGGGACACGGGAGGTTGGCCAGCTGGGGAGGGGCCGTGGGAGGGTTCCAGGGCATGTCCAGCCTGTCTCTCTCAGTCCTGATTGGCAGCAAGCTAACCTACCAGTTGGAGCATCTGCCCCCTGGTGGTCAGTGCATGTCATAGCAAGGGGTTGAGCAACCTTAGCATATCATTAGCATATTATGCTTTGATTGGTGAGGGGCACTTAGCATATTCGGCTTTTATTATATCAGAGAAGCTGATTTTCCCTTTTGCTCATTTTGACCTCCCTCTTTTGTTTTTTTTTTGTTGTTGTTTGTTTTTTTTTAATATATTTTATTGAGTGTTTACAGAGAGGAAAGGAGAGAGATAGAGAGTCAGAAACATCGATGAGAGAGAAACATCGACGAGCTGCCTCCTGCACACTCCCCACTGGGGATGTGCCCGCACCCCAGGTACATGCCCTTGACCGGAATCGAACCTGGGCCCTTTCAGTCCGCAGGCCGACGCTCTATCCACTGAGCCAAACCGGTTTCGGCTGACCTCCCTCTTTTGTTTTTTTTTTGTTGTTGTTTGTTTTTTTTTAATATATTTTATTGAGTGTTTACAGAGAGGAAAGGAGAGAGATAGAGAGTCAGAAACATCGATGAGAGAGAAACATCGACGAGCTGCCTCCTGCACACTCCCCACTGGGGATGTGCCCGCACCCCAGGTACATGCCCTTGACCGGAATCGAACCTGGGCCCTTTCAGTCCGCAGGCCGACGCTCTATCCACTGAGCCAAACCGGTTTCGGCTGACCTCCCTCTTTTGTTTTTTTTTTGTTGTTGTTTGTTTTTTTTTAATATATTTTATTGAGTGTTTACAGAGAGGAAAGGAGAGAGATAGAGAGTCAGAAACATCGATGAGAGAGAAACATCGACGAGCTGCCTCCTGCACACTCCCCACTGGGGATGTGCCCGCACCCCAGGTACATGCCCTTGACCGGAATCGAACCTGGGCCCTTTCAGTCCGCAGGCCGACGCTCTATCCACTGAGCCAAACCGGTTTCGGCTGACCTCCCTCTTTTGTTTTTTTTTTGTTGTTGTTTGTTTTTTTTTAATATATTTTATTGAGTGTTTACAGAGAGGAAAGGAGAGAGATAGAGAGTCAGAAACATCGATGAGAGAGAAACATCGACGAGCTGCCTCCTGCACACTCCCCACTGGGGATGTGCCCGCACCCCAGGTACATGCCCTTGACCGGAATCGAACCTGGGCCCTTTCAGTCCGCAGGCCGACGCTCTATCCACTGAGCCAAACCGGTTTCGGCTGACCTCCCTCTTTTGTTTTTTTTTTGTTGTTGTTTGTTTTTTTTTAATATATTTTATTGAGTGTTTACAGAGAGGAAAGGAGAGAGATAGAGAGTCAGAAACATCGATGAGAGAGAAACATCGACGAGCTGCCTCCTGCACACTCCCCACTGGGGATGTGCCCGCACCCCAGGTACATGCCCTTGACCGGAATCGAACCTGGGCCCTTTCAGTCCGCAGGCCGACGCTCTATCCACTGAGCCAAACCGGTTTCGGCTGACCTCCCTCTTTTGTTTTTTTTTTGTTGTTGTTTGTTTTTTTTTAATATATTTTATTGAGTGTTTACAGAGAGGAAAGGAGAGAGATAGAGAGTCAGAAACATCGATGAGAGAGAAACATCGACGAGCTGCCTCCTGCACACTCCCCACTGGGGATGTGCCCGCACCCCAGGTACATGCCCTTGACCGGAATCGAACCTGGGCCCTTTCAGTCCGCAGGCCGACGCTCTATCCACTGAGCCAAACCGGTTTCGGCTGACCTCCCTCTTTTGTTTTTTTTTTGTTGTTGTTTGTTTTTTTTTAATATATTTTATTGAGTGTTTACAGAGAGGAAAGGAGAGAGATAGAGAGTCAGAAACATCGATGAGAGAGAAACATCGACGAGCTGCCTCCTGCACACTCCCCACTGGGGATGTGCCCGCACCCCAGGTACATGCCCTTGACCGGAATCGAACCTGGGCCCTTTCAGTCCGCAGGCCGACGCTCTATCCACTGAGCCAAACCGGTTTCGGCTGACCTCCCTCTTTTGTTTTTTTTTTGTTGTTGTTTGTTTTTTTTTAATATATTTTATTGAGTGTTTACAGAGAGGAAAGGAGAGAGATAGAGAGTCAGAAACATCGATGAGAGAGAAACATCGACCAGCTGCCTCCTGCACACTCCCCACTGGGGATGTGCCCGCACCCCAGGTACATGCCCTTGACCGGAATCGAACCTGGGACCTTTCAGTCCGCAGGCCGACGCTCTATCCACTGAGCCAAACCGGTTTCGGCTGACCTCCCTCTTTTGTAATAAGGATTTTCTCAGGGATCAGCCTTAGGTGTCCACCTGCCTGAGAGCAGCGAGGTTGAGAAGCGACTGGAAGCTGGGAGGGCTGGTGGGCTTTCTGTCTGTCTTGTAGCTGCTCTGCTGGGTTAGTGCCTAGAGCCCAGGACGTCAGTGCCTCCGGGTCTTTCCCCCTGAGCAGGTCGCTCCCTGCTGCGTACTCAGCCTCCTCCTGAGGGAAACGCATGGCAGGTGCCTGCAGCCGAGGAGAAAGTGGCTGGGAGGGTCTCTGCACTCAAAATGGATGTGGTTACTCAGTCTACCTCGATCCCTCCGTCCCTCCCAGCAGCCCCGTGTGACCGTGCAGGGTGGTCCCAGGACAGAGATCAGCCCCAGACAGTAAAGGCCTCCGTAGCCACCGCCACCGTCCAGTGCACACTGCCATCACCTCTGACCTGGAATCCTGACACAACCACTTACCTCTTGGCCCCTCCTGTCCCTCTGTCCCCACGAAGGAGTGAGGTAGCTCTTTCATGTCCCTCTTTACCTCTGAAGCCTCTCCTAAGTAGCCCCCCCCCTTGCACCTCTGTGGGGCCACACCTGCCCTCTCTGTGAAGGCACTGCCCCCAGTCCCCTCCTCCTGAGAGTCCTCCAGGCCAGGGCACCTGCCACACCACCGGAGACGGCCGGCTCTGCCTGGGCCTGAGGGGAGGTCTGCACCTCCGTGTGGGCACTGGTGCTCTGCGCGGGAGCCTGGCCCCTGTGCCGAGTGCCGAGCTGGACAGACCCAGGAGGTCGTTGCTACTTGCCCCCCTGGAGTTCTGCTCTGGGAGCTGACTGCAGGGGAAGGGCCTGCTGAGCCCGTCAAGGCTGCCACCAGGCCAGCGAGCTCCGGCTCCGTCAGCAGAGAACAGCGCTGCTCTTGGACCTGCAAGGCACACAGGAGGCTGCCTCCTGGGATTCAGGGTGCAGAGACGCCCCACACTACCCTGTAGGGCCTCAGTGTGGGCGGCCTTTCCCAGAGAAGGGACTGCTTGGCAGGCTGCCTTCCCTATAACTACTTGAAGCCTATTTCCATAATGGCCATAATGGGGCCTGACTAGGGAGCCAGGGCCTTCCTGCGGCCGGTTCCTGGCGAGGGAAGCTGAAAGTGATGGGGAGGCTCAGTCTGCAGCGTCCGCTGAGCACGTGCCAGGCACCGATCCTCATCTGCCCTTGGAGGAGGGGTTACAATCTCCATCGGGGAAATGGAAATGGCAGCTCTCTAAGTGCCTGTTCAAGGCCACACCAGGCAGTGTGAGCTCAAACTCAAGACTCCTAGGCCCCTGGGCCCTGCTGTGCCCTGGCACCAGGAGAAAGTGAGTTCTCCCTGCCTCCATGGGTCATTTTGCTGCATGACTTTTGAGGGCTGAGGCCTCTCTGTACTGGCCTTGGGGAGGCTCCCGAAGGTGGCGGGCCAGGTGCCCGGTGGGAGGTGGGGGGAGGGTTGGTTTCGGAGCTCTCACTAGGGGGCTGAGGGCTGCTCGGTTAATGGACCCCACAGTCATGGCAATGGGGGGGCACTCAGCACTGGCACTTCCTGTTGACCTTAGGAAGAGTGGTGGGTGCCCGGGCATGGCAGCAGCCCTCTCCTCTTGCTTGATTTTTCCAGTAACTGGTGCCCCTACCAGAAGTCCAGGCTGGTCACCTTCGTAGCTGCTTGCAAAACGGAGAAATTCCTCATTCACTCACAGCAGCCATGCCTGCGGGGAGCTTCGGACTGCCAGAGAGTCAAAGTCATGTGAGTGGGGATGAGGGAGGCCACTGGCCCAGTTCCCGCGCGGCTCACCTGGAGTTGCTGAGTTGGCTGTCTCCCTCCAGGTACCGCATAGCCCACAAGCCGGTGTACCAGGTCAAACAGAAGGTGCTGGCCTCCGTGGTCTGGAGGTGCTGCCCGGGCTTTGCTGGCTCTGACTGCCAGCACCATGGTAGGGCTCCGTGTGTCCCCTCCCACCTCAACCTCTGACCCCGGAGGTCATGCAGCTCCTCTGACCACTTGGGGTCAATATCTGATGCCTCCTCCCTGCAGATCCCGCTGCGACCCCTGAGCCCGCAGATCTGGGTGACGACCTCCAGGAGCACTGGGCCGGGCCGGCTGATGTGGAACCTGGTATGTTGCTTCCCTGGCAGGTGCAGGAGGGGCAGGCAGACAGGAAGAGCTGTGTGCCAGGCTCTTTCTCCTCTGATAAGGCAGTGCCATCTCAGGAAAACTCGGCCCCCAGAACCAGCAGGGCCCCTCTGAGGCTCTGCACCACCCTACTCCATACCTAGGAGGCCAGGCCTGCCGGCTATGCACATCACCCCTGTCCTTGACACCCTTTCTAGGAAGGACAGCTTCGCCTGGCACCTCCCTTGCCCCTGCACTGCACAGGTCCCCATGGCCTGGAAGAAACCTCCCCACACCCCGCCCCTCAGTCAGGGACAAGAAGTCATGCTGTCCCTGTTCTCGAGTCAGCGTAGGAGAACCATCAAGAGACCCCATGGTTGGGCCTTTCAAGGCTGGACCAAGGTTGGGGTGGCAAATGTGTTTCATCATGTGGTGAACGCCTATCTATTGATAAGGGCTTCTAGCATAGTGTCGAGAGGCCATGCCCACATGGCCGAGGAGGAAAATGTATCAAGACTGATTAGGCATGTCTGCCGTGGGTGTGGATGGCAGGGTGAAGGCTCACTTACCATGTGTTTGCTCTTCTGGGTCTAAAGCAGGGGTCCTCAAACTTTTTAAACAGGGGGCCAGTTCACTGTCCCTCAGACCGTTGGAGGGCCGGACTATAGTTTAAAAAAAACTATGAACAAATTCCTATGCACACTGCACATATCTTATTTTAAAGGAAAAATACAAAACGGGAACAAATACAATATTTGTATTTGCATGTGGCCTGCGGGCCGTAGTTTGAGGACCCCTGGACTAAAGGCTTCTAAGCGGCTGCTCAGAGGCCATCAGCATACTCCTCTCTGTTCTCAACCCCGAAGTCTCGGTGCCCTATGGTCTGCCCGGACAGTTAGCCCTCAGTATGTCTTTCTCACGTGCCCTCCAACCACCAGCTGCAGAGACCAGCAACATCAGGGTGCGGCAGGAACGCCTGCTGAGAGGTCTTCAGAATGACATCCACCACCCGGCCGACAGCCTCCCAGGCCCGGGGACGGCCCCGGCAAGCAACCTCACAGCCAACCTCACAGCCGCAGTGACTGAGGCACATGAGGAGGCGCTTGGTAAGAGGCAGGCTCCAGGCTGAGGAGGACCTGATTACAACCCAGGGGATGCGTGGGCGGGGAGCAGAGGACCTCCCTCCAGCCCCTGCCTGGGGAGGGGCCTGCTCAACAGGTTGGTGTGAACATGTGCATCCGTTGCAGAGTTTCCTGGCAAGTCCTTGGAGCAGGTGCTGCCTTTCAGCCCCCTTTGGAGCGGCTTTAACCAGAGCCTGCACAGCCTCTTGGAGGCCGTCAGAAACCTCTCTCTTGATGTGGAGGCCAACCGACAGGCCATCGGCATGGTCCGGGACAGCGCCGTGCCCAGGGCTGACTTCCAGGAGCTTGGAGCCAAGTTCGAGACCAAGGTCCAGGAGAACAGCCAGAGAGTGGGCCAGCTGCAGCAGGACGTGGAGGACCGCCTGCACGCCCAGCAGCTCTCCCTGCAGCATTCGCTTTCCGAGGTCCAGGCGGCCGTGGACACCAAGTTGAAGAGGCTCCTTAAGGCCCAGGAGCACCTGTCCAATAGCAGCCTGGCGGCGGCCGCGGCAAGAGCAGGAGCCCGGCCCGAGCCGGAGAGCCTGCAGGCCCGGCTGAGCCAGCTGCAGAGGAACGTCTCAGCGCTGCACCTGGACACCAGCCACAGGGAAGAGGCGCTGCAGGGCACCCTGGCGGACATGCAGGCGACCCTCGACCGGCACGTGGAAGAGATCAAGGAGTTGTATTCCGAATCGGACGAGACCTTTGATCAGATCAGCGCGGTGGAGCAGCAGGTGGAGAAGCTGCAGGGAACCCAGCAGGAGCTGCGGGAGCTGCGCGTGGCCCTGATGGAGAAGTCGCTCATCGTGGAGGAGAACAAGGTGGACACGGACCGGCAGCTCCTGGAGCTCAACCTCACCCTCCAGCACCTGCAGGGCGGCCTCGCCGACCTCATCAAGTACGTCACCGACTGCAACTGCCAGAAGCCCCCCGGGGGCCCGGACGGTACCCAGGAGGGCCCGGGGAACACCATGCGCGCCCCCGAGGGCGCCCACGGAAGCCTGGACCTGCGGCGCCCGGGGGACGGCTCCTCTCTGCTGGCCCTGGAGCAAGCCCT
>NW_006293957.1:384823-385039 GCF_000327345.1 Myotis davidii
CTGGGCAGGAAAGGGAGGAAGGAGCAGAAGGCCCTCGACGCTTCCCGGAGGAGGGACAAGAAGCAGGTGGGACCTTTGGCCGATGCCGACGTCCAAGGGCCGGCGCCACGAGCCCTGGGAGCCGAGCCTCCGGAGGCAGGTGAGTCCTGGGCCCTGGTTGTCGCCAGGCTGCTCCCGCAGAGGCTCCAGGGAGAGGCGGGTGGGGGCGTGGCTGCC
>NW_006293957.1:385155-405518 GCF_000327345.1 Myotis davidii
GGGCGGCCTCTGCCCGTAGCGCAAGCAGGGTCCTTTCCTCGCGGCCACACCTCCAATGCCTCCGCCCAGCTCTTCAGGCCGCTGCACCCACCACGCGTCCTCATCCAGGGCGTGGGTGGGGCTGGTGTCACTGGCCGTGGCGCACCCCACTAGGGAAGGCCTGGACCGTGAAAGGAGCTCCTTCTGCTAACAGCTGGCCCACCTTCCTGCCCGCGCGCGCCCCCGGCAGTGCCCTTCCGGGCTTGTCACAGGAATCATCACAGCCGCTCAGCGATGCGTTATCACCGCCATCTTACCTGAAGCTGAGGCTCCCGGCCGGTGAAGGCAGAGGAGCCTGAACCGGGCGCTGCTCGCTGAGCCCTCGCCCTTGCCTGGGGGCCAGGGCCCTGGGCACCGGGCCTGGGCACCGGGTTCTGAGGCGGAAGCTATGTGCAGCCGGCCCCCCATGCTCTCCTTAGTGTGGCTCTGGGCAGGGGACCGGGGGGCTCTGGGCTTCAAGTGACCGCCCCCTGCCAGAGGCTGGCCTTGGGGCTCCGGCCACCCCCGTGCCCAGACATGGGCTAGATCAAAGGCCACCCTCGGGGCGGCCTGAACCCTGCTGTAGCCTGGCATGTGGGATGCCCGAGGCCTGGCTGAAGGTCCCACCCCAAGCCAGCTCCCTCCATTGTGGCCTCAGAGACCTGCGTCTCCCCGGTGGCGGTGACAGGGTACAGGCTCTAGCACCATTTGTCTCGGTTTCTTCATCTGTAAAACGGGAGAATCATATCAAAGGCTGCTGTGAAGACAAACAGGCCCATTTCCCAAATAGCACGAGGCTTACCATTTAGTAGAGCCAGCGGGGCCTTCCTGTCTCCCAGCATTTTCAGGGCTGAGCTGTGCCCACCTGCACTAACGCTTCCATCTTGAGTCCACGTGTGAGTGGTGCCTGGCCTCAGCTGCCTGATGGTTTAGGAGTCTGAGTTTATCACTACAATATTTTGTTTAAAAAAGTTCCCTTAAAATTAAAAAGAAAACTTCTCTTATTTGAGTTGCAGGAAGGCCATAGGGCTTGGGTTTGTACCTACAGGGAAGCCCACTCTCAGGCCGTCCGCTCGCCAACCAGGAAGCGCCCTTCCTCCCTCTGAGGGCACGTGGGCCCACTGGCTGCTGGAGGCTCCCGCAGCCCCGCCCCAGCTGGTGGGACAGGGAGCAGGGGGGCCAAGCACCGGCAGAGGGCATGCCAGGCCCGCCGTCTCCAGGCGGACGGGCGCCCCACCTCCTGGGAGCTGGGAGAACTGCAGGGCAGAGCGGGTCTGAGGTGACACAATCTTACACAAATGGAAACGCTAGTCTGAGCTTTAAACCTCAGGAATCTTCCAGAACTAGAGAAGAGCCACGTTCTGTCATTCACAGGCTGTGGCTGGACCAAAGTCAAGAGCTGGTTCTGGGTCCTAAGTAAATAACTGCGAACTTGTTCCTTTAGGCCTTGGTTTCATGCCCTGAGAAACGGGGGCAGGGGTGGGGGTGGGACGTGCACACGTGTTGAGGGAGCACCCAAGGAGCATGACCGCATCAGTACCAGGGCCGGCACCATGCTGGACCCCAGGGGACTCACCCTCCCCGCCCTGTGGAGCATCTGGGCCAGGCAGCCAGCTGGTCCTTCCGGCACCTTCCCCCTCTGCAGAGGGCTCCCTCCGCCCCGCGCCCGCCAGCTCTGTGGCACTCACCCTGCTGAGGCCGGGTCATGCTTCTTCCAGTGCAAGAACTCCGGGGACCAGGAGCTGCGGGACAGCTCCCAGCCCTGGACCGAATCCTCTGGAGCACGCGCGTCTCCCACCCCTGAGCAGGGCCCTGCCAGCCTTTTGAAAACATTCAGATGACCGGCCTGAGTAGGCGGTTCATCCCTGGCCCCGCCTGCTCCTTCCTTCTCTCCCCAAGATCCTGGTAGCAGGCGCTCACTGCTCCGTAGTCAGCGCACCAGTGAGTCTGCTTCCCGGAGGAGAGGGTCTCTCCCTGGGGGTCACTCGGCCTTGGTAGGTGGCGGCTGGTGGGAGTCCGAGCCTGGGCTGCCGCCCTCGCCTGCCACTGACAAGCACTCCAGACTCAGTTTTCTCAGTCAGAGGGACTAGACTCAAGGATGTGGGAAGGGAGAAGGGATCGAACACGAAAGTGCTCTGTACAGAGTTACGCCTGTAGAGACAACAGTCTTGTATTTTTCTTTCAACTAGTGAAGCCCTAAGAGTCGCCCGCTAACCCCACTCTGAGACACTCCTGGGGCGTTAGGTGCTGTAGCGGGAGTGGCCTGTCCACATCATTACTAAGCTGAGGAAGGCAGGTCGCGGAGTTTGATTCCCATCCGAGGGAGTGAGTCACTGAGCACTGTCCTCCTGCCCCCAGGCTCCCCCGTGGCCTTCTATGCCGGCTTTTCAGGAGGGACGGCTGCCCCGCAGACAGTGAAGTTCGACGCTGCTCACGTCAACGTTGGCAGCAGCTACTTCGCTGAAGATGGCTACTTCCGAGCCCCTGAGCGCGGGGTCTACCTCTTTGCAGTGAGCATTGAATTTGGCCCGGGGCCAGGCGCTGGGCAGCTGGTATTTGGAGGTCACCATCGGACCCCCATCGGCGCCGCTGAGGAGCAGCGGGGAGGAGGCGCGGCCACGGCCTTCGCCATGGCTGAGCTGCAGAAGGGCGAGCGCGTGTGGGTGGAGGTGACCCAGGGTTCGGTGCGGCAGACAAGCCCCCCAGGCACCGCCTTCGGGGGCTTCCTGCTGTTCAGGACCTGAGCCCCTGGCACAGCCGACCCTGCGCCGGGATGTGCCCAGCTCTCCTTGCCCTGGGCTCTGGCCAGGTGGCCGGGAGACCCTCCAGGTTAGCCTAGCTCTTCCCTGGAAACCCGCAAAGACAATGGCCTCCCTCTGGATGCTGCTCCCTGGGCCGGCCCGGGCTGGGCGGGAAGCTGGGCCTGGTGGGCCTTCCATCCGAGGCAGCATGGCTCGATTCCAGCTCTTGGCTGCCCGTCTTCTCCAGTGTCTGCTGTTTTGCTCCTGTGGTTGAAAACCTCTGTACAACACTAACCTTTCTCTGGCTTCCTCATGTCTAGTCCCTGCTAGAAAAGCATTCTTTCCCAGAGAGAATTTGGGAACTAGAATAGAGGTGGCATTTTGGACAATCCGGGAAACCAGGCTCCAGTCACTGCCGGCAGGAGAAGACCAGCTGGTTAGGTCTGTCAGTCAGAAATGAAAACTGGCCGAGTATTAGGCGAAGGAAACACAATTAGTATCTTTTCCGTAGTCTCAGTCCTTCCTCGGATGTACCTGTAACTTTAACTTCACCCCCTTTTCTCCTGCCGCACACGGGACAAAGGCCACGTGCGAACTGCAAGCTAAAATGTGTGCAGCTTTCACCCTTTCATGCTCTCTCACGCCTGACCACCCTCATTCTGATTAGCATCTCCATCAGGAACGGAGCTGAGGGATGAGGAGGGAAGACGACTAAAAGTCTCCCTCAATTTCATCATTGGAATCAAGCAGCAAGCTCTGCCCGGTGAACTGATGGTGGGAAGGATGTGGCGGGTGGAAATGTGTGGCAAAATAAAACTGTTTGCGATAAGTGTGACTCCCATTACTCTAGGACACACCTTACTCCAGGTTCAGTTAATTCTGCCTAAAACACACAGAGGCCTCCACAGTGAGCACTGACATTATTGGATCACAGTCCAGCAGAGTTAGTTATTCTTGCAATAATAACATATGGTTTTTAAAAAATTGCATATTCTAGAGCAGCGGTTCTCAACCTGTGGGTCACGACCCCTTTGGGGGTCGAACAACCCTTTCACAGGGGTCGCCTAAGACCATCGGAAAACACATACATAATTACATATTGTTTTTGTGATGAATCACTATCCTTTATGTTCAATTTGTAACAATGAAAATACATCCTGCATATCAGATATTTACATTACGATTCATAACAGTAGCAAAATTACAGTTATGAAGTAGCAACGAAAATAATTTTATGGTTGGGGGTCACCACAACATGAGGAACTGTATTAAAGGGTCGCAGCATTAGGAAGGTTGAGAACCACTGTTCTAGAGCAAACGGACTTGAGAAAGCAGTCGTCTAGTTGTCGGGAAGTGTTTCGTTTTGGTAGTAGGTGTTTAGTATTGGTTGGCTATATTCTTCTCCGTAAGGAAATCAACCGGGCTGGGGAATGAGGACGGAGAGGGGCTGGTGTCCAGGGTCCCTAGGTCCCAGCCCGTGCTTCCTAGGGCCATCACTCCAGACTCCCTCCGAGTGTATTTACCCCTGAGGTGGGCGTGCCCACGTGTAAGCCATCAGTGCTAAGGGGAGCCGAGTGCAGGCCACTCTGCCACTGATGGTTTGATGTGGGCCAAAGCACAATCTTTCTTGAACTTTTTCCATGCGTAGTATGAACTGATCCGCCTACTGGATCTGGCTCAGCCCTCGCTGCCTGCTCTTCCCTCTGGCCAGGGCCTCGCACCCAGTGCAGTCTTCCTTGCCAAGACCACTCCTGAGCAAAGGCTGGTGTGTGGGCCGCGCCTGACAGACGGGAGGCAGTGCCAGGGCACCCTGGCTGCTGGGAGACCAGCGGGCCTTCTCGCCGCTCGCTGTTGCTATCGGTCAGTCTGTGCCAACGACTAAGTGGAACTGTATTGTGCTGAGTAACAGGGAGGGAGTTGATATCCTCCATAAAGGGCACGTGTCCTCCAGAGCAAGGTTACAAATCGGAGTGCTACCTGGCAAGCACTGCCCACAGCTTGGATGAGTCACCCGGCAAGATTCTGGGGAATCTAGAGAAACGATGGGTCTTTTAGGTGGGATGCTTCCCATGCAAATCTCACCCAGCCTCACATCACGCTGAGCGCCCATCTTATGTTTTACACTCGTGTAAGCAGGACTCCAGCTCAGCACGGACTCTAAAGTTTACTTGATAGACTGCTCGTCTGTGCTAGGGATCCGAGTCTCTGGGTGGAGACTCTCAGAGCCTTCAGGTAGACCTGCTACCCAGGCCAGCATTCAAACAGCCTCCCTCACAGCATCCTGAGCAACAGCTCACTGGGCCCAGTGCCCAGTGGTATCAGACCTCCCCGACCTGCCGGAAAACATTCAAAAATACCACTGAGAAGCAAGAAGAGTAAGCAGACCGGGAAATCGTAGTAATCCCCAAAACAACAGGAAGGAGAAAGGATCAAGTATAAAATGAAATAGCAATAAGCAATCATAACCCCACACATGTGAGACTGTTGGAGAAATGGGAGTGATTTCAGCGGAGTTGCAACTCAAACTCAGCCGCCATCCCTGCCTGTGCTGAGCAGGGCGGCAGTGGCCTCCGTGAGGTCAGTGCTGAGCCCCACACTCTCCAGTGGGTCAGTAGGCAGGAAGCCCCCGCCCTGGTGACCTGAGACCGTAGGGAGTCAATCAGACATCTCCATGTCCACAACATGTCCAAATAAGGCCCGACATTTACTTCTATTTCACAAACACCACGCAGGGGATAGAATGGTCTAGAACAGCCATGGGCAAACTACGGCCCTCGAGCCGGATCCACCCGTTTGAAATGAATAAAACAAAACAAAACAAAAAAGACCGTACCCTTTTATGTAATGATGTTTACTTTGAATTTATATTAGTTCACACAAACACTCCATCCATGCTTTTGTTCCGGCCCTCCGGTCCAGTTTAAGAACCCACTGTGGCCCTCGAGTCAAAAAGTTTGCCCACCCCTGCTCTAGAAGCATTGTTTCTTAAAGCTCTCCTCCTCTCCGAGATGCTCCTCTGTAGTCCCCTGTAGTCCATGTTTATCTTGAAAACAAAACACCCCTGAGCACCATCCCCCACCCGCTTCTGTCAAGACACTCCCCCAAACCTGGTTTGACAGAGACAACCCTCTTGGGGGAGCGGGGAGTGCGGAAGTAAAGGGAGTGGGGCAGCCTGGTGCCCTCCAGTCGGCAAAGAGGAGGAAAGGGTTGCTGATATTTGCTCCAACAAACAGTGATTATCCTATTCCTCCCTGAAAAAATAACGAGTCCAAGGAATGTGGAACCAAGGTGAGCAGGGACCCACTAACTCTGTGATAGCCCGAGTGCCAAGCAAACACCTGTGGAAAATTAGGATCAGGAACAAGGCCCAAAACTCACCAAGTTTTTGGAACATATAAATCTTTAGAAACAAGAGAGAAAATTGTAAAGATAAATCTTATTTGCCACCTAGATTCTGGTCTCCAAATATCTCCCTTAAAGGGAACCCGAATGCCTTAGACAGGGGGCTGACTGGAGCAAGAAAAATAGCAGCTGAGCCTAGAACATCATCATGTGCCAAAAAGGCCGGCGTGGCTCAGTGGGTGAGTGTCATCCATGAACCAGGAGGTTACAGTTAAACTCCCGGTCAGGGCACATGCCCAAGTTTCGGGCTCGATCCCCAGTAAGGGACATGCAGGAGGCAGCCCATTGATGTTTCTCATCAATGTTTCTAACTCTATTCCTCTCACTTCCTCTTTGAAATCAGTAAAAACAAAAAATAATGGACACATGTCAAAGAGCTCAGGAGCCAGTGTGATGAACTCCCAATGGCCAAGTCTGGGTCAATTTGAACATCAAAGCCAATAATGACCTAGCAACTCTATATGACCCATGAATAGAATAAAAACTGATGAGTCCCATGCTGGTGGGATGTCCTCAGAAACACACAAACATCATGTCCACCCCTCATTGGCCTTTACTCCAGAGAATGTCAGTATCACAAAAGTCAAGAGCTGGACAACTGGTTCAGACTGAAGGGGAGTAAGGAGATATGACAACTAAATGCAAGATCCTAGCCAGACTGTGGGACTGGAAAATGTGCACTCATGGCTTTTATGAAAACACCTGGCAAAACTTGAGTAGGTCAGCAGATTATGGTATTACAGGTAAGTGTCATGGTATCGATGTTAACTTTCCTGCTTTTGATAATTGGTTGTATAACAGAATATCCCTGAAGTACTTAGGGATAGAGGCATGAGCTCTGCAATGTACTCCAAGTAGTTGAGAAAAAAAGCATGTGACCACAAACTCCAGGAGCCTTTGTACTTCCTGTACATATACATACAAAATGAGCAGTTGTCGCACAAATGTAAGTTTATGAATCTGGGTGAAGGGTAAATGGCATTTTTAAAACTACTTTCCAACTTTTCTGGAAGTTTGAAATTATTTCAAAATAGTTAAAATTCGATTGTTTAAAAAATACACACACCTCAGTAGATGGGTGAACAGCAGGTAGGATAGAACATAAGAGGGACATGCTAGGAAATTTGGAAGAAACATCCGGGAGACCTAGTATTTGTCTAATGGTAGTTCCAGAAGAAGGAAAGTAAAAGGAGGGAGGAAACAAACAATGGAAGAAAAGTTTCTAGATCCAAGAAAAGGTGAAAAAGAGCCTAATTAGTACTAGCAGAATGGAAATATGTAGACATGCAAGTTTAAATTTCAAAAAGGAAAATTCTGCTTCGTGAACGAGAAACTAAGTTACACACCAAGCACTGCACCGAACACACCCATTCTCACTGGCCATGCGGTGCCGGGAGAGCGGGGGGCAGTGCCCACAGCGTTGGATTCTAGCTCCAGCCAAAACGCTAGCCCTGGAGGACCGCATCGAATGATAAAAACTGCTTTTTAAGTGTTTGAAGTGCCTCCCACAAGTGTACCACAGCCTTTCAATTCTTTCTATAATGTTTCAGTGTAGTGAACAGAGAAAAGAGAACAAATGGCCTCAACTGATTCAAAATTGGTTTTATAAAATGACTTCCCTCTAAAAAAAAATCCAAAAAACTAGTTTGAAAATATTTTCAATATCAGCATTTTATAGACTTTTTACAAAATGTATTTTTATTGATTTCAGAGAGGGAGAGGGATAGAAACACCAATGATGAGAATCACTGTAATCAGCTGCCTCCTGCACGCTCCCCACTGGGGATTGAGCCTGCAACCTGAGCATGTGCCCTTGACCGGGATTGATCCCAGGACTCTTCAGTCTGCAGGCTGACGCTCTATTCACGGAGCCAAACCAACTAGGGCTTGACTTTGAAATATTGCTAACATTTCAGGTTCCCTGTATGCAGTTTAGGATCTGGGTGGTGAGGTGGCTGGGAGCCCTGGGGCATCTGGTGGCCCTGAAGGTCCCTTCAGGGTGCATGGGACACTCAGAGTGATCGGACAAAGATCAGGAAGAGAAGGTTCAAAGGAGGGGTAGGTAGGTCACACATATTCCATCTAAACATGAGAATGACAGTCCCTAACTGAAAGGATTCACCTTTTTTCCCTGCTCTCTGCTTCCACTGAGATACTGTGCACAGCCCTGTCTGTGCACTTGAATAAGTTTCCTCGCCCCGACTCCCAGCCTCAGGGCAACCTGCCTATTTCTGCTCACACCCTGAGCTCCCGGGATTGAAGTCCTCATGATCAGAACAGTGCCCATGCCATTGGGTGGTCTCTAGGCTGTGCTCCCAGAGCCATGTGCAGAGTCCACACCTCTCCCAGTGCCAGGAGGCAGTCACAGGACCTGGGACCAGCCATGCTCAGCTGGAAGGAAGCAGCCAGATGGTGCTCTCCAGGGACAGCAGGACTGTCAATGAGAAATCCTCCAGGCACAATCTTTTAAAAGTTCTTATCTACTAGGCCCATTTTTAGAAAGGTAACCTAAGAAAATATACAAAGATTCCTGTTTAATGATGTTCAATGCATTCGTTGGTTATATTTTCTAAAACAATGGAAAGTAACCCAAATATTGAATGGGGAATTAAAAAAATATTCCATCTATTTGATGGAATATTGCATGGTCATTTTTTTAAAAAAAGTTATGCTTTCAATGGCACATAGTGACATACTATGATCTTAATATTGGAGAAAAGTATGCAGCAGAAAAACATTGGAAACATTCAAATGTAAATAGTGGTAACATCTGGCAATAGAATTTTGAATGATTTTATTTGCTTTTTTATTCTTTCCTATGTTTTCCAAAATTTCTGCAATAAGTACATATTTTTATAACTAGAAAAAATATTTTTAAAAGAAAAACCACCTTTATTGTAATAGGCTTATGGCTCTTCTCTCTACACAAAGGACGGAGGGTCTGGTTGTCTGGGCACTTACCTGCCCCTGTTCCCACCCAGCTTTCTGGTCGCTGAAGTGCACACCTCAGGGACATGTGTATGTTCACTAACTTACTTTTTATGAAAGCTCACCAGACATGCATTCTGATATACAATACAATCTGAGCAGAGCATCACAAAACACATCACTGAAGTATACTAAAATAAGGTTATTTACTTAAAAATGATACACTGGACGTAATCTCTTTATAGAACACAGCAATTAATGGTAAACTTAATAAGGCGCCTTTTAAAGCAGATGCTGACAAAATAAATGTAGTGTGTTACATACCAAAGATGAATCTGTATTTTTGGTGTTTTACAATTGCGTAATAAAACTGCTTAACTCTTCTTTCAATGTCTATGTACAACTTCCCTAATTAAGCTATAATGGTATTTTCATTTTATACAATATATACTGCATTTTAATCTTTAAATGGACAGGGACAACAGTCACTACAAGGGCTTAAATAATTCTACTGAAAGCATAGTACAGAGCACAATCTACAATCACACCCCAGTCAATCCTTTGCAAAAGCAGTGTTTACAGACTCTCCCTCTAGGACAATCTCACAGTGGCCGCACCAACGCTGCCAGATTTACTCTGTTTCTAGGAGCGTTGGTTGTTTGCAATTTTCACTGTGATTCTCTTAACAGCTCTGAGGCAAGAACTGGTATTTTAACATCTGACCTAAGCAAATAATAAATATCACCACTTTTAAACAGTACAAGAGCTGCAACAATGCTTTTAAAAAAATGCATATTTCTGCTGTTGAAATTATTTTAGATACTTAGAAACATTTCAAAACAACATGTATGAAGTGAAATATGACTTGAATTTATAAAATATTCCCTGGAATAAATTATTCAATATAAAAGTTGATTTTGTGCTAATTTAGAGATGCATAATTCTTTAAAAATTGTATTGCATTTTTGTTTTAAACATAAGCAAAAAATCTGGGGTAAAGGTGCTATTTTTTTTTTAGTAAATAATTTGGCACATTCTAGGAAAATAATTTTCAAAAATAAGTCACTTTCGAAGTTTAGAAATACATCTGGACATTGAAAAGGCAACATGAATTGTTGATTGAAATATTTTTTGTGAAACTATTTCCAGAAAATTAGATTCCAATTTTATATTTCAGAAACTTGTTCAACAAAAAAAGCACAGAGAAAGCTTAGAATAAAGACATTGAAATCAATCCTAATGTGCCTTTAATTCCAGAGATGTTTACAGTTATCTCTAGATAACTGAAGATTAACTTCTGTTATATTCTGGTACCTTTAGAGTTTTGTTTTTATTTTAATTATTTAAAAGGATGACAGACAGGAGCAACATGTTTTCAAAATGCTCAACTGTGAGACCAAATAATGGTTTCTAAGGTTTTTCAAATTATTAACTATGGTACTGTATCATACTTCCTTCCTCTTTAAATATTTCACTTACTGGATGAACTTAGAAATTTAAGAGTAAAAGTAAGAAGGAAAGAAGTTTCATGCAACATTTTTTAACTTTAAAATTTCAAATAAGTCATCATCTGCTTTTTATTTTTATTTTTTTTAAAATATATTTTATTGATTTTTTACTGAGAGGAAGGGAGAGGGATAGAGAGTCAGAAACATCGATGAGAGAGAGACATCGATCGGCTGCCTCCAGCACATCTCCTACTGGGGATGTGCCCGCAACCCAGGTACATGCCCTTGACTGGAATCGAACCTGGGACCTTTCAGTCCGCAGGCCGACGCTCCAACCACTGAGCCAAACCGGTTTCGGCTCATCTGCTTTTTGAAAAACATGTTATACTAGAAACAAGTCTCTAACATTAATTCTTGCTATCACTTTTAATAATCAATTTAATTTAAAAAATTAATTATGGGCTTGTACTTACACACTATCTGTAATGTTTTGCATTCACATACTATTTTAACATTTCTAAGAATAGTGTTTGCCTTTTCTTATGTATCTTCTTTACTATTTAGATGACAAATGATTTTGAAGATTTATAGTTTGTCAAATAAAAATAAATCAAGGTTAACCTTAGCTTAAGTAGATCCAAGCTAGTAAGTATTCTTAAATGCATGGCAATTTAGATAAAAATATCTATGAATCTCACTGTTAAGAGATGGGAAACATTCTGAAGGAGCAAGTTATTTGGTACTACCTACCAACATGTAAACTCACTCACCTTGACGAACATTTCAAAATTAAATTATCTTAGATGAAAATTATTAAATTCAGTCAAAACTATTAAAGCAAATTTTAAGTTTGTGAAATTTGATGTCAGTATATTAAAGTTTCACCCTTCAGGGCCAGTCAAATTTTTGGTAATGAATGGAATCATGCTCTGCTGTCCCCCCTCTAAAGTGTTTTGACCATGTTGTAATATAATCACATTTATTTTATGCTCTATTCAAAGAAAACTGTCTTACTTTCTGCGCCTAGAGGTTGTTTTATCAGACTAAGGCATTGATATTTAAAAGGCATTACAGAAGTATAAAACATTTAAGTGAATCCATCACATACGCAGCGTTTTCTGGAGTAGCAGCTACACGGTACAGACATCGCCACTGACCAGAGAGTGAACTCTGTGCCGGATTCTTCATTGTCTTCACAAGTTACAGAACAGAAATCATAAAACCAGAAATCTCAAATGATTCAAATGTCTAAAACAGCTGTTAATGAACTTGTATCATCTCTGAAATAGAAATTTCTAATGAGAGGGCCCTTTCACAATGGAAAAGTCGAGAGGATATTATCTTAATGAAAGTCTGTGCCTGAAATGAACAGACTGTTGGGATTAATATACTATTTTGAGTGTATTAGTTCTAAAATTCATATGTGGTTCTACTTTATAACATTTTCTTCTGATCTTTTATTTTTCCCCTTAAGGATGAGGTGTGAGGTACACGTGAGCTGGTTTCTACAACAGTATAGATGCATGTACATATAAAAAATATGGTTGTAAAAGGAGCATGTATTTTGCAAATAAAGCATATTACACACAAAATATAAATAACTTCCCTTTTAAAGATTACTGAGAATAAAGAATACAGAACCTGGTTATAGGCACTTAGCATCGCTATCAAACACAGTCATCAGTAACTCACTTCAACAAGAAGTGTTTCTCACAAGATCATGGCGTTGGAAGGTCCAACTTTGGACAGGATGCTTTCTATGGCAAAATAGTAATTACCAAAAAAAGGAAAGATGGTGGTAGGAGAAAAACAGTCGAAATTTTCAGGCACTTTAAGCTTTTTTGGCCTTTACATCAACTTTTATGTTAAAAATAAAGTTGGTGGAGAAGCTAGCTCACTTTGAAGGTAAATGGCTTTTATGTGATTGGCGAGTCTTGGTCAGATCATGCATTTTTAAAGCACAGAACCAACAGCCTCTAATATCTTCCTGGGTGGTCATAAGTCATATTTTCTTCTAATTCGATGGCAGCAGAGAAATCCTGGCAAGCATGTGTGTACACACACACCATTATCAAGGCCTGACAAACTATTTCTCATAAACTACGCAGCATCCTAAACAGATGATAATCCATAGGCTGTTTACAAAGGTCGAGTACAAATCAATGCGCTTCCTCAGGCAGGAGGCAAGGACACATTCCTCCGACTCTGCTGAATTCACTGATCTTCTTAGGCTTTCACAGAAAGCACCCTTGTACGAGCAGGTAATTCAACACCCGGAGTTTGACTGGAGACTCACCCATCAGGACTGAAGTCTCGATGTAGTTCATAAAAACCCGATTTAAAAAGGCATCAGAAACCACACTTAGAGTAAAGCTGTCCGTAGGTAAAGAGTGAAGTTCTGGAGTCCCCAGCTCATACTCTGCAGAGCACGGAAGGTGCCCAGGGCAGCCTGTGAGGGTAAGGGGAGGACAGAGCCTGCGAACCGCCAAGCTCCTTATCCCACTCTACTCCCTCCGTGCCCTGGAGAAGTCGGTCGAGCGCAGTCTGGAGTTTCTCCTCAGGATTGCTTCACTGTCAAATCTTTACATCTTGGGATTCAACCATCTTTGCCAGCGTCTTCTTGATCCGCAGAGCCGTGAGTCTGGAGGCTGGGTTGTGGGCCCAGCATTCTGACATCAGCTTCAGCACTGCTCGAAGACACTGAAAAGCAAACAGAATGCAGGTTGCAGATAAACATCTTTGGCCAAACTCATCATCCCTCCCTCAGGGGACTGGGTTCCACCTACCTCATCACTGTTCCATCTATTAGACACAATTGGCCGCAAACGTTTGACACACACAACCTCACGCATATCTTCATACGATGGGTCACTGGGCACCATGTTGTAATATGGCAGTTGGTACTCCTCTACTATTCCTGCAGAGAGGAAACAGCGGGCACAATGGTGGCCAGACAAAATATACCAATCTACTCAGCGCCTCGTACTAAACTATGGAGCTAAAACTGACTCCTACATAAGGAAGAAAAACAGAGTGGGTCATTCACTTTTAATAGTAAATGTATGTTGTTCTCTTTTTTTATGTCTAACTAGAGAGGCCCGGTGCACGAAAATTCGTGCACTCAGAGGGGGTTCCTCAGCCCAGCCTGCACCCTCTCACACTCCAGGACCCCTCAGGTAGGGTCCCTAGGCCTGGCCTGAGATTAGGGCCTATCAAGGCTTTCCTTCCCTCGGCTGCAGGCAGCTGGCCCCACCCCCATCGCTGCCACTACTTGCCATCTGTGCGGGGTCAGCCCGGCGAGGGGCCGTGGTGGTTTTGGTCTCTGATTGTTTTGGTTGTTATGTTTATGGTGGCTGGCCTTTTATTATATAGGATTATTTCCCCTATGCCTATCAGGACCCCCATCATAGCTACAGACATAACAATATTCAAAAAAAAAAAAAAAGCAAGGGAAACACTCACTTACCCTAAATGTTAACCTAATTATTTGTTTCTCTACATTGTTCCTACTAATAGGTGCAGCAGAAAGACAGCCTGATATGTAGCAAAGAGAAAACCCAGTAGGCCTTAGACAGCCATCCTGGGAAAGGCTGGCCTGCAAGGCTGCCGTGCTAGTGTCTGGGAACTTGCAGGCAGGCAGCTCCCTAAGTGTTGAGAGCGGTGCATGGGGCCTCGACTATTTGTGCAGACAGCAGGGTTGGTGCTGAGCACCTGCTCGCGCTCTGCATATGGAATTTTGGAACACGCTAGGCAGAGGGCGCCTACCTGACCAGCTGCCAATAAAACCACTGAGAACTAAGTCTCTAACTACTTCCCAGGTATCAGCATTTCTCACATCACACGCTGGAGGAATTCAGTGCATCCTGTGTGGCTTCCCTGGGAGAGGCCTTTGGAGGCGGCTGTCCGATTTCCTCTGAATTTTGCCCCTGGCACCTTTTCTCTTTGCTGATTTTGCTCTGTATCCTTTCCCTAGACTATATGTTAGCTGTGAGGACAACTATGTGCGTCCTTCCAGTGATGTTACAGACCATGGGAGTGGTCCAGGGGATCCCTGACATCTCAACTATGTAACAGGAGCGGTTACTTTCTGAATGAGGAGGGTGCAAACCTAATGGGAAACACCCCCACCACTCCTACCCCCTGTGATGCAGCGCCGAGCCATCTCCCAGATGATCAGGCCGAAGCTGTAGATGTCTGCCATGATGTAGGGCTGGAAGTGGTTCTTGTTGAGGCTCTCGTCCAGCACTTCCGGGGCCATGTACCGCCGGGTGCCCACTCTGGTGTTCAAGGGCACGTCCACTTCATTTGTATCGCTGAGACAGGAGGCAGATGATGTCCAGGTTGATGGTTAAGAACAAAATAGTTTTTCTTCCATTTTTGTTGTATGTTGTAAAAGTCAGACTCTCCCCCCCTCTCCAAATAAATAATAAAAATCTATCTATCTATCTATCTTTCTAAAACTCCACATTCTTTTATCAGAAACTATTGAGGCCAAATATATTTTTAAATTTAACATCTTTCAGAGCTTATAAAAGTAATATACCCTGTAAGTATATGATACCAATCCTAGACCTTCCCCAGCAGAGTCTAGAGCAGGACACTTCACAAGCTTACTACCACGTGTGCACTGAAAGCCAAGCATGAAGTTGCTATCAAGCTGGATAAAGACAAGATACCTTGCATGAGTACAGGTAGTTTTGTCACCAAACAAGTGTGGTGTCTCTCAGAAAAAGGACAATACCGAACGTAAGCTAACATGGTGGGTAATTGTGTCTCAGAGCAAGTGGAGGTGAAGGGACACTGAGAAGAGTTATTTGCCTGTCCATTCTCCTGTGACACAGGGTTACAATTCCTTCCTTATAGGTCCAGCCAATGCGGGCGGTGCAGTGGTGCCTACATAGTCACAGTGCTGTAATAAGTGACGCTCACTGGGTTTTCAATTTGTGAGGTAAATTTTAGAGCTGGAAGACATGAATGCTTTTTGTGTAGGTCCCCAGTTCTGGAAAGTACTACGAAGCAGAGATTAACTTCTGGAGTGCCAGGGAGCGCGATCACGCTCCTCCTGTCTTTCCCCTAAAGTGCCAGGAGCACGTGCCTCCTGCAGTGTTCCTATTAGGTGCTAGTAGTTCACTCTTTATTGACAGATGGCACCTAAGTGCAGATTACTTATGAGGCTGAATGTTTGTAGTTCTAAAATTAATCACTGCCATTTATCTGCCTAATTTTCACATTTTTTCCCCTAAACTGCTGTAAAATTAGCAAAAATGCCTTGGCAATTTTAGCATAGTTCCTAGGATATTGGTTGGCACTCAAAGGGTTAATGTAGTCTATATTTTCTTATATAGCATCTGATGAATATTTGAGCCAATTAACACTACACTGACTAAAAACAAACAAGATCAGAATACTGGAACAGCCAGAAAGATGATTTAATTTTTTAATATTTGTTTTATTATGGACTAATATTTTTGTGGTTTAAAAAATTTTTTTAAATATTTTCATTGATTTTAGAGAGGAAGGGGGAGGGAGAGAGATAGTAACATTGATGAGAGAGAATCATTGATTGGCTGCCGCCTTCATGCCCCACACTGGGAATTAAGCCCTCAACCTGGGCATGTGCCCTGACTGGGAATCGAACCGTGACCTCCTGGTCAACCACTGAGCCATGTTGGCTGGGCTGGACTAGTATTTTAATATTATGACCTGAAATTAATTCTGAAATGTGAAATAGCTGTATTCTAGAAGCTATAACATTAAAATCATTTCAATAGTTAATAATATCCTAAAGATGTTATAATTCTAATTATTTAAAACTATTAACGACGTACAGTGAGGCCTTGACTGACGAGTGTCCCGACTAACAAGTTTTTTGAGATACCAGCTGTCTCTTGACCGAATTTTTGCATTGAGTTGACAGAGTAATTTGAGTTAACGAGCTCCTTAAGGTCCCACTGTAGCAAGTTGTGATGAGAAACGCATGTCTACTCCAGGTGGGGGAGTATAAATTGATGCAGGCTCTCTGAAGGGATAATGTGCAATATGCCTCAATTTAATACACACATGCCGTTCGTCTAGCCCTTCTAAGGAACCCATCAAGACGAAGTACTTGTATAAATGTGCAAGGATTAATATATATCGATAAAATACAATGTTCATTAAAGTATTTTTAAATAGAGACAAACCATAGGCAACTTTAATGCCTGTGAGTCGGGTCATGAAATAAGTTATGTTTTGAAAAAATGGCAGCAACACTATGAAAAAGAATGAAGTAGATCTACATAAACTAAAATAGAAGAATGTCTAAGACAATAAAAAACAGGAAATAAAAAATTATGTAGAGTAGAATGTAATTTTTGTAAACAAAACCAACCAGGACAAAACCCCAATCATACAGTTCTGTGAGCACAAACACATCCTTGGCTGTCCTAAATACCAACATGCAAATACTTCTAGAGATTAATAGAATTCCAAAGAGTAGGCAAAGACCACTTACCTATTGAACTTAACTGCAAGGCCCAGGTCAGCAATACAACAAC
This sequence comes from Myotis davidii, assembly GCF_000327345.1. NCBI lineage: Eukaryota > Metazoa > Chordata > Mammalia > Chiroptera > Vespertilionidae > Myotis > Myotis davidii. The sequence goes on from NW_006293957.1 coordinate 402,229, forward strand.
TTCCATTTTTCTTAATGAGAACGTTTTTGCTCTTTAGGTCTCGATGAGCAATTGCGGGCTTCCCTTGGGTGCCGTAAATCTCCGTGTGCAGGTGGCACAGACCACAGGCAGCTGAGTATGCCAGCTTGAGCAGGGCCCTGGTGTCCAGCGTTGTACACTTCAGGAAGTCATAGAGAGACCCGTGCTCATGGTAATCGGTGATCAGATACAGCTGCGTCCAGGAGCCGGTGCCTTTAATGTCTGCGGCTATAAAACCTGGTCGTGGGTGAGTTTCAAGGTTAGTTATCAGAGACGGCATGGAGAGTAATGAAGGCTCCCAGGGTCATGATACATATAACTCTACACTTCTGCAATACATTTACAATAATATTAATGATCATCCTGAAAATGATAATAGTATGACTAAGAAAATCACATATCATATAATAACCTGGGGGAGTTATCATCTACATGACTCTCTGAGCATGAAAAAGAAGACACATGGAAAGGACTCTCAATTTCAAATTGAAAAGTGGACACACTAAAATTAAGTTAAAAATGTTCAACGAGCCAATTCCATGTGCCCATCAATGCCTCCTCACACCTGCCAGCTCTCTTGACGAGCAGGTCCATAATGCTGGCCCCTTTCCTTTCCTCTCTCCCTTCAGAAAAAGGTCGGCAAAAGTGCTGAGTAGTGCCCTGCCCCTAACTCATGTCCACCTGGTGCCTGTAAATGCGACCTTATTGGAAATGTAATCAAATCCAGATGAGGTCATACTAGGTTAGGGTGGTAATTCAATGACTAGTGTCCTTGTGAGAGGGAAATGTGGACACAGACATACAGGAAGCAGGAGTGCCGTCTCTCAGCCGAGAGCATGGACTGCTGGTGTCACCAGACCCAGAAAGAAGCAAGGAAGGGTGGTTGCTTCAGAGCCTTCAGGAAGCATGGCCCTGCCGACACCTGGATTTAAACCTCAGGCCTCCACAGCTAAGAGGGAAGGAGTGCCTGTTGTTTTAAGCCGCCATTTGTGGTGATTTGTTATGATGACCTTAGGAAACTACTGTAAGTGCCTACTATACTCTTGGCAATGTACTATGCACTGTCTATACGAAGGGAAATGATATAGTAGCTGGAAAGAAAGGCCGGGGAAGCTAAAAACTCCTGAATGACTCTGCTGTTGTGTAAATAAATGGGGTTGTGGGGTGGGGAGGTAGAAACCTACTAAGCTACATCATATGGTGGTGGTGGCTTAGCTTACAAAAGGCATATATAGTTACCCTAGAAAATTGCTTAAATTTAGCTATAAAATACTTGGTTTTTGTTAGATATGAGTTAGTCCAATAAGCTGGCATTACTTTGAAATTCTTTGTTGTTTCCTCAGCAGCCTAGTAAATACAGTGGCTAGTTAGCATTTAGAACTCTCAGAGCCCACACCCCACTAACCCTTGTCAGAAAATGGAATTGGCTGAAAGAATGTGTACCCACCGAGGATGTTTTCATGGCGCATCAGCACCGTCTGGTAGATCTCCGTCTCACGAAACCAGCTAGCTTCTTCAGTGGTAAAGAACACTTTGACTGCCACCTTCTCACCACGCCATTTACCCATCCACACTTCTCCATATCGACCTTTACCAACTTGCCGAACCATCTGAATCTGTTTGGCAATAGTTCGCTGAACCTTCATTAAAAAAAATGTTTTGAGTTCTTGATGAAAAGAACCTATTAAGACTGAGAAAGTGGTCTGATAGTTCATCCCATGAAAAAAGATGGTATATAAACAAACTCCAGTATTAAACATTAAAATGTATTTAAAAGAAGATGACACAATAAGCAATATATTCTGATATCACAAACTGTTTACAAAAAAGTTCAAAGTAATTGCCTTCCCTGTGCACATAAGCCTCCGGGTGATCTCCTTCAGACTCTGGGCTGGCCGCCCGACTGGCCCTGAGAAACAGAACTAGAGAAATGGTGTCCTGCGGGCAGCCCTGAATTTCCTGCTGTTCTAGGAGCTCTGGAGCATGAGCAGTGCTGTGCTGACACGGCATGCACACACACCACACCGCCTCACTCTAGCTGAGTGCAGCCAGGAGAAAACTGCCAGCAGACCCACTGGATTGGGAGAAAGAAGACATGTTTGCTGCTTTAAGCCGTTACTCTTTGGGGTGGTTTATTATGCAGTGAAATCTAAATGACAGTTAAAAGTCTTCAGCTCAGTCTCTCAGATGGACATAGTCTGACTCATCATTTCCTGTATTCACATCATCCTCACCCCTTCCATTTCAACTGTTACTTTTATTTATTTTTCCCTTTAACTGCTACCATTCTTTTTTTTCTTACTGAACTTATGGGGGTGACACTGGTTAATAAAATTACACAGGTTTCAGGTGCACAATTCTATAATACGTCATCTGTATATTGTATTTTGTGTTCACCACCCCAAGTAAAGTTTCCTTCCACCACCACTTACCCCCCTTTAACCTTTTCTACCCCGCTTTCTCTCTGGTAATCACCATACTGTTGTCCGTGTCCATGAGTCTCTTTTTTTCTTTACTTAATCCCTTCACCCTTCTCACCCAGCCTCCAACCCCCTTCCCCTCTGAGACTGCCAGTCTGTTCTCTGTATCCCTGAGTCTGTCTCCACTGTCAGTTTATCCATTTCAACTTTTAGAATTACTCAACCTCATTCCCGTCTCAGAGCCTTGTGCACACGCAGCTTCCTTCACTGGTAAGTGCTGCTCTTTTGTTTAACATCTACATAGCACACATACACTTCTCAGTTGCCGCACTCATCACAATTATAGTTTCTTATTGTTTATCTTATAGATCTGTTTGAGTTCCATCCCACCCTGCTCACAGGACATAGGTAGTTTCTGAGAACACACTAAGTGCTTTCATAATATCTCTTTTTAAAAAACTATATATATTTTATTCATTTTTTACAGAGAGGAAGGGAGGATAGAGAGTTAGAAACATCAATGAGGGAGAAACATGGATCAGCTGCCCCTGCACACCCCCTACTGGGGATGTGTCTCCAACCAAGGTACATGCCCTTGACCGGAATCGAACCTGGGACCCTTCAGTCGGCAGGCCAATGCTCTATCTACTGAGCCAAACCGGTTAGGGCTCATTAATATTTCTTGAAAGTAATATGTTAATTGCTACCATTCGTGGTCACCCTAAGTTAAAAAGAACACTAAGGTCCAGTGTAGATTGTACTTAAAATGGGCCAAATTTTGTTAATACCTGAACTAACTCTATGTATCATTTTATTACAGATCCTTTTGTAATTTTTTTCAAGAGTCAAGAT
>NW_006293957.1:405735-406691 GCF_000327345.1 Myotis davidii
AAAAACTATATATATTTTATTCAGTTTTTACAGAGAGGAAGGGAGGATAGAGAGTTAGAAACATCAATGAGGGAGAAACATGGATCAGCTGCCCCTGCACACCCCCTACTGGGGATGTGTCTCCAACCAAGGTACATGCCCTTGACCGGAATCGAACCTGGGACCCTTCAGTCGGCAGGCCAATGCTCTATCTACTGAGCCAAACCGGTTAGGGCTCATTAATATTTCTTGAAAGTAATATGTTAATTGCTACCATTCGTGGTCACCCTAAGTTAAAAAGAACACTAAGGTCCAGTGTAGATTGTACTTAAAATGGGCCAAATTTTGTTAATACCTGAACTAACTCTATGTATCATTTTATTACAGATCCTTTTGTAATTTTTTTCAGAAGTCAGGATTACTGACATAATACACACAACAAAATTCACTCTTTTTGAGAACTGTGCTTTACAAATGCATAGAGTCACATAACCACTAACACCACAATTAAGAGAGAGAACATATCCGTCACTCAAAAAAGTTCCTTCTTTTCTCTTGAAAGTCAATCCCCTTCCCTCCTGCCACCGGCACTGCTGATTTGCTTCCCATCCCCACAGCCCTGCCTTTCTGAAAACTGCACAAATGGAAACCTGCGACGTGTATGCCTCTGTGCCTCCATCATCCCCAGAACACATTGCTCTCGAACCCATTTATGCTGCTGCCTGGGCCAGTGGCTTGTTCCTTCTCACTGATGAGGCAGTCTCCTCTGAATGTATCACCACTTACTATTCACTTACCAACTGATGAACTTCTGGGCTGTTTAAGATGTCTATCTACCATGAACAAAGCTGCTGTAAACATTCACATTCAGGTCTGGGCGTGTCTATATAGATCTTCGGCAAATATTTAGCAGAAGGACTGCTTCACTAGTGTAGAAAGTGAGTGCTTAAGTTTTCAGTCAACTGTCAAACTCTTTC
>NW_006293957.1:406705-407473 GCF_000327345.1 Myotis davidii
CCAAAGTGGTCCCCATTTTGCTTTTTTTTTTTTTTAGAAATAAAAGGTACACAGTTATGGTTTATTATTCCAGTGTGCTGGCCACACTGTACACAAGACAGTTCTCTTCAAATATAACCATTTATAATAATAAAAGTGTAATAAGCTAATTAGATCAGACATCCTTCTGGACAAAGCCCAGGTCCCGGATGCCAGAGGGAAGCTGGTGCCAGCAGCCGTGGGAAGGAAGGCTATTTCTTTCACGAATTTCGTGCATCGGGCCTCTAATTATACATAAGAAAACATTGTCCTTATAGTAGAGTGAGCTGAAGATGCAACCAGGCCCTGCTATGTGAAGGCTGTGGATATCTTTTTTTGTGTGTGTGACAATTTCTTTTTTATTGCTTTATTTTTTGGTGTGTGGTGTTTTTTTTTTATAATTTCAAGAAAAATGATTTTAAATATGATGTTACATACCTTTAGTCCACAGAGCGATGCTCAATCCACTGAGCCAAACTGGCTAGGGCAAGAAAAATGATCTTACATATAATATTACATACATTAAACATTAATATTTCAATAAACGAATTTTAAATATAATATTACCAAAACTGTACTAACAAAGTGTGATATCACAAACATTGTAGGAAATATTAAAAGTCTGCAAATAACAGGATTACTTATATTATATTCTAGAATATGTTTTTCCCCTCTGGCTCTATTTTTGTTCATCAGTTTATATTGTTCATAATATTCCACAAATGAGTGATATCATATGATATTTATTTA
>NW_006293957.1:408093-410235 GCF_000327345.1 Myotis davidii
GGAAATCAGCTAACACCTGATTTCCTTTGTAGGTAACAGTTTGCTTTTCTCTTGCTGCCTTTAAGATTCTCTGTCTTTAATTTTTGGCATTTTAACTATGATGTGTCTGTGCATGGGTCTGTTTGGGTTCCTCTTGTTTGGGGTTCTCTGTGCCTCCTGAACTTGTGTGACTTTTTCCTTTACCAGGTTAGGGAAGTTTTCTACCATTATTTCATCAAACACCTTCTCTATTCCTTTCTCCCTTTTCTGGCACACCTACTATTTTAATATTGTTATGTTTCACATTGTCCCACAGCTTCCTTAAGCTGTCCGCCCGTTTATTAATTTTTTTTTCTTTTGGTTCTCTAATTGAGTGATATTTTCAACTATGTCTTCTAATTCACTGATTCGATCCTCAGCTTCCCCTAATCTGCTGTATATTCCTTCCAATGTGTTTACTTGTGTTATGTCATTTTTTATCTCAGACTGTTCTTTTTTCATAGTTACATCTTTTTCATACTGTTGAGCATTTTTAACCACAGGGTTTGCCTAAGACCATCCTGCATATCAGATATTTACATTATGATTCATAACAGCAGCAACATTACAGTTATGAAGTAGCAACGAAAATAATTTTATGGTTGGGTCACAACATGAGGAACTGTATTTAAAGGGCCAGAAGGTTGAGAGCCACTGTTCTAGAGAATTCACTAGTTCTTTCATTTGGGGATTGTTTCTTTGTTTCTTCATTCTGGTTGTCTGTTTGGATTTGTGATTATGTTTTAGGTAGATCCTCTATACCTCTCAATCTCTAGTGCAGGACAGTATTAAAGGCTGTTTCTGACTAATTGGATTAGGCAAAGACTCAAAGCTTCCAGAGACAGCCTCTGTCTACAGACTAATAGGATTCCGACTTGAATTGCCCCAGGCAATCATCCTCAGGTGTGGCAAGAGTTTTTTTTCAACAGGGTGGGGCAATTGTTTCTGCCTGCCTGGAGACAAATTATTTTTAATCTCTTTAAGTGGCCTCAAGGCAAGGTGTTTTCAAATAGGGTGGGTCAACTGTCCTCCCCCCAGGCAAGGCAGATGTCTCTGTGGGAAAGATGTCCTTTGCTGCATGAAGGAATGACTCAGCTCAGGAAACTTGGGGTGTCTGCCTTCTGAGCTCTATCCCCCCAGTCCCCAGTCCTGGGTTCTGCTCTCACAGCTCCAGTCCACTTCACTCTGCCTCTGCCAGAGCACAAGATGGGTGGCTCCACAGGGAATTTTTGTGCATTGGCCCTTTAAAAGTGTTCCTGAAATTTCAGCTGCCACTCCCTGGCAGACAGAACCCCACTGCTTTTCACAGAGAGATGTCACTTGGGTACCCTTCTCAGTTCTGGTGTTCTCTGCTGGGGAGCCTAGCTTGGGGGTTAGATCCCAGAGTTCTCAGTGGCAACTCCCCACAACTGAGATATCTCTCTGGGACTTCAGTTGCTGACTGTGGGTGCCCAGCCAGCCCTTTCTCGTCTCTGCCCCTTCTACCAGTCTCTATGCATCTCCACTTTTGGTCCTTGGGTATCAGGGTTCTCTCCTGCGAGTTTTCCATTAATTATTCAGGAAGCCTTTCCATATTTCAGTTGTAATTCCAGCTTGTTCCTGGGAGAATGTCTGTGTAGCATCCTCCTATTCTGTTGCCATTTTTTAAAAAATTAAATCTTTATTGTTCACATTATTACAGTTGTTCCTCTTTTCCCCCCTTCATAGCTCCCCTCCACCCGGTTCCCACCCCACCCTCTGCCCTTGCCGCTCCCCCCACTGTCCTCATCCATAGGTGTACGATTTTTGTCCGCACCCCCCACTCCTCCTCTTCCCCCCGCCCCCAAGAATAGTCAGTCCACTCCCTTTCTATGCCCCTGATTCTATTATAATCACCAGTTTATTCTGTTCATCAGATTATTTATTCACTTGATTTTTAGGTTTACTTGTTGATAGATGTGTATTTGTTGTTCATAATTTGTATCTTTACCTTTTTCTTCTTCTTCGTCCTCTTCTTAAAGGATACCTTTCAGCATTTCATATAATACTGGTTTGGTGGTGATGAACTCCTTTAGCTTTTCCTTATCTGTGAAGCTCTTTATCAGACCTTCAGTTCTGAATGATAGCTTTGCTGGATAAAGTAAT
>NW_006293957.1:411143-418754 GCF_000327345.1 Myotis davidii
ATCTGACCACTGGGTACACTGGCTCTTGGATCTAAGGAGGTGCTAATTTAGCCTCTGCCTGAGGCTACCCAGCAGGAGCTATGGAGAGATCTGCAGATTCCTCTTCATTGTTTGGGTTTTGGAGGTGCCCAGATGAGGCCCAGCTATGAAGTAATGCAAGCTTCTGTGAGGCCTTGGGCCTTCTTTTGGATGTTCTGGGTCTCTGACCCAGCTGCAGTTTGTTAAGTAATTTTCAGATTGCAAAGGGCCAGGCCTTTCATATGCAAAAGCCGCTGTGCACAGCTTGGGTGGGGCGGGGTCTCAGGGAGTCAACAGGGCGGAGCAAGCAGCAATGGCAGATCCTCAGTCCTACCCGAAGAGGGCCCGCATCTCAGTGTCCCCCAGTAATCGCTGCAAGCACCTCTGAGAGAAAGCCGCCCTCGAGTTCCAACCGATGCCAGACAGTCCAGTTTCTCCCTCTATGAGTCTGGGTCCTCAGAGATTCGCCCGGAATTGGAGTTCAGAGCAGTCAGGAGCTTGAGACTCCCTCCCGACTGAAAAAGACAACCGTGTCCTCAGTTGCCAGCCCTTTCTGTGTGCACCTCTGTACCTGTGCACTTTACTTCCGCACCTCCTCTGAGTCTCAGTGTGCTTTTCTTTCCTTCTAGTTGTAGAATTTTCACTCAGCCAGCCTTCCTGTGGTTCTGGATGATGTCCGTTTTGTCTTTTATTTGTATTTTTGAAGTGGTTGTGCGAGGCAGCAATTTCCGGTGTTTACCTATGCTGCCATCTTGGTTTTTGTTCTGTTGCCATTTTTAATCCTTGTGGATATTTCTATTTTGCATTTTAATCAGCAATGTTGAGACTGCCAGTTGACATCCACAGTCTTGGCCATATTTGTGGATGTGCAGTAGCATCTTATTGTGCTAGTTTGCCTTTCCTCAACGATGCTATCCTTTCATATGCTTATTTGCCATTCTCATACCTTCTCTGGAGAAGTGTCTATTCAACTCTTTTGTCCATTAAAAAAAATGAAATTGTCTTATTACTGAGTTGTAAAAGTGCTTTATATATTCTGCAACACAAATTTGTAATTTGTTTTTTAATTTTCTTAACAGTGTCTTCTAAATAAGACAAGTCTTACATTTTGAGAAAGCCCAATTTATCATCTTGAAAACTGCTTCATGCCTTTTGATTTCCTAAGAAATCTGTGCTCAACTCAAGGGTCACAATGATTTTCTGAAACATTTTCTTGTAAAGATTTTATACTTCACCTTTTGCATTTAGGTCTTTGAAACATTTCAAGGTAATTTTGTGTATGGAGTAAGGTAAAGATTGAGATTCACTTTACAGCAAACAGATGCCAAATTTTTCCTGTACCATGTTGCACAGACGGTCTTTCTCCCACTGAATTACTCTGGCACCCACATCAGTTGGTTACATATGTGCATGTCCACTTCTGGGCTCTCCATGCCGTTCACCGAGACTCCCCACCCCTTATCTTTATGCAGCACGATGGTGGTTACATGGCTTTACACTAAGTCCAGAAATCAGGCCGTGAATCCTGTTTGTTCTTCTTTGTCAAAGTTGTTTTGGCTCTTTTGGTCCTTTATATTTCCATATTAAATGTCAGAGTCAGCTCATCAATTTTAGGAAAACTGACATCTTAATACTGACTCACAGACAGGATATACATCTTCACTTATTTAGGGCTGTGTTGATTTGTTTTGGCAATGTTTTCTAATTTTCAATGTACAGGTCTTATATAATTTTGGTAAGCTTCTTGCAAAGTATTTAACTTTTTCAATGCTACTTCTAGTGATACAGCTCTTATAATTTTAATTCCTAATTGTTTTTTTTTTGCCAGTGTACATGAATTCAGTAATTTTTGTAGAATGACCTTGTATTCTGATGGACTCACTTATTGGTTGTCTTAGCTTTATGGTATCATCCTTGACGTTTTTTATACAATCATGTTGTCTGTATATAAAGACCTTTCCAATTCAATCACAGAAATTATTTAGTTCAGTTAAGTGCGAGATAAATGTATTTAAACAAGTGTAATTAAACAAATATCTACCTGAATATCTGGTGCTTATCTTAAGGGTCCTTTCGATCCCTAACCTTGAGTATTTCCTTACATATAACCCTCTTATAATTACTCATATATGGTATTGCATTGTGGGAAGTGTCTTCTCTGTGAAGGTCTGTGGGAGAAACTTACTTTTGAGTTCAGAATTGGAATAGTCGAGGAGTCACACACCTGATTCACCTTCAGAATGGCTGTTAAAGCTTGCAAGCTAACTCCAGCTTGTACCACTCCATGACCACACTTCCTTTCCTAACCTTACTTGCCTATTTTCCTTGTTTCATATTTCTTATTTTTGACTAATTTCATCTCGTATTACTGCAGCCATCTTTCTAACTAAGAAGGAAAATACATGTGCAGTCATGCTCCCAAGCCTGTCGTGACCAGGCACCAATAGTAACCATGCCGATCATCCTGTCACCCTGTCATGACCACACCCCATCACCCTGCTGTGACCATGCCCCATTACCCAGTGAGGACTCTGCTTCCACAGATGCCCGTCTTACCAGCAAAGGCAGCCCGGAGCCGCTGCCAGAGCTCTGCGACTGGTCAATGAGGTCTTTCAGGGACTCTCCCGCGGGGATAAATGCTTCATCCTGCTCCAAGTCACGATTGTAACGACGTCTGCTTGAGATGCTCTTGCAATAATGTCTTTTCAAAAAGCAGAAAATAATCTACATTAAAATCCTAAAACTATGAAATTTAAAGGTTGTCAACAGTATTATCCTTCCTTCAGACAGGATCATATCAAAATTAGCTTTAGCCCAGGATAACATGCCTCTCCCAACAGAACCTCCAGAAGTGGCTCTGCCATTCTAACCCGAGTGCTGCTGGGACAAGCAGGAACACCAAATAAAAAGAATAGCATGTCTATGTGACTCCACAAAGTTTTAAATTACAGATATATATATATGTCTACAAAGTTCAGAAAGGATATATAGCAAGTTTTAACTAAGGCGAATTGTTATTTTTAATCTCTTTAAGTGGCCTCAGGGCAAGGTGTTTTCCAATAGGGTGGGTCAACTGTCTTACCCCCAGGCAAGACAGATATCTCTGGGAAAGATGTCCTCTGCTGCATGAAGGAATGACTCAGCCCAGGAAATTTGGCGTGTCTGTCTTCTGGGGATGTAGGAATATAAACTTTCTACTTTACACAAGTATTTTCATTTGAATTTGTAAGTATACTAGTTCATTTATGTATCAAAATGAACAATAAATATATTTCCATTTTTTTAAAAAGGAAAAAGAAGTGTATGGAAAAGAAATCAAACAAGTCCTCTTCATTCACTCTGATATTTTTGAAGGCTTCTCTTTTTAAAATTTCAAATTATGAAATATTTCAAACATATAGAAAGGCAGAGATTTGACACTGTGTATACCATTTACATTTAATAAATATTAAATACTATAATTATTTTAGATCTATTGAAAAGAAATAAACATTAGGAATATCTGAAGCTCCAACCATTTCTCTGGTAACTCCACTGCCCTCCTGTATTCCTAACAAGTTCTATGCTAGAAGTGATCTTATCTTTCCAATAATGTAGTTATACTTTTACCATAACGGTATGTATTCACAAACAACATTGTTTTTCTGGATACAAATTTACATACATGGCCTGTTGTAGTAATAATTTATACCTTGCTTTTGAGTGAAAAAACAAAACAACCCTCATGTTTTACATATTTATTCATGTTGATACTTAAAAAAACAGCTCATTTTTTTGAAGCCATGTGTCAGGCATTATTCTGTGACTCGTGTCATCTTTACAAAAGTCCTAAGAGGTAAGCACTACATTCCCATTTTACAATGAGCGAACAGTGGCCCCCAGGCTCATCTGCTGAGTGGCACAACTGACCAAGAGGAGAAGCTAGGATCTAAACCCAGAGGCCAAATCAGAAATGCACGGTCTTAGTCATTACTATTCTGACAGGGAAATAATTTAAAGGGCACTTAGTAATTTGCTTATGAATTTGCTACAACTTACTCTGCTGCCATGTTTTAGTTATTTCCAAAAGTCTGTTAATATAAACAGGGCTGTAAAAACCATTCCTGGGCCTGTCTCTTGTGCAGATGCATAACATTTCTTGAAGGGACACATACCATACTTTCAGTTTTGACACCCACCAAATTGCTCTCCTTTATATTACCACCAAGTGTGCCATCTCCCGAAGCCCACCACCCACATTCCACCCTAAACTGGAACTGCCACAGTTCTGGCTTTCGCCAGAGGGCTATGAAACAAACAGCAACTTGTTTTTGTTTGATTATGAGGGAGGCTGGAATTCTGTTTTTCACTGAACTGCCTATTCATGGTTTATGCACATTATTCAATTGGGGTGATTTATCTGTTTTTTTTTTCTGATTAATTCATAGTTTTTTAATCTTTGATAATTATGTGTTATAACAGTTTTCTCTCGGTTGATATTGTCATATCATTCCATTTATGGTGTTTTATGTCAGTTTTTAATTTTAATGCTGTCAAATTAAATTCATCAAACTTTCCTCTTTTTTGATATATGCTTTTGTGTCCTATTTAAGACAACCTTCCCAACCCCTAATGTCATAAATACATTTTCAAGGTTTAAAAATTGAGATTCTCTCACTAGTCCTTTAATCCATTTGGAACTTATAGTACAGAACAAAAATCTGAGAATAAATCAACTTAAATTATTTACCATATGAACATATTTAACCATTTTTACAATTTTATATTTATAACTCAATATGGGTAACTGACTCAAATGGTTTAAAATTCAAAAGGCACAAAAGGGTGCACAGTGAGAAAGCTTCCTCCCGTCATCCCTAGGCCCCCGGCTTCATCTCCGAGAAGGACCTAGAACTAGAACTAGTTCTAGTGTCTTAGGTGACCTTCTGGAGACATGATACTCAAACAAAAACACACACATTGGGACTCATGCCCCTTGCTCTTTTTCCTTCCAGAAATGGTACTATACCACATCCACATCCTGCTTTCTCACTTAGCTTTCTCTCTGAGCGGTCCTTCCATAGCAATGCATAAATGGCCTCTGTTTTCTTTAATGGCTAAACAGTATTTCATCATATGTCTGTTAACCACTCCCTTACTGGTAACACTTAGATTGTTTATAGCTTATCTTGTCCCTCAGCTGTTTGAATTAGAGGAGCTAACAATCTTGGGGTTTAATTGCCAGGTGCGTCTCATAAGCAAAGACAAAGAAAGGCCTTTTCCCATCCTAACAGTCTTACTCCGCACACGGCTGAAATGAAAAACATTTCCGGCATATCTGCAGAACAAGTTAGAACTGAATTTGGAATTTTGATGGAATGCTCTACTGACTTGAAGGCTACACCAGTTATTATCTCTCCACCACTGTATGAAAGTGCCCATTTCCGCACACTCTCATCCACACCCTTGTTATAAAACTTTTAGGACATTGTTTTTAATTTTATCAAAGTTCTTTCTGTATTTGTCTATTTTTAAGTTATATATAGCAGGTCCTCAAATAACGTTTCATTGTAGCATTGATGAGATGCCACAGGAACTTAACTCTTTTTTATATCAATTAGTCTTTGGTAAAGCTGATTTAATTATACTTTGTTTCACGTACAAGTCACAGAACCTATGGACATTATGTGAGGACTCACTGCAGTTCTCTGTGGCTTAGTAACCAAACAACAGTTCCTACCCATCTCATCTCAGCCTTTCCCATCCATTCTGCACTTCTGGAAATCAAACATTTTCAACTTTTCTAAGCTGATTTGCTTCACATTTACCTCATTATCTAGCTATATCAGGGGTGGGCAAACTTTTTGACTCGAGGCCCACAATGGGTTCTTAAACTGGACGGGAGAGCCAGAACAAAAGCATGGATGGAGTGTTTGTGTGAACTAATATAAATTCAAAGTAAACATCATTACATAAAAGGGTACGGACTTTTTTTTTTTTTTTTTGTTTTTTTAATATCCATCTCTTTGTTTCCATTTACCACCTCTGGGCAATAATTATGTACACACCGTAATGTCATGACCAGAGACCAGGGACCTGAGGCTGCATGGCACCTGGCCGGGACGAGGGACCTCAGGCCGAGCCCCCTGCCCAGCGGGGCTTTATGGGGGACCTCAGGCTGCGCCCCATGCCCCAGCATCAGGCCGGGAGACCTCAGGCTGCGCCCCACGCCCGGTGCTGGGTTGAGGGACCTGAGGCTGTGCCTCCCACCCAGTGCTGGGTTGAGGGACCTGAGGCTGTGCCCCCCACCTGGCGCTGGGCTGGAGGCCAGGGTACCTCAGGCTGCGCCCCACGCCCGGTGCTGGGTTGAGGGACCTCAGGCTGTGCCCCCTGCCCAGCGGGGCTTGATGAGGGACCTGAGGCTGTGCCTCCCACCCAGTGCTGGGTTGAGGGACCTGAGGCTGTGCCCCCCACCTGGCGCTGGGCTGGGGGACCTGAGACTGCGCCTCCTACCTGGAGTGGCTTGACTAGGGTGGGGCTGGCCAGGTCTGGGTCTCCTGTGTTTTGGAAGTGCATGCAGGTGGTGGACAGGGACTTGACTCTAGGTCCTGCGTTGAGCCCCAGACTCTAACAGGAGGGAGATTTTCATATACATTTTACTAATTTTCTTTTATCTCTGACACTTCTATTACAGAGAAAGGGCAAATAGCAATACTAAAATATTTCCTCTAATTAATTCCCTTTTAATGTGCACGAATTTCGTGCACCAGGCCACTAGTTTCTAAATAACATGCTTATGCTGACATTTTCAGTTTTTCAGTCTTAGGCTTTAACTACTGACTTCAAACTGTAGAAGATGAGGATTTAACTCAACATTTAATACCCTCAGCCTTTCCACAAACAGAAATACTTTTATCCTTAGATCCTCCCAAAAATGGTCATAAGCACAGTACTTGTTCAGGTCAGCATTCAATGTCTCCATACCGAGGCCTAGGTAAACTCTGTCCACACATGGATCTCACTGTATACCATGGTTATTTTTTGCTTTCCTGCAAACCCTCCCCCAACTCTACCTTTAGGACACAGGCCAAGATTCACTACCGTATTTGCCGGCATATAAGACGACTGGGCGTATAAGACGACCCCCTAACATTTCCACTCAAAATACAGAGTTTGTTATATACTCGCCGTATAAGACTACCCCCTCTTCCGCACACCTTCCACACACCAAATAAAAGGTAAAACAATATCAGATTTGATTTTAACATTTTAATTTATATTCAAATGCTTATGACATGCAGGAAAACTGTCACAAGGCTGTATGTAATCAAACATATACATAAAACAGTGCAAGTTTATTACCGGTAAACATACCGGTAATTCACTAAAGAAAACACACTCTATAGATGCTTCTCAGGAACACAGGCAAGCAGCCCACAACCTAGAGGGACTGTCAATTCCTCTTCATTCTGATATTAAAAGTTCATCAACGACATCTTGGTGCCATGATAGGGATGATAGGGGTTTGACTGGTCGACATTTTCTATGCTGTACTGTACAATGGGGCAGTATTGTGGTTGGCTGTTGGGGCTATACAAAGCCTGATTTGATTGG
>NW_006293957.1:419932-435111 GCF_000327345.1 Myotis davidii
AAGAGTAGAAAACCCTGCTGCCTCTAGGAAATGTGTAGGATACATTTCCCTGCTCCCACCAGACAAAGAGCCACTGATGCTGAGGAAAGGTCAGAACTCTAAGGACATCTCCTTAAGGTCTAGCAACACAGAAGCCTGCCCTGAGGACCAGGCATTCCCTCCGCCCCTTTCCACCCGTGCCCCACACCATGAGGAACAGCAGGCGACTCTGAGAGAGAGCTAAAGGATGAAAGAGAGCCTTGCTGTGGGCAGGTGTACAGCAAAGGCAGAGTGGGTTAGCGGAAACAGAGAAAAGCCCCTGCACCCAAACCCCGGCCCCAAGCAGAACATAACATCAGACCGTCTGCCCCAAGGGCGTGTGAAACCTGTGATGCACTGAAGGCACAGGCCCAAACATTAGACAAAGCCCAAGGCCTATTCACCTCCTAACCAACTGACTCACAACCCAAAACACTCATGTCAAGAGGAGAGGCATGCCCGTTTTTAGGTGTGTGTGTATTTTAAATCTCAGTCTATTATTCTAAACATGATGTACAACATTCAATCAAAAGTTATGAAGCAAGGAAAAGCAGACCACTGTCGGGAGGCAAGGCCATCAATAAACAGGACCAGCCTGAGATGACTCAAGTTGAACAGGTTCCTTAAAATAACCACAATTAAAATGGCAAAGCACCTAGCAGAAAAAGGGGCCAAGCCTTTTCAAAAGATGGGAATTTTCAGCAGAAAAATGGGGAGAGTCAAATGGAATGGCTAGAAATAAAACGTAATGTCAAAGATGAATTCCTGTGACAGACTCGTCAGAGAATGGACACAGTTGAGGAAAATAAAAACTAGCTAACCTGAAAACAGAACAGGAATTACCTGAAATAAAAAAACCCCAAGGAGGAATAAGAATGAGAAAAACTCAATACAGAATAAAAGAGCTGTGGGATATCAAGTAATCTAAAATATGTGTAACCAGAGTCTCAAAAGAAGAGACAGCTAAAGGAACAAGTATTTGAAGTGATAATAGATAGCAATTTTGCAAAATAATGAAAGACATTAAGTCATACATTCAATAAGCTCAGTGAGTCTCAAATGAGAGTAAATACCAAAAAAGAAACACACATATCCTTAACCCCTTCCCCAACAATTTTTTTGTTAAAAACGTTTCTTTTCCAGACTAATTTTTTTATTTTGGTTCTATATAGTATTTTTGATGCTGGTTATGAAAACAGTTTGTAACTCGTCTTCCTATAAACCATATTTTTTTTACCATATTTTCTTAGTATACTCGTCGACGACTGAAAAAGAACATTTTGTGAAAACGAGTATACACGTTTCTGCCGGGGAAGGGGTTAATATACTGTAGTCAAATTGTTTAAAACCAAAGAGAAGGAAAAAACCTTAGAAGAAACCATGTAAACCAGAAGATAAGGAATTCCAGTGGCCAGTAGACCTACATGCAAGAAATTAAGAGGAAGTTCTTCAGACAGAAGGAGTACACCAAATAAAAACTTGGACCTAAAACTTAGAACTAAACAAATACATGGAGGGTGATGAAAATGATAAAAATGAACATGAATATAAAGGTCTTTTTTCTTAATTTTTATCACTTTAAAGCTGATTTGCAGCTTCTTTTTTAGGTACACAATAAATGTTTATCATCCTTTTTATTATATGGAACATTACTTAGAAATATTTTTTGCAATTACTTTAGTTTCAAAATAATGCATTTTTCATACTGAACTGAGTGGGACTGAGATATCCTCTAATGGCAGTGAGCATGTTGGGCCTATTATAAAGCTGGAAGTGGACTTTGTATTTGATAAATTAATCTGTGATACTGCTGCTAAGCACACATTCTGGGTCAAGGGGAGGTTGATGATCATCAACAAAGCTTAATGAGTATCTACTGTGTGCCAAAGATAGAGACACACCAATTCATCATGTTCATTATTATTTTTTAAATATATTTTTATTGATTTGAGAGAGGAAGGGAGAGGCAGAGAGATAGAAACATCAAAGATGAGAGAGAATCATTGACTGGCTGCTTCCTGCACACCCCACATTGGAAATCGAGCCTGCAACCAGGGCATGTGCCATGATTGGGAAGTGAACTGGCGACATCTGGGTGCATGGGTCGACACTCAACCACTTCAAGTATTTATTATCACTTCAAATGAGCCACAGAGGCCAGGGCCACTACGTTCATTCTTAATACTTAAACAGAAAAGTGGTCATTTATCAGCTAGCCATCATCACTGTCAATGAACAAGTTAACCTCTGCTATCACTGAGGTACCTGTACAATGGGAAAGGCCGACTTTAGGCAAATGATTATAATACAAGTAAGCAAATGAAAAAATGTTAGGTGGACGTAGTAAATGCTTTAGGTGTGGATCATGGGCTCCACCCAGTTTTTTAAGGTAAAAGAAATTGCTTACAAAAAATGATAGGAATTCTACGTCAGAGGAAAGTACGAAGAGCTGCCAGATAGAACAGAAATGAGAGCTACTCCAGAATGAAAGGAGGTGACAGCTAGAGAGGAGGTTCTGGAAAAGGTACTGATTTTGAGGACTATATTATCATGAATGTAAGTCAGATTCAAGAAGAATAAATTTGCAAATTTTTCTGGATTGGAACAAGAGTCATCAGAAAAAAAGTGAAAATATTAATGAAATATATAAACGAGTAATCTCAACATGTAGTAATATATACCCCTCTTTAACTTTAATCTTTTATGGCTTGCTATAGATAGAAATTTGTCTTGTTAAAATTGAGCTAAATGTAAATGATTCATTAAATTACTAATCTCTACTCAATAATTGGTCTTCAAGTAAATAAATCTAGTACATAAAATTCAAAAGTTAAACACACAGAGCAGTCATTAGATTCTCTGTAATAGTTTAAAACTATAAAGGGAACCTAAAGGAACAGTGTGTGTGTGTGTGTGTGTGTGTGTTGTGCGTGCGCACACACACACACACACACACACACACACACACACGCTGGTTTGAAGTGCCACAGCTCAATAGTGCTTAGTTTTTTAAGTTTTTTTTTTTTGTTGTTGTTGTTGTTAATCCTCACCCAATAATATTTTTCCATTCATTTTTAGAGAGAGTATAAGGGAGGGGGACAAACACACAGAGAAACATCGATGTGAGACACACATGGATTGGTTGTCTTCCGCACATATCCTGACCAAGGCCAGGGATTGAGCCTGCAACTGAGGTACGTGTCTTTGATTGGAATCGATCCCGGGACCCTTCTGTCTGTGGGCCAAGGCTCTATCCACTGAGCCACACAGGTCAGGGCTGGAGTTCTTTTTAAATGTTTGTTAATTTCTATTGTTGTCTTCATGCTCATTGCCATTAATCTCCCCCAGTATACAATTCATCTCAGGTACTATAATAGAGTTCATTTCCTAAAGTTTGAGTTGGATCCTTTTAAATATCTTTTATGTCTCTAAATATAATTATAATAACTGTTTTAATGCCCTTGTCTGCTAATCCTAAACTTTGGGTCAGTGGTACTGACTGCTCATGTCCTCTCATTCTAGGTTGTACTCCCCGCTTTCTGCATGCCTGGCCATCTTTGACTGAGTAGTAGATACTGGGTTTTACTTGTGGGTGTTGGCCATTTCTGTAACTGTGCACATGCTCTTGAGCTTCATTTGAGAACGCAGCTACCTGAAAAAGGCCCGATCCTTTGGGGTCTTGTTTCTGAGGTAGGACCAGAGCCACATTCAGTGTAGGTCTACTTACTCCCCAATACTGAGGCCAGACCCTCTCAGGACTCGAACCAGTGCCTGACAGACCCGATTCCCAGCTTTGCATCGTTTCCTCATCCGTACTCGCTGGTCAAGACTCGGCTGCATACTTGACAGGAACCTTCTGCGGGTCTCCAGCCTCTCTGCAAGGCTCTTCTCTCAGCTCTGTGCTGTGAGCTCCAAGCTGTGCTACCCACCTCTCCACTATCCTTCCATCCAGACTGCAGGGCTGCTAAGGCTTCTCCTGTGTCCTACAGCCAAAGTTCTCATGCCGGATGCCAGGCAACCATCACTCACCTCGCTTGTTCCCTGCTTCTCAGGGACCAAAGTCCTTCACTGCCCAACGGGCAGCTTAGTGTGAGGGCCTCACTGACCACAGGCCTCCCTGGACGGTCATCTGCCCGGGCCACTTCATGGGACGCTCATGTCAGCATGGCTAGGTTTTCTCCTGGGCTACATGGATTTCCCTGAGAAGAATCTTCCCATCTGTTGTCTTGTGGGTACAAGCCTGGTGATGGGGTTCTGGGAAGGTTGAGGGCCCACTACTCAGTACAAAATGTTCACGTGACCTCCGCGTTTTCACTATAATACCTCACCCTCCATAGCAGGGTTCCACAGTTGAGAACCTTACTTTTGTTCTTTCGGAGAATACACTTCCAGCCTTCTGCTGGGGAGATGATAGGGAAGTCACGAGTTATTCAGAACAGGAGCAGGGAGCTCGATGTCTGAGGCCTGTGAAGATCCTCACCCGGATGCATGCCATACTGACCTCCCTCCATAGTGTATAGGCCTGGCCCAGGGACCAGCAGGACATGGCAGAAGTGAGGAAGGACTTCTGCGTTAAGACCAGCGATTTCCATCTCATGGTGCATAAACTAATTACTAAAATTCTGTGGCACAACAAAAAATGTTACATTTTTTGCTGATCTGAAAAAAAATTTGATATAAGTTGTAGGGCGTGGCAATAGGGTTAAGCCTTTGACCGACCTGTTAGCAAAGCCACAAACAAGTCTCAGTTTAGAGGGCACAGTCCTCTTAGCATAATTAGGCTTGACCTTATAAGGCTCCCTAGATCTTATCTGGGAAGCTAATGGGCTGCCAAAACACGTGAAACTTACAAGAACACTGTAACTATGGTGACCACTACCTTGTTTACCTCTGGCTATAAAATAAAGGCTCAGCTTGCCTCTGGATCTCTCTCTGTGGCCTCAGCCAGGCACACGAAGATCCACCTAGACCCAGCTTATTCTCTTTGTCATTTCTTCATCATTTTGCCGGGTGGCTCGGAACAATAAATCTGATTCATTCACACCAAATGGCTATTGTTGTGTTGGCTGCTGTCAATTTCCAATTTGACAACTTAAGAGGAAAGAGGTCCTTGCCTGACTAAATGGTCACGTACTGCGTTTTAAACATTCTTGCGGTGCCTCGTGGAAAATCGCTGGTCTGTGTCATGAACAGCCCTGGCTTCCTCCATGGTCTCGGGTCATCCCTCTGCAGAGAGGCAGGCCTCTGAGGCAGCTGCGAGGACTCATGCAGTTCTATGCAGAGGCTCCCAGAGAGGAACAAGGTCGCCTGCCAACTTCTGTGCCTTGGAGGTGAGCTACCTTGGGAGGGGCTCTACCAGCTCCAGCCCAGCCTTCAGGTGGGATCCTGAACCAACCAGACAAGTCACTCAATTCCTGACCCACAGAAACAGTGAGGGATAATAACTGCTGTTTTGAGCCAACAAGTTTAGGAGTGATTGCTTTTGTTGTTGATCCTCATGGGAGGATATTTTTCCATTGATTCTTAGAGAGTGGAAGGGAGGGGGAGAGACTGAGAGACAGACAGACAGAAAAACATCGATGTGAGAGAGAGACATCCACTGGTTGCCTCCTGCACACACCCCAACCAGGGCCGGGATTGAGTCTGCAACGGAGGTTATATGTATGCCTTAACCAGAAATGAACCCAGGACTCTTCAGCCCATGGTTTGATGCTCTATCTACTATCAGCTAGGGCTAGGAGTGATTTCTTCATGCAGTATTAGATAGCCAGCACAGCCTCTGACTTTCTAAAATAACTTTTAAGTAATTTTCTTGGTTTTACTGCCACTCTGCTTCACTTCCAGGTAATTGGGACTACCAATTCCTGAGCTTCTTGGGGAATTCTACAGTATAAACTGGCTGCTTCCTGGCTATCAATTTCTAGCTTGGGATTATAATATTTTATGTCTGCAGTCACTATTCATCCACATGTTTCATAGGTCCCAAAGATTTTGCTGTTACTTCCGTGCTCCTTGTACTAGTTGGACAAAGAAGTTAAAAGCTATTGCTGTTGGGTCGGGGAGCAAAAGTAAGTAAGTAGTAGGCCCAAGCTGCCTCTTACCTCAAAGACCAACCAGCAAATGTTTAAATCCTTGCCAGTATAATAGGTGAAAAACAATCTCAGTATGATTTTAATTTATATTTTTCATATTATGGGCATTCTTCAGTCATCTTTTAATTTTAAGAGCCACATGTATTTCTTTTTGGATAAATCATATGTTCATCTTTGTGGCCTATTTTCCCAAGGACTTGCTAGATGTTTTTTCTTTTTGACTTACAGAAGTTCTTTATATTTGAGAAATCCATTCTTTGAAATATGAGCTGCCAATGTTTTTCACTAATAGTCATCTTCTGATCGTTTATGGTGATTTTTGCCACATAATAAAGTTCTATTTTTGGGTAGTTGACACCATCAATATTTTCTTTTTTAATTTTAAGGGCTTAAATTTTTTTTTAATTTACTGATATTACAGAGAAGGGAAGGGCAAGGGAGGGGGGGAGAGGAAGGGAGAGAGAGAGAGACATCGATTTGTTGTTCCACTTATTTGTGCATTCATTGGTTGATTTTTGTATGTGCCCCCAACCTTGGTGTATTGAGACTGGACGATGCTCTAACCAACTGAGCTCCCCTGCCATGGCCTAATGATTTTATTGTTTGTTTCTACATTTTGTGTCAGACTCACAAAGGTCTTCAACCTCTGAGATTATTTTTTAAAATTCCTCCATGGTTTGTCCTCTTACTTTAATCATTTCATTTGTATATATCTAGCTCCAATCTAATTAAAATTTATTTCCATGTAGGGAATTGATTCAACTTCACTTTCCCCCTAATATAGCTACCTACTCCCAAGTGTACTTATTAATCCATCTTTTCCTTAACGATCCGAAATGTTGCCTTTATACTAAGTTTCCTTATATAGTTGTATCTATTTATGGTTTTAATAACCTGTTCCACTAATCCCTCTGAATTTATATGTCAGTAAGATAATGTTTCATTGTTGAAGTTCATGCCTTCCTGTTATTACTCTTCTCTTTTAGCAATTTCTTCTGAAATCATGACTGAGTAAAACAATTCTTAAGCCCAAATAACTAAAGAATAATAATATCACTGGTTTTGTGGAACTGGGTTTAAACATTCAGATACAAAAAAGTTGAATATTCCATAAATAAGAAAATCATAACTACTCATGAACATAACAAGTATAAAGTTATGTCTAATTAAATGATTGGTAGTGAGATCCTCTTTTACCTTAAAAAAAGTGCTCTGGCTCAGTGGATACAGCACTGGCCCGTGCACGGACTGAGGGTCTCGGGTTCAATTCAGGTCAAGGGCACTTACCTTGGTTGTGGGCTCGATCCCTGGCCTCATTCGGAGCGTGTGCTGGAGGCAACCAATCGATGTTTGATGTTTCTCACATTGATGTTTCTCTCTCTCTGTCTCTCCTCTCTCCCTTCCACTCTCTCTGGAAAGCCCTCTGGTAAGGATTAACAACGACAAAAAAGAAAAGTATAATACAGTTAATTTAAGGAGACAAACAGAGAAGACAAGGAATGGCTTCTAAATTACAGTTAGCAATTGACGATTTCTGCCCACTGGCTTTAAGAACAACTATTTATACCTACTATTCAACAAAATATTTTGCATCAAAATAATTATCATCTTACTTGTAACAAAAGCAGCTGGAGAAGATGATCATAGCAATTATGCAGATAGCCATAGAAATGAGCACCACCAGCCATCGAATGCTGCCATCCAGAAATGGACCTGCCAGTGAAAGCAAACAATGAATAAACACATTGTCTTTTTCTCACATCTTATTAAAAGAAAAAATCACTTGTAGTGTTAAATTCTAGAAAATTTGCATATTGTTAAAAGCAGAGAAAATATTTTACTGAAAATTATAATCCTGCTTTTCTTTACTAACTTACCTATAACAACAGGGGGCAGTGTAGGTTGTAAATACTGGTTACATAAATTGGTCCGACAACATTCTATTGTCCGGCGAAGCTGGGCTTTTGGTGAGTCCTAGAGGAAGAATAATGATAAATTAGAAATAATATGATATACTAAGTTGAGAATGAAAAATATTAAATATTCATTAAAGTATAACTTCTAATTCAGTGAGTGAAAAGCACCTGAACATTTTAAGTGCAAAAAAAAAAAAATCGTTAAAAATTAGAATTTGTGCTGAAATAGTTTATAGTAGTGAAGACTGTAAAATGGTTTTTATTTTTATTTTTAAAATATATTTTTTTTTATTTCGGAGAGGAAAGAAGAGGGAGAAAGAGATAGAAATATCAATGATGAGAGAGAATCATTAATTGGCCCCCTCGCTGCTGCTGTTAAAATACTCCACTGAGATCTCCTCACTAGGACTTACCGTTTCTAAGTTGTCTCAGAGTGATACAAAGGTTAGTGCCCATCACCTTACAGTCTTTTCAATTTTTTAATCCACAAATAAGTGTGACAGTGTCATTTTTTTGCAGCCTCATTTAGAAAGAGGATGATTTAAAACTTTAAGTTCTTGGGAACCTCAATTACCACAATCATGTCACTTGCAGCAAGAGCTAAGCTTCCCAAATACATCTGCTTAAAGAACATAAAGCACTGTGCAGACGGCACCTCTCTGAGGGAGCTGGTACTTTCTATGGGCCCCTCCCTTCTTTATTTCACGGGCCCCAAATGAGATCTTACCTTGCATTGAAAATCAGATCCTTCATATTTCATACATCCTGAAGCTAATGTGGTTTCTCCCTGGTCATCTTCTTCTATGATGGCAAAGCAATGCCCATTAGTTCTGGAAAAAAAAAAAAAACCCTCTAAGAAACAGAAAAAAACCCCAAAACATAACTTAGTATCAGCAAGTACTAATGAATATGTGCTTGAATGTGACCAGCTACCGACAGCCTTGAGTACCTTGTTGGGATTTATTGGCAAACCACAAGGGCTTTAAGGCAAATGAAAGTTATCGCATCTGAACTAAAACCTAAAGGTCCAATAAGAGCCCTATGTCAAGTAGAAAAGGTGCACTTTTTAAACAAGTGCTCCACATAGGAATCATTATGGAACTTCTCTTTGCTAATACAGTGCTGTGAGTACAGACAGCTGATCTGTAAAATTTGATAAACCATAATTTTTTAAAATATACTTTAAAATAACTTTTTTTAACCCATAAAATTTTCCAACGTTCACATACTGTACACAACAATAAGAGGCACATTTTACTGAACATAAAAAAGGGAGAACTTTTGCCCTGACTGGTATGGCTCAGGGTTGCGGGTTCAATTCCCGGTCAAGGGCATATACCTGGGTTTCAGGTTCACTTCCTGCCCAAATGGGGCGAATGCAGGAGGCAACCAGTTGATGTGTCTCTCTCACATCGATGTCTCCATCTCTGTCTCTTTCTCTTTCCCCCCCTTCCTCTCCCCCTTCCACTCTCTGAAAAGCAATGGAAAAATATCTTCTAGTGATGATTTAAAAAAAAAAGGGAGAGAACTTCTGAATAGCTGAGTTTTCAAGAAATTTACATAAATGTATTTGTCTTTAATAAAATTTATCATTTTAATAATATATGCTGGAGCCCTAGTATGTTCATTTACACTTTAATGGATAGAAAAAAAAACTAAAAGCTTTTTGTATGTTCCTATACTTATTGTCCCTATCAGGAAGTGTATTGCTTCTACTTAAAAGAATCTTGCAGACGCCCGGCTGGTGTGGCTCAGTGGTTGAGTGTCGACCTATGAACCAGGAGGTCATGGTTCAATTTCCGGTGAGGGCATATGCCCAGATTGCAGGCTCGATCCCCATTGGGGGGAAGGGTGTGCAGAATACAGCCAATCAATTATTCTCTCTCATCATTGATCCTTCTATCTCTCTCTCCCTTTCCTTTCCTCCCTGAAATCAGTAAAATATATTTTAAAAAATAAATAAAATAATCTTGCAGAGTCCTAGATGGTTTGGCTCACTGGTTAGAGCGTTGGACTTCAGACTAAAGGGTCACGGGATTCACTCTCATAACTCGGTTGCAGGCTCAAACCCCGGCCCACTGTGGTGTGTGTGGGAAGCAACCAACCTATGTGTCTCTCACATTGATGTTTCTCTCTCTCTCTCTCTCTCTCTCTCTCTCTCTCTCTCTCCCCTCTTCCGTTCCACTCTCTCTACAAATCAATGGAAAAAATATCTCTGGGTGAGGGTTGACAATAACATATAAAAGAATCTTGCAGAATTTTCATTTTCTGTAAGGAGAAAATGTGAACTGAGGGATGAAATTCTGATAAAATCGATGACTTGGTTTCACTCTGGGTTACTCAGCCACTAACAAATACCCTCACACATTAGGAAGGCACTACGGACAAGAAGTCTGGCAAGAAGCCATGTGGTGACATAGTGGAGAGCAATCCCCTATGACACAGGTCACCCAGCCTGTCAAAATAAAGTCAACCACCACCAAAGGACAAACAACAAATTTATGATGTGAAGAACCATCATATAATTTCAAGATTTTACTGTAAACATTTATGCTTTATATCTGGTCACATTCAAAGAGCAGCCAATTATCAGAAAAGTACAAAATAAGACATAAAAAGGAGACAATTAATTGACTAGATTGAGTTGTTAAGGGAATTCTTTTTTGGCTAGTGAAACAATTCTTCGAATGTAGGAAGAGAATTACGTGGTCATGTATAGTGTGCTGAATAGCTAACATAAAACTAAGCAGGAAAACGAAAATGCCTACATAAATCAGATTGGTTTGGGGAGTTGGCTTAACACCCACAATATCATTCTTACATATCTGTAAAATATTTCAGCCAATTTAGAATTACAAGGTTTTGGTGGAATTTTCATGTGTTTTGTTTTCTGTTTGTTTGTTGTTTTTTAATGATCTCAGTGTTTTCTATGAGAATCAATTTTATGATAAAAAGATCATTAAATAAACTCAAAAGGTTAAATAAAAATCACATTCTTCTTATCTCATTTAAAAAGCTATATTACAATGTTACTCTAAGAAAGTAACCATCACGGAGCATTTGAGATCTTGTTTCCCAACATGTCATTTGTTGGGCTCAAATACACTCTTATAAAAATTCCCTATAGGTTCATTCTTACTCAACAAATTCATCAATATAGCAGCCCTGAGGAGGCAACAGGAAAGAGACATGCAAAAGGAGGACACATTATCTGGAACCTGAAAACCAATTTAAAAAACAACAACAGATAGAAACACAATTTTGAAAAATGGCGGCAGAGTAAGTAGATGCTGCAAGGACACGCTCCCAGGACCAAACTGGAATTATAACTATAATACAGAAAAACTTCCTGAATAATCAACTGAAGACCTGCTGGAGAGAACCCTGATAACCAAGGACAGAAAGTGGAGACTGCATAGAGACTGGCACTCAAAATAAGGAGACAAAGAAACAAACCCCAAATGAAAGAATAAGAGAATTCTACAGAAGAAAAGATAAATCAAATGGAGGTAAGAAATTTATCTGATATACAGTTCAGAATAATGATGGTAGAGATGCTCAACAGCATGAGAAAAGATATAACTATGAAAACAGAAATAAAGAATGACATAGTACAAATAAAGAACACATCGGAAGGAATACACAGCAGATTAGGGGAAGCTGCGGATTGGATCAGTGAATTAGAAGACAGGGTTGAAAAAAATCACTCAATCAGATAATCAAAAAGAAAAAAAACAATTTACAAAACAGGACGACAGCTTAAGGGAGCTATGGTACAACAGAAAACGTTAACAATATTCACATAGTAGGCATGCCAGAAGAGGCAGAAAAGGAGTAAGGTATAGAGAATGTGTTTGAAGAAATAATAGCAAAAAACTTCCCTAACCTGGTGAAAGAAAAAGATGCACAAATTCAGGAGGTATAGAGTACACAAGCAAGAAGAACCCAAACAGGCCCATGCACAAACATATCATAATTACATTGCCAAAATTAAAGACAGAGACTCTTAAAGGCAGCAAGAGAAAAGCAAACTATTACCTACAAAGGAGCTCCCATAAGGCTGACACATGGTTTCTCATCAGAAACTTTACAAGCCAGAAGGGAATGGGATTAAGTACTCAAGGTAATGGAAACCAAGAATCTGAAACCAAGATTACTATAACCAGCAAGGCTATCATTCAAAATAGATGGTGAAATAAAGAGGTTCCCAGACAACAAAAGGCTAAAGGAGTTCATAACCACCAAGCCAACATTATAAGAAATGCTAAAGGGACTACTGTAATGAGGAGAAAGAGAGAGAAAGCTAGGCATACAGAATTAAAATGGCAATAAAGAAGTACCTATTAATAATAACCTTAAATGTAAATGGATTAAATGCTCCAATCAAAAGGCACAGAGTAGCTAAATGTATATTAAGACATGACCCAACTATATGCTATCTACAAGAGACCCACCTCAGAACAAAAGACTCACACAGGATGAGAGTGAAGGGATGGAAAAAAATGTTCCATGCAAATGGAAAAGAAAAAAAAAAGCTGGGGTTGTAATACTCATATCTGACAAAATAGACTTCAAAATGAAGGCCATTTGAAGAGACAACAAAGGTCACTATATAATACTAAAGGGATGGATGCGACAAGAGGATATAACCCTGGTAAACATATATGTACCCAATATAGGAGCACCTAAATATAGAAAAAATCTTCTAGAGGACTTTAAAGGAGAAACTGCCAACAATACAGTCATAGTAGGGGACTTTAACACCCTGCTGACTTCATTGGGTAGATCTTCCAGACAAAAAATTAATAAGGAAACAGTGACCCTAAAGGACACATTGGATCAGATGGATTTAACTGACATTTATAGAATATTTTACCCCAAAGCTGCAGAATATACAGTCTTCTCAAGTGCACGTGGGTTATTCACAAAGACAGACCACATGTTAGGACACAAAACAAGTTTCTATAAGTTGAAGAAAATTGAAATCATATCTAATATCTTCTCAGATCACAGTGGAATGAAATTAGAAATCAACTACAGTAAAAACACCAAAAAAAATTTCAAACACATGGAGGCTAAATATTATGTTATTAAACAGTGAATGGGTTACTAATGAAATCAATAAAGAAATCAAAAACTTCCTGAAAACAAATGAAAATGAACACACAACAACCCCAAATCTCTGGGACATAGCAAAAGCAGTCCTGAGAGGGAAGTTCACAGACCTACCTCAAAAAAATACACAAGAAAAATTAATAATAAACTATTTAACCCTACAACGTAAAGAACTATAAAGAGAACAACAACAAAAGCCCAGAGTACGTAGAAGGAAGGAAATAATAAACATCAGAGCGGAAATAAATGACAGAGTAAAAAAACATTACAAAAAATCAGTGAAACCAAGAGCTAGTTCTTTGAAAGGAATAAATAAGATTGATGAACAGTTAAAACAAAGAGAGAAGACCCAAAAAGTAACATCAAAAATGAAACCAGAGAGGTAACCACCAACACCACAGAAATACAAAGGATTGTAAGAAAATACTATGAACAACTATATGCCAACAAGCTTGACAATGTTAAGAAATAGACAAATACCTAAAAAAAATACAATCTCCCAAAACTAAATCAGGAAAAATCAAAAAACCTGAACAGGCCAATAACAACTGATGAAATAGAAGCAGTAATTAAAAAACCCCCAGCAAACAAAAGCCTGGGTCCAGATGGCTTCACAGGGGAGTTTTACCAAACATTCAAAGAAGCACTAACATCTATACTCCTTAAACTACTCCAAAAATGCAAGAGGAAGGAACACTTCTAAGTTCTTTTTATGAGGCCAGCATTATCCTAATTCCAAAACAAGATAAAGACACTACAAAGAAAGAGAATTACAGGCCAATCTATATATATAAAACCCTAATATGCAAACAGACCTAATGGTGCAAAAACCAGTTACTATGATGTGCAATGACCACCAGGGGGGCACATGAGGAACATGGTGGGCGTTGGCAGCAGAGCGTGGAACATGGCAGGTGTTGGCTGTGGTAGGATGGTGGAGCAGGTGAGTGGTGGCGCCAGACCAAGGCGGGGTGCTGGTTGCTGGCATTAGGGTGAGCCTCTGGTGGTTACTGAAAAGTCTTTGTGCTTGTGCGCTACGATCCCACCTCGCACTTGCACCCACTGCCAGTGCCGAAGCTGCTGCTTGCACCTGCTGCTGGCGCAAGAGCCACTGCTCGCATCCACTGCTGGCGCTGGCACCACTTGCACCTGCTGCCGGCCCTGATGGCCCCTGAGGGCTTCTCCACCTCTCCCTGCTCCTGAGGGGCAATTGGGGCAGCAGCTGCTGCTCGTACCCACTGACGGCGCCAGCCCCGCTTGCACCCACCAGCCCCAATCGCTCTGCGCTGTCAGGAGGTACAAGCAGGGCCGGTGCCATCAGCATGTGGGAGCAGTGGCAGTGGAGCAGGGCTGTTGGCGGACAGGGGACTGGGTGCTGCAGTGGGAGGGGCCAGGCGGGGGCACGATGGATGGTCCAAGACCCGCTCCTGTGCCCACCGCAGCCTCGTGGCCCACAGTTCCTTTCAAGGTGCATGAATTCGTGCACTGGGCTCCTAGTATCCTATTAGCAAATCACACCCAGCAATCTATCCTATCTAATAAAAGAGAAACACAGTAATTAGCTTACGAGTGCTACCCTTCCCATTGGCTAATCAGGGTGATATGCAAATTAACTGCCAGCCAAGATGGCAGCTGGCAGCGAGGCAGCTTAAACTGAACATGAGGCTTGCTTGCTTCAGTGACGGAGGACTCCAACGTTCCCTGCCTGCCTCTGCAGGCCTCTGAGCTGCAACTCTAAGAACTATGTTACAAATACAGAAGCTAAACAAAACCCCAGAAACCTGCTTTAGTCCGTCGGGCTTCAGCTAGCAGGATCACAACACTGTTTCAAATACAGAAGGTAAACAAACTTCAGAAACCTGCTTTCAGCAGCGGAGGTCGCATAGCTGGAGCCAAGCCTCAGAGCTAAAGCTGGTCCAGAACTTTTAAAAAAAGGAAAAAAGGACAGGTTGGGAGCTTCAGTCACCCGCCAGCCTGAAAACGGCCCAAGCCCCTCACCCAGGTTGGCCAGGCACCCAAGCGGGACCCCCACCCTGAC
>NW_006293957.1:435946-452812 GCF_000327345.1 Myotis davidii
TTTATGTTTCAGGGGAGCCTTTACTTGTGATACCAGTCTTAACTGCTTTTCTTTGCCATTTCCCAATAAAGGTATTAGGAAATAGAGTTAAACATAAAATAGGGTATCTGGAGTGAGTATATAAGAAACATCATTTTTCATAAATTGAGTTGAAATATTTTGAGATACAGGAACAGATGAATATACAGCAATTTTTCTAATATCTATAATAATAAAAGCATAATATGGTAATTAGACGTGTAATATGCTAATTAGACCAGATATCCTTCTGGACAACCTTCTGGACAAAGCTGGGGCTGCAAAGGAAGCCCGGGTTCTGGGTGCCAGAAGGAAGCTGGTGCCGGCAGCCAGGGGAAGAAAGGCCTACTCTTGCACAAATTTTGTGCATCAGGCCTCTAGTATATTTAAAATATCATACACCATAACCAAGTGGGATTCATTCTAAGGATGTAAAGCTGATACAATATTTGCAAATCAATGAACATGATACATCACATAAACAAATTGAAAGACAAAAATCACATGATCTTATCAATAGGTGCAGAACAAGCATTCAACAAAATCCAACACCCAGTTTTTTTAAAAACTCAGCAAAGTGGGTATAGATGGAGCATATCTCAACATGATAAAGGCCATATATGACAAACCTACAGCGAACATCATACTAAAAACATTTCCCCTAAGAACAGGAATAAGACAGGGATGTCCGCTTTCACCACTGTTACTCAAAATGGTTAAAAGACTTAAATGTAAGTTGGGAAACCATAAATGTAGGAGGTAATCAACCAAAGACCTTGTATGCATATATGCATAACTCATGGACATGGACAATTAGGTGGTGAAAGCCTGGGGTGGGAGCAGGCTGGAGGGTGTTAATAGGGGGAAATGGGGAACACATGTAATACTTTCAACAATAAAGATTAAAAAGAAATAAAGTAAGCATCAATCAACAGAAATAAATATTCCCATATACAGAGCAAAAAGCTTTTGGCTCTTAGGAAGACATGATATAAAGTTAAAGAAAAAAAAGCTGTAGACGAGGTAAACAATTGTTAAAATAGCACTGAATGCCACGCCATCCTCCTAACTGTAAGGAGAAGTACTCACATGCACGTGTTGTTGACAGCATCATCGGGGCAGTGGCCTGAGCAGTAGCACTTCAGAAAAGGCAGGGTGTCTTCCGGGGCTAAGGTGACTCCACTTTCTGACTTTTTCTGGTCAGAGTCTGATTTCATCCCAGTGCCATGGAGCATACTGTCTAGATTCTGCCCTGTAATCATACATGAAATTTAAACCATTTCTGAAAAGCTAATTCCTTGATTTTAGTTTTCAATGAGGAAACGTTTCTAAGCTTTTTTATCATAGAAATTGTAGCTAATGTGTCTTTAATTAAAATTGAATTTCATAAACACAAGTCAGAGTCATTTATTGTTAACCTATTTATTATGCACAGAATTACTATTCCAGAGTCTGGGATGTACAGAGATGATATGCCACAATGTTTGCGCTAGTGAAGGACAAACAAGAGTGGCACAGGGAGAATATGGTCATAAGTTTTAAGAAAGATACATGGAAGCAACTTCAGGGAAGGCTGATATTGTTCCCAATCATTATAAAACAAATAAATTGTGGCATTTTTTCTCTTAAACTCTTTGATTTAAAATCTGTGAGTAGTTAAAAAAAAAATAAGCCTTTCATTTGTGCCTTTATGTGGAAGTGGAATTACTAAGCATCTTGCTTTGACTTTAATTGCTTAAGTAAGGGAACTGTGAGAGCACAGGGACCAATCATAGTATACAGTGCCTTTTATCTTCAAGGTCACTGGTTCAAATTTGACTCTGCTGCCAGAAACTGCAGGTCATTCTCCCATTAGAGTCTAGTAGCTTCAAATGACAGATGCCGTCACATTTGGTACTGAATCTTTCAGGCTGAAGGCAGACCAGAACTAAAACAATTTTTAGTAATTCCTTCCTCCCCACGAATCAGCTGAAATCCAATAAGATTGATCTCAAGGGAATAAAATGTAGAGCCAAATAGATAGGAAATATTAAGATACTTGGGAATGCATTTAATTATGTTAAATAAGTGGTTCAAGGCTTAATAATTAGACCTGATTTTAAATTTTACCATACTGGTGAAATGAATTATTGAAAAAGAAAAAACACACATATATTCACACTGATAACAGGAAAAGAATGTGCTATTAAGTACATTATGGTGATTCCATACCTTGAGTTTTAATAATCTTCACTTATTCCTCTAAATTACTACAAAACTTAAAGACTTCATTTTTGTTAAGAACATCAAATATAAAATTAAGTCAGGGGGCAAAGGAAAGAGACAGGGAGGAAATTCTCAAAGCTGGAAATAAGGAGACCCAGATTCTGGTCTACAATGGTTCTACCACAATTCAGCCATGGGTGCTCATGGATAAGCCGCGTCACTTCTCCAGGCTTCGTCTCCTCAATAAGTCCTTAGGACTAGAGGACATATGAGGTCTCTTAACTAGCTTTAAAATCCTATTACAGTAACAGAAGGAAGCATCAATTGAACTACAGAGAATAAATGGCAAATAATATATCACGCTATTAATTTTTCAAAAATCTAATAACATAGAAAAAGTAGTATAGTGTGGCAGAAATAGTGCTGAAATAGTAAAATGTCAGAGGTCCAAGTCCCAATTATGTTCATAGATAAGTTACTCTCTGAGCCTCAGTTTTTTATCTATAAAAAATGGTAACAACACCTGCGCATTCAAATCAGGAGGTTATATACAGATCAAACGAATATATCATAAAGTAATTAAATATAATGTGGAAATGAAAACATTACTAATAATAAAGATTATACTAAAATATCAGACACTTGAAAATTCAGTTATATGATCATTAACACACATAACTTCCTAGAAAACTATCTGAATTTAAGAGATAAATACCAATTACAATAATTTGCATCTGGGATTTGTATCATCTCAAATATTTATTTAACAAAGCACTCACTAGAGGCATACTATGTTTAGGCAAGGCACTGAGTTCTGAAAACTGATGTGATCCTTGGAAGGAGACAGGGGGGAGGCACATAAACACAATATGAAAAGTGATAGAATACAAAGGTGTTATATAAACAAAGAAGGGAGCAAAAACAGCAATGTTGACAAGAGATGTCAACAGCAATGAAATCTTAGTTATATATCTTCTTAAAAAATATACTTTTATTGATTTTAGAGAGAAAGGGAGTGAGAGAAAGATAGAAACATCAATGATAAGAGAGAATCACTGATTGGCTGCCTCCTGCATGCCCCCTACTGGGGATTGAGCCCACAACCTGGGCATGTGCCCTGATGGGGAATCGAACTGTGACCTCCTGGGTAATAGGTCAATGCTCAAACACTGAGCCACACCTTAAAATTGTAAGATTACACTAAGTAGTGTTATGGATGCAAAGAAAAATACCTAGCAGCAGCCTCTCTGCACTCTCTTCTTAGGTAACAGCACCCATTCCCAAATCTTTTTGTTGATGGTTCCTTGATTTATCCCTCCAGCCTTGGCTTGCTTAAGTATCTCAAAATTAAAATGGCACTCTTGTCTTTTCTTCTTTGAGATGAAAATCTCCACATTGATCTCTGATCCTGTCACTCACCTGCTTAAAACCAATTAATGGCTTTATATGCACTCAAGATAAATCTACCCTCTGTCACCAGCCTACTGAGGCCCAGCAGGGTTTGAACCCTGTGTACCTCTCCAACATCAATTCACAGCACTTCTCCTCCATCACACTCAGGCACACTGGCCTTCTGTCAGTTCCTATCCACAAATCCTCTGTTTACAAAGTATAAAATTAAGAGGCCTGTGGTGGGCTGGGGGTATAGATTATATTTCAAAACAAACACATGTAAAAAATATTTAATAGCTTACATGCTTAGAAACACACATATGTAAATAGAGACAAATTGCTGAAAGATACAAGTGACTATATATAGGAACATTGTATCATGCTCTTTTATCCTTCATAGAAACTTTCAGCATTATTGATTTTACTAGATTTTCATTCCTGGCTAAATACATTTTCCTACCTTCCCAGCAATCTATTGGATTCTTTTGTATAAAGAAGACAAACTCCCTCTCTCCTATCCTTAAGATAAAACATCTACAACTGAATCAGAAGGCAAAAGACAGGTGAGTTGCAGAGACCGGTGGGATGTCAGTGCATTGCATGATGGGTATAGTCAACAACAGCAGTTTTCTGTAACCTATGTGCTATGGAGCAGTGACTATTGAAGGTTTTTTCCAAGCTTTCCTCCTGAGTGGACGCTTATATAGTACTTGTCATATTTCTTCTTCATCACTGAATACTGGGTGAGTTGGACATCGGTAATTTCTCTTTCAGCCTTACATTGCGGGACCACGAAGAGTCACACCTGGACCCAATGGGGAAGGCTACATAGAATCCAAACACCCTGGGTTAGTAGCTGAGTACTAAGTGAATGAAACTCTGGGTTATAAATCCCTTTGGGGAGGATCTGAATATTTCATATCAACTCTAGCACTTTTAGTATATGCATGTGAGAAAGGGGATGCATGATGTTAGGTAGACAAACAGGCTGCCGTACAACAGTTACTGTTAATTGTTCTACTCCCCTTTACTTTCCTGACAATGTATGCGGGCACCCACTCCGACCCCCTTTTTGTGTTTAAGTATCCGCCCCTCCTTCATGTGACTCAGGGAAGCACAGCTCTACTCTACTCTCATTAGAGATAACTGTTTGTCTAATCTAACAATTGTAGTTCCATTCCCCGTGCCATTTACACAAGAGCATATAATAAATTCTGTCTAATAAAATTACAAGGAAGTTGGCTAGGTGGAGGCTGGGGAGAGGTGTCTGGGGAAAGATTTCTTAACCAAGTAAAAAAAGACATCCACCCTTTTCCTCCACTGAAAGCTGTCAACTGAGGTTTCTACATCTGCATATGATGCTTGGTCCCAGCAGCCACAGTGGCCATGAAGTGAGTTAGCCTATGGCTAAATTGCTAAGTGCAGAATAGCACAGTTTAAACAGAGAAAGGCTTCGATGAGCCAAGCAATGAACTAATTGGATTACCCCTATGTTCACCCCATGTGTGATATTAACATTTTTCTTATTGTTTAGCTATTTCACTTAATTTGGATTTTTGTTACTTAATAGCTGAAAACTTCTTAAATGTTTTCAGATAAAAAAGATAAAATCTGTTTCAGATTCTTTTAGTTGCCCAGTGGATATTTATTCCCTCACCCCTTCCCCGTCTTCCTAGTCAACAGAACCCTGATTTTGTCGGGGTGGGGTGTCCAACCCTAGTTAATGGATTTAGCTATTAACCTAAGCCGATTGTGGCAATCCTGTTTCCCAGTTTTCCAGTAGCCCTAGCAACTGCCTCAATTTGGCCAATAAAACAAGATAAAGTCAGCTGGCAGCGGGTTAATTTCTAGGGACATTTTTGCTTTCTTGATATAAAGTCCAGAGGAGGCCAGGGCTGGCCCTTTCCCCGTTTTTTCTTCCCCAATGCAAATAGCAGCAGCCATTCTGTAACCCTAAGGGAAATGCCAAGAAAATCACAGAAATGCCAACCTTGACACGACTCAACCACTAAAAGAACACCAGAAAACATTTACCATCTCTCTCCTCAGAAAACTAATTTCTCTTTGTTTAAGTCTGTTTATTGGTTAATTTTAACTTAAAGCTAAAATATGACCAAGTAAAAACCAAGGACTATCAGACGTTAGTGAGATGTCTCGTTCTTCTAACTGGAGCAGCTTTATCTCAATGTAAAAGCACTTTAATCTGTATCATAACATTTGATGCTCAAAATACTCCAGTTTATATCTATATACTATTTTTATTTTCTAACAAGGAAACCAAGGTACAGGAAAATTCACTTTCCCAAGACACAATTCAAGATAAAGATGGAGCCAAAGTCAAAGTCATCTCCATTAATACCACTCTGCAATTCTTCTTAGTAATCTCTAAAAAATAACATTTTTTTCCTACATTCATTTCCCCCCGCTACACTAGTTCTAGTTCTTTCTTCTCCTTAAAAACAAATGTTGTTATCTTAAAGCAACTATAAATTAGGGGCAAAGAGGGAAATGGGGGACATTTGTAATATTGTCAACAATAAAAAAATAAAATTAAAAAATAAAGCAACTACAAACTATTCTTTTTGAAAAGAAACATAACAAATTTTGCTCTTTATCAGAGAAATAGAATTCATACTAAGATTTTTTCACTTATGCCTTATAACTAATTATCAATTTACTTCATTTAAAAATTTTTATTATAGAACAAGCTAAGTCAGGGTGGGGAATGAGAATCTTATACCATATTCCCTCTGTGTGATCTGTATAGATTAAGCATTTTTTTAAAAAATATATTTTATTGATTTTTTACAGAGAGGAAGGGAGAGAGATAGAGAGATAGAAACATCGATGAGAGAGAAACATCGATCAGCTGCCTCCTGCACATCTCCTACTGGGGATGTGCCCGCAACCCAGGTACATGCCCTTGACCGGAATCGAATCTGGGACCTTTCAGTCCGCAAGCCGACGCTCTATCCACTGAGCCAAACCGGTTTCAGCTAGATTAAGCATTTTTAAAATACCAAATAAAGATTACCTGGAAGCAAGGAAGCAATGTAAGTGTTATTTAATTCATCTTCAAAACTCTGACAGCTTTGAAGCTGTCAACAAGGCATAGAACAACAGATGCTAAAATAAAGTTGTTTTATTAAATAACATGGCATTTCATTTAAAAAGTTGCTTTTGCACGCTAGCTGGTTTGGCTCAGTAGACAGAGCATCGGCCTGTGGACTGAAAGGTCCTGGGTTCGATTCCAGTCAAGGCACATGCCTGGGTTGCAAGCTCAATCCCCAGTGTGGTGTGTGCAGGAGGCAGCCAATTAATGATTCTCTCTTATCATTGATGTTTCTCTCTCTCTCCTCTCCCTTCCTCTCTGAAATCAATAAAAATTATTAAAAATAAATAAATAATAAGTAGCTCTTGCAAGAGGGCTCTGTATTCCAAGCATGGTAATAATGAGGGTATTATACCAAAGACAAAAGACAAAAAAACTACAGGATTATTATGCTCATGCTTTAAAGTAAAAATGTCAAAAGATTTATGCTGTTAGTATTTTCTTCTTGTTAGATCTTAATCCATATCACTGTGAACAAAACATGAAAGAGCAAGCTGTGGTCATAAGTATAAAATAATAAAGATGACCAATAAGTTCTATCTAAATTCCTTTTGCAAAATAATACTTTCTTTTCAGTTTAAGTTATTGTTCTAATTAAACCATACAGGAAAAAGCTCATATGCAAATACAGCCCATTTGATCCTATGAGTTATCACAGTAACTTCCTGTTTGAGAGTGCCAAGCTCTGAACACACCAGAGTAAAGTTACAATACTGATCACAAATAAAACAGTAGTTTATGAAGAACTATTAGTATTCAGCACACATACATAGTGCCATTTATATTTCTGGAGCCTTTAAATAACAATAATTTTTTTAATTATTTAATTTATTCCTTATTGTATTGTATTTTTTTAAATATATTTTATTGATTTTTTACAGAGAGGAAGGGAGAGGGATAGAGAGTTAGAAACATCCATGAGAGAGAAACATGGATCAGCTGCCTCCTGCACACCCCCTACTGGGGATGTGCCTGCAACCAAGGTACATGCCCTTGACCGGAATAGAACCTGGGACTCTTCAGTCCACAGGCCGACGCTCTAGCCACTGAGCCAAACTGGTCAGGGCTCCTTATTGTATTTTAAAGGAGACAGGGATTTTGAACTAAGTCTTTTTTAAAAAAATTTTTTTTATTGATTTTTTAGAGAGAGAGGAAGGGAGAGGGATACAGAGATAGAAATATCGATGAGAAATATCAATTGGCTGCTTCCTGCATGCCCCCCACTGGGGATGGAGACCAAAACGCAGGCATGTGCTCTAATCGGGAATTTTCTGGTTCATGGGTCCAAGCTCAACCACTGAGCCACATCAGCTGGGCTAAACTAAGTCTTAAGTACCTATTACCCTGTACCTCATGCACTAGGTCAGTTACTTTATTTTATACTTTATCTCATTTAATCCTCACAAGACTTGACGCTACGTATCACAATGCCTATGTTATGAATAAGAGAACAGTTCAGAAAGGCTGAGATTTTACACATACTGAAAATGTTTCTATCATAGTCAAGTTCAAAAGTTATTTGAGAAACGTGTTCTTTGCCTCTTTACTTAAAATTTATGCTGCTATACTGGACCTATCTGTTCAAAAAAGGACCAGGAACCGAAACAGTTGCAGGAATAAATGCTTCTTTATATACAGAAAGAAATTATGTAAAAAGATAGTAAGATTGCTTAAATGAACAATGATTTACCTTGAACATGAGAAACGATGGACAGATAGGCTCCCAATAACGTGACGTAAACATATAGCTGAGTCATTGTTCAATTTTAACGTTTCTTTCTTGTACACTGTCACCTTAATAACTGATTTTGTTATGTCACTAATTTAAACAACTTTTATTCACTGAGATTTTCTTGTAAAAGGTTTCAATGGCTTTACAATGACTCCAACTTCCACTGCTTTCTTCTGACTCCTGGAAGATAAAAATATGAAAAAGGTAATAAATACGACTGAATTCTAAAAAGTTTTTAAAAACAAAGAGAGAAAACAAATGCCCAAATGTAACTTTATTTTTTTAAATATGTTTTTATTGATTTCAGAGAGGAAGGGAGAGGAAGAGATAGAAACATCAATGATGAGAGAAAATTATTGATTGGCTGCCTCCTGCACGCCCCCCACTGGGGATCGAGCCCACAACCCAGGCATGCGCCCTGACCAGGAATGGAACCGTGACCTCCTGGTTCATAGGTCTACGCTCAACCGCTGAGCCACGCAGCCAGGCCCAAACATAACTTTAAATAATGAAATATATTTTTAAAGACTGAAGCT
Organism: Myotis davidii; assembly: GCF_000327345.1. NCBI lineage: Eukaryota > Metazoa > Chordata > Mammalia > Chiroptera > Vespertilionidae > Myotis > Myotis davidii. The sequence goes on from NW_006293957.1 coordinate 444,942, forward strand.
ACCTTAGCTTTTTAAAAAGAGCATTGTAATGTCAAAGCTTAGATAATTTAGTAATGGGTAATCACCACTCTGACCTTAGATTAGAATATGTAAACAAATAAACACACTAAATAATCTCAATAGTCTTTTCTGGATACTCTAAAGTAATTAAGTTATTTAGGAATAAACAGGAAATGTTGAATTTAAAATACTACACTCTTCATTAATAATCTTTCAAATCCTAGTAGATGTGATAAAAATGTCTTGAATCTTTCTAATAAATAATGTATTCTATAGATAGAAGCGAAAGCCCACCTAGAAAATCACACATTTAAATATGCCATGTGCTCTATCATGAAAGTAAAACCAATAGAAATGTACCTTAAATAAAATTATTTTCCTAAAATATGGTAAATATGACTTTGCTAGAATAAAATTGAGTTTTTAATATGCATGATGTGAAACAAAATCTCTCCAATTAAGGTTCAGCAACTGTAAAATATTTAAACAGGCAACAGAAAAAAAGGCTAGTTTGTATAAAGATGAACCTAATTCTGTTTTACTCCCATCCTATTGGTTCAGCCAATTTGATTGTATTGACTTCAGCCTGAATTATAGAATGAATAAGACTTTATTGATGACACAATTAACCCTGGTATCATTTCTACTATAAATAACCTGAGCTTTCTACTTTACCCACCTGAGAATTTTCCACTTTTACCAGCTCTCCTGCCGGGAGCCGGTCCATCCTTGCTATTTCAAGGGACCTGGCATATATGGCATACTGTTCTTAATATATTTGCTCACCTTCTTGGCACTATGTGTTTTAACCAAGGTCACCTCTCCGAGAAAGGTTGTTTCCCCAGGTAGAGATTTTCCCCTGAAGTTAGGGAGGGAATAAAACCCCTTCACTAAGTGCCAGGCAGGTAGTTAATCTCTTTAACTACGAACAATCATGCTTAAGCTACATAATCTTTACTCCCTGGAATGGAGATAAGAACCTCCCTAGAGAACCTGGATAATGTGGCTGGAGAACCTAGCAAGAGAACATGGACACAGAACTTGGCTGGAGATTGTGGCTAGAGATCCTGGCCAAGGCTGCTGATTAACTGAACGCTGTCTCCGTGTCATTCCTTCTTCGCCGACTCCGTCCACACCTTTGGGGACCCCTGGACCTGCTGGGGCTGGACCCCAGCACTCTCCAAAGGCACTCCCAGTACTGAGGAAATAAGGTTTACAATGAGATGTCACTTATATTGCACATTTTATATGCAGCATAGTTCTAAAACCTCTGCAATTCCTCACTTCTCTACTAGGAAAGTAATTTGCTTCCAATTTTTATATAGTGCTGAGAGAGTAAGATGCAAAGTCTGAAATAATTACAGAATAACACCTGCAATGTGACAACAGCATTTCTCAGGAAAATCTGACATTATAAGACTTGTTCCAGGTTCCAAATTCAAAACAAGTTTCCAATATGTTTCCAACCCTGTTGTTTCTCTATTTCTATGTGCCTATAACTATCTCTCCTAGGATTATACTCCACCTGTCTAAATCAAACTCCTAACTTTCCTTCTCACTCCCCTAGGCCTGCTCCTCCTCCTCCTCCTCCTCCACTTGCTAGCACAGAGCAGGGTGGAGCTCTCTGTCCAGTCACCCAAGCCAAAAAACCCTTGGATGCTTTCTGCCTCCCTCACCAGCTCCAGCTCTCACACCCTCATGACACTTTTCCTTATTTATTAATGCACTCACTCACTCACCAACAGCATTTTTTGAGTACACATTACCCACAAGTATAAGGTGGTAGAAAAACAAATATGAGCATTACAGTTTCTGCTCCAAGAAGCTGTCTTAGTGAGAAAATGGATTGCTATGATTAATTCCATCTTTCAGTGTCAGTTTCTTCATCAATTTATTGAAACTTAACGTGGTCTTAATCTCATCAACGGTACAACCAAGACATCTGGCAGGGTGCTCCACAAGACTCTAAGCACCTTCCAGAGCAAAGGGATTATGTGTGGTTCCTCCCACATAACCATCTGTGACTCTACTACTCTGGGCACCTCAAACCCTGGATCTGCCTTGAAGAAGTAACCCAACGTCTCTGGTTAGTTTCCTCATCTGTAAAACTGGAATTATATTATTAACTCCCAATTATTTTGAGAACTAAATGAGAATAGCTAAAACATAGTCACCAGTTACTCTGCATCAGCGCCATAATAATTGCTTTGAATACATTAATATTAACTTATCAATTCATCCCAACTACCTTATAAGATAGGTACATTACATATGAGGAAATCGAGGCAAGTAAAGTATAAGAAATTTATCAAAGACCACACAGCTGGTAAGTGGCAGGACTATAAATCTAATCAAGAAGATCTGATCCCAGAGTCCAGGTGTTAACTGCTACCCTATACTGACTGCCTGCTGGATATTTTATGTACATAAGGTAATGTAAACTATACATTATAAAGTATTTTGGAGGGTGGTACAGAGTAGGTAATCAATTTAAGTTTCCTCCTCACATACATGTTTATAACACACTTGCCAACAGGGCACAGGCAGTAACAGGTGCTATTCAGGACAATCCCGTCTACAAGACACTTTTATAGACAAAACACCTATAATAACTTATATGGAGAACAGCTATCAGCCAAGGAAACGCTAAAGGTAAAATGGCTTCAAATACCTCATTTGTAACCTAACAATGGAAATCCCTATCTTTAAAATGTTGCGGTTATAAGCTCTCTCCACATCAGCACCTGAGACAACTGCTGAGACATTAAGGCAATCTTTTTATTGTATTTTATTTTTTAATACAGTTCATTTATTTTTTAAAAATATATTTTATACAGAGAGGAAGGGAGAGGAATAGAAAGTTAGAAACATCAATCAGCTGCCTCCTGCACACCTCCTAGTGGAGATGTGCCCGCAACCAAGGTACTTGCCCTTGACCAGAATCAAACACAGGACCCTTCAGTCCGCAGGCCGACACTCTATCCACTGAGCCAAACCGGCTAGGGCACAGCTCATTTATTTAAATGACTCAAATTACCAAGATGAATATTTTACAGCCCCGTTGTTTCAGGCATATTAATATCATCAGTGTAACTACATCATAATTCAACAATTTATCAAAAATGTCCAGAAAACAGTTGATCCAATCTGTACAAACGTTTAGTTGGTCTGACAATTGTGGGTTATTGTTAAGCTGATTAACATTAAGACGATTTTATCGCCTACTGTCTGAAGCACAGTGCTATAATCAGACAGCAAGCAAGATCTCCCTTCATACCACCTGGTCAGGCCTCTTCAAAACTTTAGAGAAGAATGACAGGGATGCAAAGGATAGAGAAATTACTACACCTGAGAGACAACTGAATGAACTGGTCAGAATATCAAAGTTATCAAGGACATGGCAGGCACGACGGAAACAAGACTAGACTAATTAAATGATTCATCAGAGTCCTTCCAACTCTGAAATCCTGCATGAACAGTAGTCTTGCTATTGAATATTCATTTACTTACTAATTATTTATTAAAGTGCCTATTATATGCATGATTCTGTATTAGCCACTAAGAATATAGTGATGAAAGCAAAACAGACCCAGCCTTACAGAATTCATAGTCAGTAAACAAGACAATACAAATGAGACTATTTCTGGTGCTAGGTTCTGGAGAGACAAGAGGCGCTGATGAAATATACAAGGGAAGTGACACTTAAGTTGAGATCTGAAGAATAAGATCAGGTTAAAAGAAAGGGGGTGAGGGAAGAAGGGCTTAGGCATAAGGAACAGCCTGTGCAAAATCTTGAGGCAGGGAACAACAAAGAGCAATGTTTCTAAAATGTTCTGAATAAGGGGTAGTGTGGTGGGAGATGAGGGTGAAGAAACAAAAGCAAAAACCAGGTGAGGCAAGATCGTAGGAAGGGGTCGGAATTTAAATCTAAGTGGATGGGAAGACAACGATCTGGTTTCGTGTCCTGGACTGGAGAGGACAACAGCAGGAGTGAACACACCAGTAAGGACACTGGAGGACTTTAGGAGAGGGGTGATGGTAGTGAAGATTAAGGTGGTGGAGGTGCAGTGGCTGAATTCACAATATGCTTCACAAATAGACTCAACAGGACTGCAATGGATCAGATGTGGGGAAGTGAGGGGTCAAATAAGATCTGGCACGAGCAATTAACTGAAGTGGGAACAAGTGAATTTTCAGAGAAGAGATCAGGGTTCCATTTTAGACCAAAGGGAATTTCTACGAGGCATTTGGTTCTGAAGCTTAAAGGAAACACCTGGAACCAAAGAGATAAGTCTGTTATGACAACAGCATGGAGATATGTAAAGCTGTGACTCTACGAGATGGCCTTCTAAGAATGAAAAGGAAAAGGGCCCAGAACACCAGCGTTCATTCATATGAAATTCACCGATAAAATAAAGTCATGGTCCAGGATCCATCATGACAATGTTATTGGAGTTTATATTATGATATCTGGAATACAAACTACAGTTCACAATAGGTATTTTTTTCACAGTTAAAAAAAAATCTACTGAAAGACCACCGAATGATCAAATATATGTCCAAAAATGCTGATACTACCTTCAAAAGATGAAGCCTACTTCCCTCCTCTGAATTCCCACTTCTAAGAAGTCAAATGGAAACAACAGAATGTGACTTCTTGAAATACTCTGAGGGAAGCCAGCTTACATGTCACAATGACACTCAAGTAGCCTCACAGAGAGGTTCCTGTGCCAACAGTGAGTTAGTCGCCTTGGTCATGGATGGATGCACCAGCCCAAGGTGACTGTAGCTTAACATACATCTTAACCACAACTGATTATCATCCTAAATTAGAACCATCCAAGCTAAGCCCCTGGTGGATTCTCAAACCTCAGAAAATGTTTTTTTTGTGTGTGTGTGTTGTTCTTTTTAAAATATATTTTTATTGATTTCAGAGAGGAAGGGAGAGGGAGAGCTAGATAGAAATATCGATGATGAGAGAGAATCATTGATTGGCTGCCTCCAGCATGCCCCACACTGGGGATTGAGCCTGCAACCTGAGCATGTGCCCTGATCAGGAATCGAACCACGACCTCCTGGTTCATAGGTCGACGCTCAACCACTGAGCCATGATGGCTGGGAAATGTTGGTTGTTTTAAGCTGCTAAGTTTTGGGATAATTCGTTGGGCAGCAATAGATAGTTACTATAATACAGTCGTTATGAGAATTTGCTGAAATAATAAAGCCTGCGTATTATAACTGTGTAAGTTATTGCACAATCAACCAAAGACAGAAGCCCAGAAACCATACTCAAGTCAGAATCCTATATAATATAAAGACTATTATGCTAAGTGTCCGGTCAACTGGTCGGCCGTTCAACCAAAGCGTAATATGCTAATGATATGCTAAGGCCCCTCAACCACTCACTATAATGTGCACTGACCACCCGGGGGCAGACAGTAAACCAGTTGCTATCACATGCACTGACCACCAGGGGGCAGATGCTCCAACTGGTAGGTGAGTTTGCTGCTGGGATCTGACCAATCTGGACTGAGAGAGACAGGCCGGACATGCCCTGGAGACCCCTTCAGTCCCTCCCCGGCTGGCCAACCTCCCACATCCCTCCCTGGCTCCGATCATGCTCCGGTGGGGTCCCTCGGCCTGACCTGCGCCCTCTCGCAATCTCGCACCCCTCAGAGGATGTCGGAGAGCCGGTTTCGACCCGATCCTGCAGGCCAGGCCGAGGGACCCCACTGGTGTATGAATTCATGCACCAGGTCTCCAGTCCTATATAATAAAGAGCTAATATGCAAATGGTCATCATGTCCTCACACTGTAACAGCTCAGACACTCAACACTGGGGAGAGAGGAATGGGGACCAGCCAGGCACAAATGAGCTTGCGAGAGGAATGGAGACCAGCCAGGCACAAATGAACTTGCAAGAGAGGAATGGGGACCAGCCAGGCTGCGGTCCGGGAGAGGGACAAGCACCTGCTCCATGGTCCTGGGTGCTAGTGGCTGCACCTGTGGCCCAGGAGAGGAACACGAAGCTGCCTGTCCTGCAGTCCCGGGCATCTGCGGCTGCGGCCCAGGCAAAGCCACCCACTCACAGTCCCCTGTGGCTGCGGCTGGCCTAGGTGGAGCCAGCCCAAGTCCTGGGTGCCTGTGGCCGGCCAAATGGAGGGAAGCCTGGGTTTTGTGTGCCTGTTACTGGTTGGAGGACAGAAACCTGGGTCCCGGGTGCAGGGCAAGGCAGAGGAGGTTAGGGGCGATCAGGCCAGCAGGGGAGCAATTAGGGGCGATCAGGCTGGTAGGTGAGCAGTTAGGGGCGATCAGGCAGGCAGGCAGGCAGTTAGGAGCAAGAGGTTCCCAGATTGTGAGAGGCTGTCAGACATCCCCCAAGAGGTCTCGGATTGGACTGGAGAGGGTGCAGGCCGGGTTGAGAGACTCCTCACCGCCCCCTACCCCCCGTGCACAAATTTTGTGCACCGGGCCTCTAGTATAACAATAAAAGTATGACACTCTTAAAGAAGTGGATAATATAACTGACATATTTCTTTCAAAGGAGTAACCAAAAGTATGATCTTTTGTTTTAAAATTATATAAATAAGACTCATTAAGAAAATATTTTTTTACTGAATTTATTGGGGTGACATCGGTTAATAAAATTATATAGATTTTAGGTATACAATTCTATAATACATCATCTGTATATTGTACTGTATATTCACTGTCTTAAGTCAAGTGTCCTTCCATCACTACTTATCACCTCATACCCTCTACCCCCTCCCCTACTCCCTCCCTACTGCCTTTCCCTCTGGTAATCATCATACTGTTGTCTATAAGGTTTTTAGGGCTTAATCCTGTTCCCTTTTTCACCCAGCCCATTCCCCTCTCCCCTTTAACAGCTGCCAGTCTGTTCTCTGAATTTATGAGTCTGTTTCTATTTTGTTTGTGAGTTCATTTTATTCATTAGATTCCACATATAAGTGAAGTCATATAGTATTTGTCTTTCTCTGGCTTATGTATTTATAATAATACTACAGGCCCGGTGCACAAAAATTTGTGCACTCGGGGGGGAGGGGGGGGTCCCTAAGCCCGGCCTGTGCCCTCTCGCAGTCTGGGACCCCTCGGGAGATAATGACCTGCTGGCTTAGGCCTGCTCCCGGGTGGCAGAGGGCAGGCCCGATCCCTAGGTGCAGCCCCTGGTCGGGATCAGAGCAGGGCTGTTTGGGGAGTTGGGGTGCCCCCCCGTCATGCACAGAGCAGGGCCCATCAGGGGGGTTGGGGCTCTGTACCCTGTCATGCACAGAGCAGGGCCCATCAGGGGGGTTGGGGCTCTGTACCCTGTCATGCACAGAGCAGGGCCCATCAGGGGGGTTGGGGCTCTGTACCCTGTCATGCACAGAGCAGGGCCCATCAGGGGGGTTGGGGCTCTGTACCCTGTCATGCACAGAGCAGGGCCCATCAGGGGGGTTGGGGCTCTGTACCCTGTCATGCACAGAGCAGGGCCCATCAGGGGGGTTGGGGCTCTGTACCCTGTCATGCACAGAGCAGGGCCCATCAGGGGGGTTGGGGCTCTGTACCCTGTCATGCACAGAGCAGGGCCCATCAGGGGGGTTGGGGCTCTGTACCCTGTCATGCACAGAGCAGGGCCCATCAGGGGGGTTGGGGCTCTGTACCCTGTCATGCACAGAGCAGGGCCCATCAGGGGGGTTGGGGCTCTGTACCCTGTCATGCACAGAGCAGGGCCCATCAGGGGGGTTGGGGCTCTGTACCCTGTCATGCACAGAGCAGGGCCCATCAGGGGGGTTGGGGCTCCGTACCCTGTCACACACAGAGCAGGGCAAATCAGGAGATTGGGGAGCTGCCCCGTCACTCACAGAGCCGGG
>NW_006293957.1:454579-471389 GCF_000327345.1 Myotis davidii
CTTTGATTGGTTGCCTCCTGCATGAGCATTGACCTGGGCCCTGACCAAGGAGAAGCCTGTAACCTAGGTACATGCCCTTGATCAGAATTGAACCGGGACCTGTGGTCCACAGGCTGAGGTTCTATCCACTGAGCAAAACCAGCTAGGGCAGGATATGACATTTCTTAGCCCTCCAGCAGCAGACCTTTGTTTTTTTCTCCAGGAGTGTGGTGAAAAACTCTAGATCACCTTTTTGGATTCTTACTACCCAAGTTACTAAGAATATTATCAGTGACATACAGGGAGCTAAGCCAATGAGCAGTCAGAAAAGGTGTTTCCTCTGTAGTTTACTATGATCGCCAGTTCTGCCCCTGCCCCTCCGATCCTGGCTCCACCCCTGCCCAGGCCTGTACCCTCTGGCTGAGGCTGTAGGCCTGGGCAGGGGACCCCCAAACCTCTGCGATTGCCGGCTCCGCCCCTACCCAGGCCTGAGGCCTCTGGCCTGGCAGGGGACCTCCAGCCCCTCCGACAGCTTGCTCGGCCCCTTGGCACACCCCCTGCCTCCTGCGTCCCCTGCCTGGCCAACGGGCCCGGACACTTCAGCAGTGGGGCTGAGGGGACTGGGTGCCGCTATCTTGTGGCTATGGGTGTGGCCATCTTTGTGATGGAGTGATGACTAATTTGCATATTACTCTTTTATTAGATAGGATTTGCCAGGTCTGTCCATGTCACAAAAGTGTAAGATTTCCTTCTTTACTATTCCGACTAAGTAGTATTCCATTGTATAAATGTACCAAACTGTTTTATCCACTCATCTACTGATGGGCAATTGGGCTGCTTCCAAATCTTGGGTATTGTAAATAACGCCACAATGAACATAAAGGTACATATATTTTTTTAAATTACTGTTTTGAGTTTCTTCAGATATATTCCTAGAAGTGGAATCACTGGACAGTTTTATTTTTAATTTTTTGAGGTAGCTCCATTATGCTTTCCATAGTGGCTGAATCAGTCTGCATTCTCACCAAGAGTGCACAAAGGTTCCTCTTCCTCCGTATCCTGGCCAGCACTTGTATTTGTTTATTTGTTGACAGGTGTGAGATGATATCTTATTGGGGTTTTAATTTACATGTCTGATGATTAGTGACCTTGAGCATATTTTCATGTCTCTTGACCATCTTTATGTCCTCTTTGAAGAATAGTCTATTCAGGTCCTTTGCCCATTTTTTAGTTGAATTGTTTTTTTGGTGTTGAATTTTATAAGTTCTTTATAAATTGTGGACATTAACCCTTTATCAGATACATCTTTGGCAAATATGTTCTCCCATTCAGTCGTTTGTCTTTTCATTTTGTTGATGGTTTTCTTTGCAGTGAAAAACCTTTTCAGTTTGATTTAGTCCCAATGGTTTATTTTTTCTTTTGTTTCCCTTGCCCTTGACAGTGGTCAGCAAACCGCGGCTTGTGAGCCACATGCGGCTCTTTGGCCCCTTGAGTGTGGCTCTTCCACAAAATACCACATGCAGGCACGCACGTACAGTTGACTGAAACTTCATGGCCCATGCACATAAGTTGGTTTTCGGCCTGGGTGAGTCTATTTTGAAGAAGTGGCATTAGAAGAAGTGGGGGGTGTTGGTTGGTTGGGCGACGGAAGACGCGGCGCAGGTGGGCCGCGGGATACGCAGCACGGGGAGGCGCGCTTGATTCATGCACGAGTCGAGTGTGGATGGGAGAGTTGGAAGGGGTCTACCTCAGCAAATGTACCTCAATTAGATTGAGGACGTTTTCAGAAAAGGCCAGTTTAGGAGTACCCTAAAAATTTCATTTTTTTGCATGTACCTGTCAAATTTTCCCAATATCATTTATTGAATAGATAGTCTTTACTCCATTGTATGTTCTTGTCTCCTTTCTCAAATATTAATTGACCAGACCTGGGTTTATTTCTGGGCTGGGGAACCTCTGCAGCTGAGCTATCCCTCCGGAACCTCCACCGCCGCCTGTGGGAGCAGGACCACCCTTTCTGTATCTCCATTCTCCCTACAATTGAAGCTACTGGTCTTGATGCGGCTTCTTCTGTAAACCCTTGGTTATAATGCTTCTCTCCAACTAGTCTTTGGTTGGTTATTCAGGATGACTGTTCAAAAATTTCGTTGTAATTCCAGTTTGGTCCTGGGAGGAGGTGTGTGCGGCTTCCCTGCACTCTGCCACCATCTTGGATCCTCAAGGCTCATTTTTTGTGTGGGAAAAACTGCCACTAGTTATACACTGTTACATTTGCCTCTTTAAACTATAGATTTCATAATGATGACATCAGTTTCGTATTTTAGGTAAAGGCACTTTTCATATACAATCCTGGCAATGTCACTACTGGTTTTGTGGGGTCAGAGTGAGTGCCCTCCAAAGGGGTCAACCTGGCATGCAGGTTATTTCGAGCTGAAAACAAGTGCAACAAACTCAAGAAGAGGGTGATTTTTTCCTTCCTTCTTGCCTACCTAAAGAGATTATGATAGAAAAACTTGCTTCATGAAGGGAACCTCAGCATATCCATCTCCGCACATATGAAATGAGGGTGGCAGACAGGGAGGATTCAAGCATCAATCTGTTTGCTAGATTCCCCTCTGTTTCTGGGTGGTCCTGCCAGAATTTGTTTACCAAATGTTTGCTCCTTCCATCTACTGGTGAATCGCCTATCTCCCACTCCTTGGTCCAAAATGACATATATATCTCTCATTTTGCCTCATTCTTTGCAATTTTCATGCTTACATGAATTTCCCCCATACATGTATTAAAATTTGATTTTTTCCTAGTAATAGTCCATACATCTTTTGAATCATGCGACCTGCAGAACTAAATGGGTAAGGGGAAAATTTCCCCTGCCCCGACAGTTTCATGTATCAGCTCTATCTATAATTGATCTGCTATGTAATTTTGGGGAGATTTATGATTTTAGTTGTTAATATAAATGCTGATGATTTTCCTAATTATATAAGTTATATTAAAGAGTCCAAATAGGCATCTAAATAAATTTCCTTTGCTATATACATAGACAGACTGGTGCAGTTTCTTCTTCAGGAAAATAACATTAAGGCAAAGTAACTCTGTAAAATTAATTTCTTTCAAAATAAAAAACGTTAAAGCTTTGCAAACTGTAACAAGGGTGACCCAATAGTTCGATCAGAGTACAGGCAAAGGGAGAGGCAGGCTGAAAAAACAAACTAAGGTCATTCTTTCCTCTTCCAGTTAAGCTCCCACCCTTGATTTTTACTTTCTAGTACTGAGGTTTGGGAATTTTCAACGAGCTGGCCTGCTGCCAAGCCCATCAAGCACAAGGAAAAGACTGGCTTCTAGAGGCCCCTCCCTCAGCAGCTCCAGGCGCCGGGTCTGACAAGCCTTCTGAGAAGGCTCACTCACTGCAGACTTTCTGGCTCCTCGGCCATTGTTTGTATGGCTGCTTTGCTCCTTATCCAGAGCCTGGATTAGCATAAGAATATTGTCTTTTCCCTTAACCAGCAACTCATCCATTCTCTTCCCATTTCTAACCTCCACCCCATCAATTCCTAAACTAACATATACACATATGCCTGGAGCAACTCTACTCACGGTTATTTTTATATCAGTGTAAAAAACAATTTTACCCAAATCTAAACATAAACCCTTAAGAAAATAACATGCTTAAATAAATAGTTCTGTGACTGTATGTGCGGTAATACACAGGAATCTCGCCAAAAAGCCTGCCTTGGATCCATGCTGTGGGAAACTGTGATGAGTGAGACATTCATAATGAGGTTTTTGAAAAGTCTGACAAGGAGTAAAAAGGACCAACCACCTAGCTAAATTCTGACTTACAGCAGGGATGGCAAAGTTTTGCTTTATGAAGAAACTGTCCTGTCTTCATCACCTAGAGGCCACATATTTCATCATCCCCCCTGAAATTACTTTTCAACTGGACTTTACCTTTCCCCAATGCTCACTTATTTACTCAAAATAAATTTAACCTTTGTATTTCTGCTCAACCATCTCTTCATTCAAAACCTTTCCCTTTCCTTCTGTGCTAAGACTACTGTCCTCAACACAAGTATACATTCTGTGGATGAAGAAAAGAGGTCCTCTGGACAGTAACCTCGTAGGGCGATCTGATCATAAAGTCTTACCTGGGCAGGTCTTAGTGGGTGGGCAGTCATGCTCCGGGCCTTTAACTTCTTTAATGCAAGGTTCTAAACAAGCCCTGTCCATTGTTTCTGTGCATCTTAGGATAACACATCTTGGAAATAAGTCTTAGCTACCCTCAAGAGAGCACATAATTATTCTCTCACATCCACAGTTCTCTAGTTTCTCTCTCTCCACTCTCCCCCTCCTTCCATTCTCTCTAAAAATCAATGGAAAAGTATCCTCAGGTGAGGATTAATAAACAAAAAAGAGAGCACATAACCTTCTGAGTATCCTGTTATCCAATCCCTGCTTTACTTTCTTCCACCTCCATGTAACCTTCCTTATGTTCCTTCCTTAATTTCAAATGCATAAAAGAACCTGCAAAACAGCTATTCTCTGAAGCATTTCAGATCTTGCTCCCAGCTATATGTGGTCAAAAAAAAAATCACAAAAAACTTCAAAAATTCTCGATAGGTTTGGACCTTACATTGACACTTCCAAAAACAGAGAGGAAAGACAAACTAGTATGGCATTATGTTTTATATCCCTTACTAGGGGCCTACATATTAGTATACAATAAATGCTTCGTTTCTAAAGTATTTTTAAAAAACAGGAGATAATCTATTTTCAAAATACCATTCAACTTTGTACTACAAATTCCCTAACCTAGTTTCTCCAAAGTTTTTTGTTAATTATGTTAAACAAAAAACACTCACAAATAATTAGAACTATATGATGCTATACAGCAATTTTTGACACATTTGTGCTCAGAAGAGACTCTTTAATAACAGCTGTTAATTGAGGGGCTCTGGATGTGTCTTCTATCTCCTCTGGAATAAGCACAATGGCCCAAAACAGAGTCAACCAGTGGTTGTAGAAATGGCTGTGAGGGAACAGTGTGTGGTCATCCCTCTAGATTTATTATGGGTAATAGTAAATAATACTGTCTGTGTTTCTGCACAGTATTTTATAGAGATAAGATCAGTTTAACGTGGTACAGAAAAGCTCGGGATCTAAGTCTTCTGTGCAGAGTAAATGAAAACTGATGTACAGTATTTAATGGTGGCCTTTATGTTACCACATCACCATCTTTACAACCATCTGTATGACCATCACAGTAAGTAAAATTACTCCGACTTTTACCGAGGAAAGATGGTTCAGGGAGCTAAAGTGACTTACTGAATTTCTCACAGCTGGTAATTTGAAGACTGAAACCCAGGCCTTCTGATGCCAAGTGGAGTGTTTTAAGTGCCATAAGTACAGGAGTAAATACATCAAAAGGGAAACTTGTATTAAGCCACTTAAGACTATTTCATCTTCACAACTCTGAAGGAAAAAGTGAAGCTCAGCAAAGTTAAGAAATTTGCCAAAGTTCACACAACCAATAAGCAACAAGTATGCATTACTACAGTCAGGAGTTGGTAGGTGATGAGAAAATAACATAAAGTACTGTTGGAGGCATTTAGACAGACATGAGTAGAGCAAGGACGATGGGCCAAGTACAGAAGGTCACCAGGGCAGAAAGCCCTGGGTGCTTAGAAAGGATCTTGCCCCCAGGGTAACCTTTCCTCCCTTAGGTTATTGCTGGTCACATGGTTTGGACTCCCTGACCTTTCATATCATTGGTCATGTGGTTTGGACCTTCCATATTGCTGGTCATGTGGTTTGAAACCCCTGACCTTTTCGTCTCTAAAGATAACATCTAGCCTGTATTTCAGCTCCAGACCCAGAAAAGCAGCAAAACCAGACAAGTGACACTGGCTATCTAAGGACCAGCTTCACTGGATAATGACCCCCTGCCTGGCGTCAACCAATCAGTGGAGACCATGAACCTGAAAGAGCACCCCTGGAAAGCTGATGAATATTCTATTCAGACCCCCCACCTCCACCACCCAGAAACCACCTCCACCTGCAAGAGAGAGATAAATACCATCAATACAAAGTATCCAGTGTGAGCTCTCCCCATGGGGCACAGGGAGCACATATGTGCCATTCCCTTCCCCCACAGGCACGCATTCCCTAACCTCTAAGGCAGCGGTTCTCAACCTATGGGTCACGACCCCTTTGGCAGTGCAACAACCCTTTCATAGGGGTCACCTAAGACCATCCTGCATATCAGATATTTACATTATGATTCATAACAGTAGCAACATTACAGTTATGAAGTAGCAATGAAAATAATTTTATGGTTGGGTCACAACATAAGAAACTGTATTTAAAGGGCCAGAAGGCTGAGAACCACTGCTCTAAGGGACCCCATGAGATTGCAACCAGGGGAGCAATGGGCAGTGGCAGCTCATCCCGGGCTCACCCCCTGAACCTGTCTCTAAGGCTCCCTTTTCTCTGTCTTCTCAGTGAGTAAAGCAACCCAGCCTAGGCTCTCCTGTTGCTTCTAATCTAAGCCCTTTCTTGTTTCACTGTCCTGAGTGTGTTTTGCTGCAGCCAATAAATTCTTGCTTGCTTTGCTGCACTGTGTCTCTTGATTGAAATCTTTCCTTCAAGAGGACAAGAACTGAGGTCTTGTCATTTCCCAGGTACCATCCTCCGTAATATGATTACTATCACTTTTTAACAAAAAGACAAAACAAAGCCAGAAACTCACACTTGGACCCACACCCCCGCTTTGTGATGCTGAATGGTACACTGCCAACCTGTCTTCCACTAGCTGGCTGCTGGAAGGTTCTGCCTGCGGAAAACTAGAGAAAGCTGGAGGGGGAGAAGAGACTTCCTTCTTCTTAAGCTTGTTTGCTGTTCCAATAGACGTCACCTGAATAACACCCTTCGCCCTGGCAGCAGCAGTAAGCCAGTTCCCAGGATCCTTTCACATTCCCAGAACCAACCTCCTGCTGCCTTCAGAGACAGTGGTATCTACCCCTCGGGGTCTGAATGCCAGCTCCTCAGGGCCCTCCCTGAGCTCCAGGGGTGCCAGCAATAGCTGGCTCTGAGTCCCAGAGAGGGTCCACAGAGCACACTTTCTCCAAGCTTCCAGGTTCTGTAAGTTCAACCTCTGGGGTGGGAGGTGCTTCCCACAACTACTACTGGTTAAGCCCAGTGTTCCTTTAGTTTTTTCCAATCCCCTAATACTTGTGCAGTCAATTCCCGAAACCAAATTCTCTCTGTTAAAATAATCAGCGTGGCTCCAGCTTTCCTGATGAACCCTAGCTGACACAATCCTTCCAGACACCAGGTCTCCAAGAGCACAGACTGACTACCAGGCGTGGGCAAACTACGGCCCGCGGTTTGAAATGAATAAAACTCAAAAAAAAAAGACCGTACCCTTTTATGTAATGATGTTTACTTTGAATTTATATTAGTTCACACAAACATTCCATCCATGCTTTTGTTCCGGCCCTCCGGTCCAGTTTAAGAACCCATTGTGGCCCTTGAGTCAAAAGGTTTGCCCACCCCTGGACTAGACCCTCCCCAACCCCCACACATATTTTATATACATCCACTTCACCAAGGAGGAGCCAACAACAGATCTAATACTTCTTATAGAGCATATTAAGGTTTTAATATATATATTAAAGAATATAAGATATTCTGAATTTAGGAATAAATTCTAGATGCAGTACATTTCACTTTTCTCACCACAAATAACTTTACTCTATCAAAGTTAGAAATTTGTTCAACATTGATTGCCCTTTCCACCCTAACCAATGTGACTCAAGTCAAATGCTTTGAGGAGTACCAAAGTTTGGAATTAGTGACTCTGAACAAACTGGAATATCTTTAAAAAGATACCTGATAGCCCTAACCGGTTTGGCTCAGTGGATAGAGTGTCGGCCTGTGGACTAAAAGGTCCCAGGTTTGATTCCGGTCAAGGGCATGTACCTTGGTTGCGGGCACATCCCCAGTGCGAGGTGTGAAGGAGGCAGCTGATCATATCCATCTGGAACAAGTGTTCCAGTTATTACCTCTCTATCCCTCTCCCTTCCTCTCTGTAAAAAATCAATAAAATATATTTAAAAAAAAAAGATACCTGATAACACATATGCAAAAATAATAGACTGGTATGAGATTTCTTTTTAAGATAGCTGAAATAGTATAACACAATTGACATAATGTGACCAGAAGCTATAAAACTTATTGCTTGTGGTCTTTCTCAACTCCCAAATCTTCTAGGTGCCCCCAGTCTTCCCCATCTCAGGTAGCAGTCTATTTCTACTCTTTTAGTTTCCCAGGCCTAAAATCCTGGAGTCATTCTTGACTACTCCCTTCTTCATTCTTATATTCCAGATTCATTCCTTTAGCAACACCTGCTGGTTCTAGCTTCAAAATATATCCAGAACCTATGCACGTCTCACAACCTCCACATAGTATTTCTCTGATCCAAGTCACTAACAATTCGTGCCTGGATTACTGAAACAGCCTTCTACCTGTCCCTACTCCTACCTTCGTCCACCCACAGTACATTCTCAACACAGCTGCCAAAGCGATAAATAAAACACATATTACAGCACATCACTACTCTGTTCAAAATCCTCCAATGGCTCCCCAATCACTCAGAGTTCTACAATGGCCCACAAGCCACCTCGCTCCTTAAACATTCCAGGGATGGCCCTGCCTGTAAAACTTTTCCCCAAGACATCTGTATGATGTGTGTGACTTTTTAACAATTTTTTTTTAGAGGGGGGTGGGGGGGAGAGAGAAACATCGATGACAGAGGGAAACATCCATGGGCTGCCTCTTGCACGCCCCCTACCGGGACTTGAGCCCACAACCCAGGCCTGACCCGGAATCAGACTAGCAATCTTTTGGTGCACAGCCCAACAGAAGTGCACCAGCCAAGGCAACATCTGTATGACTGGATATCATATATCTTCCAAGTGGTTACTATCCGTTTTCCTTTTTCTTTTTTAATATCTAATTTGCTTTATTAAGCCATTCATGAATCAAGCAGCATCCCATCTAGCAACTAGAAGAGTGCTTCAAGGATTTGTACAAAATGGAAGGTGTATTTTTTTTAAATCTTTTTAAAAATCTCTATTGTTGAAAGTATTACATATACCCCCCCGCCACGCCCCCACACACACACACACTGACCCCTTCTAGCCTGTCCCCATGCCCTGGTCCAGATTTTCACCACACTATTGTCTGTGTCCATGGGTTATACATATACGCAGACAAGTTCTTTGGTTGATCACTGTCCACACACCCACCCTACCCCACATTCCCTCTGAGATTCCACATTCTGATCCATGCTTCCATGTCTCTGGATCCTCTCTGTTCATCAGTTTATTTTGTTCATTAGATTCTACATATGAGTGAGACCATGTGGTACTTATCTTTCTCTGACTGACTTATTTCACTTAGCATGATACTCCCCAGGTCCCCCCATGCCATCTCAAAGGGTAAGAGATCCTTCTTCTCTACTGCTGCATAGTATTCCATGGTGTAAATGTACCACAGCTTTTTTATCCACTCATCTACTGATGGACACTTGGGCTGTTTCCAGATCTTAGCTATTGTAAATTGTGCTGTTATGAACATGGTGCATACATTCTTTCTGATAGGAGGATATATTCCTAGAAGACCACTGGGTCAAGTGGCAGTTCCATATTTAATTTTTTGAAGAAATCCATACTGTTTTCCATAATGGCTGCACCTGTCTGCATTCCCACCAGCAGTGCACTAGGGTTCCCTTTCTCCACATCCTCACCAGCACTTGTCATTTGTTGATTTGTTGACGGTAGCCATTCTGACAGGTGTGAGGTGATACCTCATTATTGTTTTAATTTGCATCTCTCTGATGATCAGTGACCTTGAGCATTTTTCATATGTCTCTTGGTGGTCTGTATGTCCACTTTGGAGAAGTGTCTATTTAGGTCCTTTTTAATTGGATTGTTTATCTTCCTTTTGTTAGTTGTATGAGTTCCTTATATATTTTGGGTATTAACCCTTTATCAGATGTATCATTGCCAAATATGTTCTCCCATACAGGGATGCCCTTTCATTTTGTTGATTTCTTTTGCTGTGCACAAGCTTATTCTGATGTAATCCCATTTGTTTATTTTCTCTTCAGTTTCCATTGTCCCAGGAAATTTATCTATAAACATATTGCTACAAAAGATGTCTGAGATTTTGCTGTCTATAGTTTCTTCTAGGATGTTTATGGTTTTACAACTTAAAATCTTTTATCCATTTGAGTTTATTCTTGTGTATGGTGTAAGTTAGTCGTCTAGTTTCATTCTTTTGCATGTACCTGTCCAAATTTTCCAACACCATTTATTAAGAGACTGTCTTGACTCCATTGTATGCTCTTGCCTCCTTTGTCAAATATTAATTGAGTGTACAGACAGTCCTCAGGTTACGTCGGACTTGATGTACGTCATTTTGTGGTTACATCGCCATCTCCCATTTATTTATATAAAAAAAAGTTGTTATTTCGACATCTGTACATATGTGCTTTATGTTTTTTATTATTTATACTAGAGGCCTGGTGCACAAAATTCGTGCACTTGGAGGAGGGGGTTCCTCAGTCCGGGAGCCTTTGGGGGAATGTCCGACTGCTGGCTTAGGCCCACTCCCTGTGGTGAGCGGGCCTAAGCTGGCAGTTGGACAGCCTTAGCGCTGCCGCAGAGGTGGGAGAGGCTCCTGTCACCAACGCTGCGCTCACCAGCTGTGAGCCTGGCCCAGGGTTTCTGGCTGTGCGGTGCTCCCGCTATGGGAGCGCACTGACCACCAGGGGGCAGCTCCTGTGTTGAGCGTCTGCCCCCTGGTGGTCAGTGTGCATCATAGCAATCGGTTGTTCCGCTGTTTGGTCAATTTGTATATTAGCTTTTTATTATATAGTATACCACAAGTAAAGGTCAGGAATTAACTTTCTTTTCATTTATTTTTATTGTTTCACTTCATTATTGCTGTACATCATGTGTGCTCCACGTGAGTGACGTAGGTGCTTATGTAGGTGGGTTCCGACTTACGGCGAAAATCACGTTATGTCGTGCCTTAGGAATGAATCTCCAACATAACCTGAGGACCTACTGTAAAGGCCTGGGCTGACTTCTGGGGTCTCTGTTCTGTTCCATTGATATGCCTGTTCTTGTGCCAGTATCAGGCTGTTTTGATTATGGTGGTTTTGTAGTATAACTTGATATCTGGTATTGTGATCCCTCAACTTTGTTCTTCTTTCACAAGATTGCTGCAGTTATTTGGGGTCTTTTTTAGCTCCATATAATTTTTTGGAGTATTTGTTCTAGATCTCTGAAATATGCTGTTGGTATTTTAATAGGGATTACATTGAATGTAGATTGCCCTGGGTATTATGGACATGTTAATAATGTTAATTCTACCAATCCATGAACACAGTATATTTTTCCATTTTTTATTTTTCTCTATCTCTTTTTTCAACATCCTGTAGTTTTTCGAGTACATATCTTTTACCTCCTTGGTTAAGCTTATTCCTAAGTATTTTAATTTTTTTTGTTGCAATGGTAAATGGGATTCTTTGCTTAGTTTCTTTTCCTGAAAATTCATTACTGGTGTATAAAAAGCCATCGATTTTGGGGTGTTGATATTGTATCCGGTTACATTGGCAAATTCATGTATTAACTATCCCTTTACTTGTTTCCAGTGTTCCCACTTACCCTATTTAAAAACTGTAATACCATCCCCATCCTTTCCCTCTTTCACTGATACTTTTTTCCTCTTTAGCATTTGTCACATTGTAATTTGATATATAATTTACTATTTATTTTGTTTATTGCCTGCCAGCTGCTCCATAAGGGCAAGGGTGTTAGTCTATCTCTTTAGTCTGTGTTTCTAGCACCTACAATGGTGCTTGGCAAATAACTGGGACTAAGTAAATATTCGCTGAGGGAATGACTGAAGATAGCAGAAGGAATTAAAATAGTACTCCAATTCCTTTTGCTTTCATATACAAACAAATCTTTTCCAAAAGGGCTGCTCTGGACAAATGATTCCATTTCCTTATTTCACCACAACGGAAAAGATGTAAAAACCATACCGCTTACTTTTGGTAGCTTCCAGCACTGATATGTGTCAAGACCCAGTAAACAAAATTTTCCACTGTTTTCACTGTACTTAACTCAAGTTCAAGATATAAATTCACAGGGTTGTATGTATAGGTAAGTATCACTTCCCAAGATCTAAAATATTGCTTAAGGCAAACAATGGCTTAAACTCTTACAGTACCATATAGTTATAGTAAGCGAAATAATTGTGGAAATAACCACAGACAAAGAGAAAATAGAGTCCTTTCTTTGGTATAAGCACTGTGGTCTGACAAAGGGAATTTCAAAGTTGCATCTAAACTCAACTATTATAGTCTTTCAGTAAGTAGAAACAAGGCTCAAAGGTAATATTTTTAGTTAACTGTAAATCACCAAAGCCCCTGAATAAGACCAGGGTGTTAAGTCAGATTGGTAATAATTCTTTTTTTTAATACTCACCTGAGGATATTTTTTTCATTGATTTTTAGAGAGTGGAAGAGAGAGAGACAAAAACACTGATGTGTGTGTGACCAGGGCCACAAGCCTGCAACAAAGGTATGAGGTACATGCCCTTGAAGGGAATCAAACCTGGGACCCTTCAGTCTGCAGGCTGATCCTCTATCCACTGAGCCAAACCGGCTAGGGCAGATTGGTAACAATTCTTACCTGACAAGCATAAACAACAAGCTACAGGAAACTAAACGTTGCAAGCCTTTAGGTCTAAGAAGGAAAACCCTGAAGATTACAAATTCTGGCTTATTAACATGAAGCCCTTGAAAATCCAGGAAGAGTTTTCCCCCTTATAGATGACACATCTAGATTTTATTTTCTTTACTCTGTGTCAGAGCATCTCTTCAGGTTAAAACAGGCTGGTTTAGAGTTGTTTTTATGAAGAAGTTCAGTGACATAGGATGGTTGAGATTCACTTGTTTACAATATATGGCATTGCTTTCTATACTGTTAAACAGTCTATAGATGCATAAAGTATGTGAGTTCCATATGGACACATACAGTTCCTTATGTTCATTTTCACTGTTAAATAATGTTCCATCCTAACAACATCTTAGGCTGCATTTACCCATTCTCCTATTGGTATTATAAACAATGCCACAATAAATACACTTGAATGGATGCTTTTGTTGTTGTTTGGGCAAATAAATCTGTAGGGAAGATTCCCAGAAGTAGGATTCTGCATCTAGAGTTAATTTTGGTAAGCCCCATTAGGATTATATAATTTTGCTCTTCCAAATACACAACACTGAGATAAGAACAATTTTTAAATATTCCTGAAGGACACAAGAATAAAATTTACTATATATAAAGACATATGTTATGTTTAGAAAGCCTCAATATCATGTATATCAATTCTAAGATAACTAAAAATTTAATGATACTCTTTATCACATTAAAGGTCCCACTTCTATCCTTAGTTTGCTAAGTTTTCATCACAAATGAAGCTGAATTTCCATCTAATGATTCGACCACAAATATGATCCTCCTTCATACATTAATAATAATACAGCCCGGCTTGTGCATATCAGTGGTTGAGCATCAACCTATGACCAGGAGGTCAGGGCAAATGCTCAGGTTCCAGGCTTGACCCCCAGTAAGAGGCCTGCAGGAGGCAGCTGCAATGATTCTTTCTCATCATGTTTCTCTCTCAAATCAATAAAAAGGTATTTTCAAAAAAATCCATATTAAGAGATTTCTTAAAGTATAAACCACCTTGGTGGTTTTTAAATATACAAATTCTTTCGTATTCCCCTCTTCAAGAAGTGGAACCTAATTACTTTTTTGAGTTTGGGCTAAACTGACTCCCTTCTAACAAACAGAATAAAGTGAAAGTGACAAAGTAGAACTTCTGAGACGAGGTCTTAAAAGGTAATGCAGCTTCCTCTTCGCTCTCTTTCTTGGATCAATTGCTCTGGGGAGATCCAGTTGTCATGGTATCAGAACATTCAAGAAGTCTATGCTGAGGCCTGAGGATGGGGAATGATGGCCTCCTGCCAATATCCACACAAGCCTGCCACCCTGGAAGTAGAATCTACCCCAGTCAAGCTTTCAGATGACTGCAGCCCCTGCTGACTACTTAACTGCATTTTCATGAGATAGCCTGAGCCCAAACCACCCAGTATACTGCTCCTGAATTGCTGAACTATAAAGTAAATTAAGTTTTTGTTGATTCAAATCACTAAGTATGGGTTAAATTGTTATGCAGCAATGATAACTGACACCCTATCCTTGGATTCCTGAAATAAATTCAAAGTTTTCATTATTAAATAATAAAGAATTTGCCTGGTCTCTGTCCCTGGTTCCTGGGAGGGAACTTCTAAATCCCTGGAATTTATTGGGTACAGGAGTTATCTTTGTTTTTCAGGAGCCTCATGCCTGTTTATGCTAATGGGTGACTCAGAATGGGGCCTGGCCACCAGAAAGACCAACCATGTGATTAGAGGGCTGGGGCTTTGAGCCAGCCCAACATCACTGGAGAGGACAGGACTGAAGACTGAGTTCAATCATATGGCGAATTCAATCAGGCCTATACAATGAAATTTCAATAGAAACTCTATACACCATAGCTTGGATAAGCTCCCTGGTTGGTAAACATGTTGATGTGCTAGTCAATGATAAACCCTGATTCCTGGGAACAGGGCATGGAAACTCCACCTCTGAAACCCTCCCAGACCTCTATGTATTTCTTTCACTTGGCTAATCCCAACCTGTGTCCTTTAGAATAAACTATCATCATAAGTATGCCACTTTCTTAAGTTGTGTGAGTCATTTAGCAAATTGTCAAACCTGAGTGAAGTTTTAGGAATCCTCTTGGATTTGCAGCCTGTTACCAGTAAAAGTGTTGAGTGGCCTGGGGGCATTCAAACTTGTGATTGGCATCTCAAATGAGGGCAGTCTTGTTGGGGACTATGCCCTTAAACTTGTAGAATCTGACACTAACTCTGGGTAGGTAATATCACAATCATATTGCAGTATCATAGACATGACAATGGTTAAATACACTAGTGGATTTGTTAACATTTTGTTAGGTTATCTATGTTCATAAATAAGACAGGCCTATATGTTTTCTACCATTATCCATCTCTAGTTTTGGTATCAAGATTATACAAGTCTCATCTGGCTGGTGAAGCTCAGTGGTTGAGCATCACCCTATGAGCCAGAAGGTAACGGTTCTATTCCCAGTCAGGGCACATGCCCAGGTTTTGGGCTCAATCCCTAAGTAGGGGGTGCTCAGGAGGCAGCCAACCAATGATTCTCTCTCATCATTGATGTTTCTATCTCTTTCTCCCTCTTCCTTCCTCTCTGAAATCAATTAAAATATTCTAAAAAAAAATAAAGATTATACTAGCCACATATAATAAGCTGAAGAAATTTCCTATTCTCTGGAACCGTCGGTAAATTTGGATATATTTGCCACTAGTATAGTCTGACAGAACTCCCTTTTAAATTCACACTGGCCAAGGGCTTACCTCCAAGTGTATGGGAAGGATCAGATCTTTCACTAAAAATTAAATTTCTCTAATAGTTATTTATCTAAAGTTAACTTTATTGTTACATTTTAAAAAGAAAATTATTTTTATTTTTTAAAAATATTTAAATAACTTTTTATTATTCAACTACAGTTGACATACAATATTGTATTAGTTTCAGGTGTATACTACAGTGATTAGACATTACATAACTTATTAAGTGATCATTCTGATGCAACTCACACCCATCTGGCACCACACATAGTTATTAGAATGTTACTGACTATACTAGAGGCCCAGTGCACGGATATGTGCACCGGTGGGGTCCTTTGGCGTGGTCTGCGCCTTCTCACAATCCAGGACCTCTCGGGGGGTGTCGGATAGCCGGTTTCAGCCTGATCCCCACAGGCCCGATCAGACAGAAGGGAGCCCGATCCTGTGCGTTGAATGTCTGTCCCCTAGTGATCAGCACGTGTCATAGTGACCAGAAGACCGGTCATTTGGTCGCTTAGGCTTTTATATATATAGACTAGAGGCCCAGTGCACAAAAATTTGTGCACTGGCGGGGAAAGGGGGAGTGGGTGGTGTCCCTCAGCCCCACTTGTGCCCTCTCATAGTCTGGGACCCCTCGGGAGATAACGACCTGCTGGCTTAGGCCTGCTTCCAGGTGGCAGAGGGCAGGCCCAATCCCTAGGTGCCTGCCCCGCAACCCCTGGTCAGGCTCAGAGCAGAGCGGATCAGGAGGTTGCAATGCCGCCTCCTGTCACACTCAAGGCAGGGCCAATGCGGGGGTTGCGGCGCCACCCCGTCATGCACAGAGCAGGGCAGATCAGGGGGTTGTGGCGCCACCCCTGTCACATACAAGGCCGGCCGATCAGGGGGTTGCAGCGCTGCCCCCCGTCACACACAGAGCAGGACCGATCAGGGGGTTGGGGAGCTCCCCCCTATCAGGCACAGAGTAGGGCTGATCAGGGGGTTGGGGCACCTTCCCCTGTCATGAACAGAGCCACAGGGTAATCAGGGGGTTTGGGCACTGCCCCCTGTCACGCTGCTCCAGGGGCCAGGAGGCCTCATGGCTCCGCTGATCCCAGTGCTGGGAGGCCTCGCTGTTCCGCGGATCCCGGGTTCAGGAGGCCTCGAGGCTCCGCTGATCCCGGTGCCGGGAGGCATATTACCGTTTTACTATATAGGATAGAGGCCTGGTGCATGGGTGGGGCTGGCTGGTTTGCCCTGAAGGGTGTCCTGGAT
>NW_006293957.1:471439-478019 GCF_000327345.1 Myotis davidii
GCTTCCTCCATCACTGGAGCAAGCAAGCCTCCTGTTCGCTTCAGCTGCCTGGCTGCCGGCCACCATCTTGGTTGGCAGTTAATCTGCATATCGCCCTGATTAGCCAATGGGTAGGGTAGCAAAGTTATGGTTAATTACCATGTTTGTCTATTATTAGATAGGATTCCCTATGCAGTACTTCACATCCCTGTGACTACTGTTATTACCAATTTGTACTTCTTAATCTCTTCATCTTTTTCACCCAACTCTCTAACTCCCCTCCCATGTGGCAATTGTCAAAACATTATCTATGAGGCTGCTTCTGTTCTGCTTGTTCATTTATTGTTTTTTAGATTCAATTGTTGATATGTATTTATTGCCATTTTATTGTTTATATTTTTAATCTTTCTTCTTCTTCTTTTTAAAGAAGACCCTTTAACATTTCATGTAATAACTGGTTTGGTGGCGAACAACTCCTTTAGTTTTTGTTGTTGTTTGTTTGTTTTGTCTGGGAAGCTCTTTATCTGACCTTCAATTCTAAATGATAGCTTTGCTGGGTAATCTTGGTTACAGATCCTTGTTTTTCATTACTCTTGCCAATCCCTTCTGGCCTGCAAAGTTTCTGTTGAGAAATCAGCTGACAGTCCCAACCTTTGCAGGTAACTAACTGCTATCTCTTGCTGCTTTTAAGTTGCTCTCTTTGTCTTTAACCTTTTGCATTTTAATTATGGTATGGGCCTCTTTGGGTTCACCTTGTATGCCTATTTTCGTCACCAGGTTGCGTCAATTTTCCATCATTATTTTTTCACATGTTTTCAATTCTTTGCTCTCTCATCTCCTTCCAGCAACCTCGATGCAAATATTGGTACACTTGAAGTTGTCCCAGAGGCTCCTTACACTATCCTCATTTTTTGAATTCTTTTTCTTTCTGCTGTTTGACTAGGTGATTTTTTTTTTGTTTCCTTATATTCCATTACAATGTTTTGATTCTCAGCTTTATCTGCTCTACTATTGATTCCCTGTAAATTATTCCTCATTTCAGTTAGTATATCCTTCATTTCTGAATGGTTATTTTTTATGGTTTCCATGTCCTTTTTTATGATTTTAAAATTCTAACTTCATCTACTTTTCCCCTAAGTTCACTGAGTACCCTTATAACCAGTGTTTTGAACTCTGCACCTAGTAGACTGCTTGTCTCCATTTTGTTTAGTTCACTTCTGGAGATTTCTTCTGTTCTTTCATTTGGGCCATGTTTCCTTATCTCCGCATTTTGGCAGCCTCCTGTGTTTGTTTCTATGTATTAGGTAGAGCTGCTATGTCTCCCAGGCTTGGTAGAGTGGTCTAATGTAGTAGCTATCCTGTCGTGTCTAGTGGCACAGCCTCCCCGTTTACCTAAGCTGGGTACTCCAGGTGTACTCACCATACCCATGTGAGCTGTGTACACCCTCCTGTTGTAGTTGAGCCTTGACTGCTGTTGGCATGGCAAGGGGAGAAACTTATCCCCTGACTGATTAGCTGGGAGGACTGGCTGTGACCACTGAGGATCAGCTGTATAGGGGCCCATGCCATAAAGCAAGACTTACTTCAGTGGAGCTCTGGTGTCCACTGAGTCCTCTCCTTAAGTATGTTGCTTATGGAGGTGGATGGGTGGTGCTCTGATGTGGTCTGAAGATATCCACCAAGTGCACTGGCTCTGGAGACTCCCAGGACATACAGATCAAGGTCAGCCGTGGCCTGTGTTCTGCCTGGGGCTACCTGGAATGAGTTACAAAGTGACTTGCAGATGGCTGCTACTTGTCGAGGCCCAGGAGAAGCCAAGCTGTGAACCAAGGCTGGCTGACACTAGAGCCTGGCCTGGAGTCACTTAGTGAGAGATGTGGGGCACGCCTTGGCCAGATGATGCTTCTTTGAGAGATTTTAGGAAAGTAGGAAGCCTGCACCCCAGACAGGCCATTTTTATGGAAAAGCCCCTGGAAACAGCTTGGGTGGGCGCACATGTTGGTGGGATTGGGGTCTCAGGGAATCACTAGGGCAGGACTAACAGTGTGAGCCAGGCTGATAGAGACTCAGATATGGTGCCTGCCTACTGGCTCTGTGGGGGAATAACTCAGCAAAGGAACAATGGCTTCTACCAGCACTTCTGTCTGGGAGAAAGCTGCCCTGCCAGCTCTTGCTCTGATGCCAGACAATTCAGTTTCTCCCTGTATTTACCTGGAACCTTGTAAACTGCTGCATCTGTGCTATAGCTCAGAGCGAGTTAGTCTGAGTACATTTGTGCATGGCCCTTTAAGAGAAACACCTGGGACTCCAGCAGCCTCTGTGTCACTGAGCCACAATCCCCACTTTTTTTTTACGGCCAGAAGTTATGGGGAGTTCTCTACCTAGAACTGGAACCCTGGGTTGAGGGGCCTGATGTGAGTCTGAGACACTTTGCTCCTCAGGGAGACCTATGCAGCCGAGATGTACCTCCCATTTTTTAACCACCACACTTGGGTGTGGGACCAGCCTGTTCCCTGTATCCACCTCTCCTACCAGTCTTGATATGGCTTATTTTTTATATGCTTAGTTGTAGGACTTCTGTTCAGCTATATTTTAGGCAGTTCTGAAAGATGGTTGTTCTATAGCTTAGTTGTATTTGTGATTTGGTTGTGAGGATGTGAGTATCGAATTTACCTATGCTGCCATCTTGACCCAAAGCCTTGGGCTGAAAATTGTTGTTTGAATTGTAAAATTTATTGGCATAGTTATTCCAGGTATTGTCTTATTTTAAAAGATTCTCTTCTATATCTAAGGTTATGTCCCCTTTTACATTTCCAATACTATTTGTGCTTTCTGCATTTTTCTTGATCCATCATTCAAATGGTTTATTTTACCAGTCTTTTCAAGAAACCAAGTTTTGGCTTTGTTAATCCTGTCCACTGAATCTTTAAGAAAAATTTCCCCATTAATTTCAAGCCCCAATTCTATCACTTATTAGTTAGAAGTTTGAATAAGTTTCTCTCTGTGCCTTAGTTTTCTCATCTGTAAAATGGGAATAACATACCTACATTACAGGGTTGTTGTAAACATTAAATGAGAAAAACCTTGTAAACTACATGGAACAGTATTTAGTACATAGCAAGGGCTCTACAAGTGTTAGCTTTTATCTTTATCATCTATTTCATTTCACTTGAATTTATCCTGTTGTTCTTTTCCTAATTTAGATACTTAGCTGATAAATATTTAGTATCTATTTATTTATTTATTTATAAATACATTTTAACAGAGGGGGAGGGGGGGGAGAGGGGAAGGAAACATCAATGATGGAAGAGAATCATTGATCAGCTGCCTCCTGCAGGCCCTACACTGGGGATCAAGCCTGCAACCCAGGCATGTGCCCTGACTGGGAATCGAACCGTAACCTCCTGGATCATAGGTCAACACTCAACCACTGAGCCATGGCAGCCGGGCTTAATTTCTATTTTTAAATATGAGTACACAGGGCTTCCCCATGTCACATAAGTTTTAATATATCTTAATTGTCTTTATTATTTACCTCTAGGTATTTTCTAATTTGAATTATTTATTTTTGATCAATGGGATTTACAGATAGTACACTTCTAAATTTTCAAATGTGGGGATTGTATATACTGTTTGCTATTCATTTTTAACTTAAGTTCATTTATTGACAGAAAATATGGTTGATATAACTTTTTGAAATGTATCAGTACAGACTAGTAAATGGTCACTTTTTAAAAAAATATATTTTATTGATTTTTTACAGAGAGGAAGGGAGAGAGATAGAGAGTTAGAAACATCGATGAGAGAGAAACATCGATCAGCTGCTTCCTGCACATCTCCCACGGGGGATGTGCCCGCAACCCAGGTACATGCCCTTGACCGGAATCAAACCCGGGACCCTTCAGTCCGCAGGCCGACGCTCTACTCAGTGGATAGATACTTAGCTGATAAATGTTTAGTATCTATTTATTTATTTATTTATAAATACATTTTAACAGAAGGGGAGGGGGAGGGGGAGAGGGGAAGGAAACATCAATGAACCGGTTTACTTGCCGAAACCGGTTTCGGCAAGTAAATGGTCACTTTTAATAAAATGCTAACTTATAAAACCAAATGATCAGGTCATGCTCCCTGCTTAAAAATTTATAAATATTCTCAGTTCACAGAGTGGTATTTGCAAGACATAAAAGAGCTGTTATGATCTGGCCTTTGCTGGGCTAATACTAGTATATCCGCCCATTCCTCCACACCCTTACAATTACCTGACTGTGCAGAAATCACTGTGGCCTCTCCATCTCTACAGGCATTCCCTCTAGGACAGTGGTTCTCAACCTTCTGGCCCTTTAAATACAGTTCCTCATGTTGTGACCCAACCATAAAATTATTTTCATTGCTACTTCATAACTGTAATGTTGCTACTGTTATGAATCGTCATGTAAATATCTGATATGCAGGATGGTCTTAGGCGATCTCTGTGAAAGTGTCGTTTGACCGCCAAAGGGGTTGCAACCCACAGGTTGAGAACTGCTGCTCTAAGACTTCCTTCCTCTGCACATCCTTTGTGCTCTTCCCTTTGTTTTTCACCAGGTAACTGTAATTCATTCTTCCAAGATTTGCTCTATGAGTAATCTTTCTAAGCAATCCCTGATCCCTATTCATCAGTCTGACCAAGGGTCTCACCTCTATACTTCAAGTGTACTCAGAACACACACCATAGCAATTTCACAGTTCTTGACTAACAGTATTCAAAACTATTTATTAATTACTTGGTATGTGCCACACACTGATTAGACAGACACGATTCCTCCACTTACAAGGTTTAGTAAATCAGGTGATCTTTTTTACTTATCTTACATCAATCACTATAATCTCTATTTCCAGCACATCACTAAGCAAAGCAATAAATGTTTAATAAATGAATGAAAGGAATAAAAAATACTATACTCATAAGGGAAACATAATTAGGGAGTTAAAGCTACTATAATATGACATAGTATACTCTTAATAGTTCTTTATAAGTATACTGATATATAAAATTGCATCTCCCATACATGATCACTGCCCTCTAGTGATTTTTAGATGCCAGAGAAAAGAAATTTAGATCCAAGTCATAAAATGGAGACTCTTACTATACTCAAAAACCCTCTTCTCAAAATATATCTGGCTTACTCCATATTTTAAATCCTCTTAGTTCTACGTTTATTAGCTTTTTCTTAAAATACTGTTTTTATACTATGAAATAAGAAACCTAATATCTCCTACATACTTGACATACATGAACTCATTTAATCCTCACACTAACTTTATGAAGTAAGTATTCTCATTATGCATTTCATAAGAATAAATTTGAAAATCAAGAAATATTACATAACTTTTTAGAAAGATATTAAAAATTAACTCGAGGGAGTAGATTATACAAATAGACCAGTAACCTGACT
This sequence comes from Myotis davidii, assembly GCF_000327345.1. Taxonomy (NCBI): domain Eukaryota; kingdom Metazoa; phylum Chordata; class Mammalia; order Chiroptera; family Vespertilionidae; genus Myotis; species Myotis davidii. The sequence continues at coordinate 476,857 of NW_006293957.1, forward strand.
ACAAGGTAAGTGAGATGGAAATGGGGTGAAGGGGAAGGTGGTGAGGACAGTGGAATGGGAGGGAAGTGAAGGAGAACCTAGGTTGTACTGTTCAAAATCTATATATATAAAAGCCTAAGTGACCGGTCCAACTAAACAACCAGAACGACTAGTCGCTATGACATGCACTGACCACCAGGGGGCAGACATTCAATGCAGGAGCTTCCCCCTGGTGGTCAGTGTGCTCCCACAGCCAACCTCCCTTGCGGCCGGTAGCTGGCCAACCTCCTGCAGTCCCTCCCCCCGGCTAAGGCTCCAGGTACTGGAGAACCTGAGTCCGGAAAGCCTGTAGGAGAGCGACCCCATTGCTCATTGAGACAGATTAGCAGCTCAGAGGGGGCAGAAGGGGCAAGGCAGCAGCCTAACTGCAAAGACTTAAAGTAAGCACCATCACCATCTTACCTCTGCCACTGCACTGTGTGCCGCTTGCTCTTTTCCCATCAGCCACTTCTAGCTCGGCCCCACACCTTTCCAGGTTCCCACTCGCTGATTGGCTAGCACTCCTACCATTGGCCAAAGTCAGCTACCTATCATGCTTGGGGGTGGAGCCCCCAAAAAATGTGCGGCTGAGGTAGGAGACAACCTATCTGTCTGTCAGCAACTCCTCCCTGGGGAGAGTGAGGCAGCCCAAGCATGGGCAGCGAAGTAGAGCTGTATTTCCACCTCAGAGCATAGCTGGTGTTCATGCCATTTTGGGGCACTCTGTCTGTGATCTTTGCTTGCTGCTACCTCAGCACATCTACACAACTAGATCGGGGCCTGCCAGCCAACCTCTCATGCTCCCCACCCTACAGTGCACACATTCGTGCACTGAGCCTCTAGTTTTATATAAGTACTTACTCATGTCTTGCCTATGTAATCTTTTAAAAATTAAAAAGTTGTTCTGAAAAGAGACAATCAGACCTCCCCTACTAACTCACAACGGATGGGTGAAGGGAGAGAGAGGAAAGGAAGAAAGGAAGAAAAAGTGGGAAGTAGATGGCGCTCAGAGGAACTGGAATTTCTGACTGAGAGGCCTGGCACAAGAGGGGCCACATGCTAACCTGACAAGCTCAGGGGAGGCCTGCATGGTGGTCTTGCAAACTCAGAGACCTAAAGTAACCACAAAGGATGGTCTGAAATTA
>NW_006293957.1:478069-485996 GCF_000327345.1 Myotis davidii
TTCTGTCTCCCGCCTCTCTAATCTATCACCAATGGATTTCAGGTAACCCACCTACATCCTCTCCTTTGATTGCAATGTATAAAAATAGATGGAAGCCCTAGTTGGTTTGGCTCCGTGGATAGAGCATCAGCCTACAGACTGAAGGGTCCCAGGTTCGATTCCAGCCAAGGCAAGTGCCTGGGTTGTGGGCTTGGTCCCCAGTGGGGGGCGTGCAGGAGGCAGCCGGTCAATGATTCTCTCTCATCATTGATGTTTCTATCTCCCTCTCCCTTCCTGTCTAAAATCAATAAAATATATTTTAAAAAATAAATAAAAATAAATAGATGAAAAACCACCTTTCTCCAAAGCATTATCCCAATCCATTGAGATACTGCTTCTTGGTAACTGTCCACAGTTTGGCTCAAATAAGCTCACAAAAATCCTTTACAGGTTTGATGTTTTTTATATTAACGGAAGTATTGGGATGGAGGATGAAGCTATGAATGGAAATGTTGCTACAGAATATTAACCAGAAAGATGCTCCCATAAATCTTGTGGGATGCTCTCCCCACAGTATCATATACAACGCAATACACGAAACAACCTGGCTCTACCATAAAAGCATCCAAACTGGAGAATGGTCAAGTAAGAAAGCCAGGAGCATATCTACCAAACTTATATTAAGAAAAGAGCCACGGTACCTTAGCTAGGTGGAGGCAGACTGAACTGAAGAGAAGGGGAATAAACTTTCTGTCTCCCTTCAGAGGAGCCTATTAACCAAAGAGCTGAGGGCAAGGCCTGCAGGATGTCTCTGAGACCCCAAGTTCTAGGTTTCCCTAGAGAATAGAGGAGGTGTGGGACTAAATTTTTAATGGGGTCCAAGGAGAGACCAATAGGAAAGATATAGCTCAGCTTTTCCTCAAGCCTGGAGCTCTAACTGCTTTGCTACAATGCAGCAACTAAGAGATTTCCTCAGACCTAGAGTCACCCTTCACCTGCGACAATAGATGTCTCCAGTCAGAACGAAGTAAGTGCTTAGGGATCCCCAATTCCCCATGAGTGGGGGTAAAAATACACAATTCATTTAAAGGGAACTCAGCAACTGCAGCAAAAGCGAAGGTAACATCCGAACAGGTGGCTTCAACTTAAGCAGAACTAACAGTCGACATTGGTGACAGCAGACACCCAGATGGCATAAGCCAGCCGGGGGCAAACTACGGCCCTCGAGCCGGAGCCACCCGTTTGAAATGAATAAAACAAAACAAAACAAAAAAGACCGTACCCTTTTATGTAATGATGTTTACTTTGAATTTATATTAGTTCACACAAACACTCCATCCATGCTTTTGTTCCTGCCCTCCGGTCCAGTTTAAGAACCCATTGTGGCCCTCGAGTCAAAAAGTTTGCTCACCCCTGGCATAAGTCATGCCAGTGAAGGAGAAACTCGTGGATGTCAAAATGAAGGAGCTGCCAAACTGGATGCTGATGTGAGATCTCACCTCCAGAGGCACTGTCTGAGCATTCCAAGTTACTACCAGTGTCACCACAAGTATGTCAATGTGAAGAAATGGAGCATTTCTGGGGTTTCTGTGGTGATGGCAGCTGACATGCTTTCCTGCTTTTTGTACAAGGAACTCAAACACAAATGGCTCCAAAGAACCCCTGAAGAGGGCCCCGCATGAAGGGTGCACTTTGCATTCCCACCATGACCTTCTCTGGCTGCACTCTTCCTTGTGGAACTCAACCTTTGCTGAATCCTTTCACACACTAACTCAGAATTAATACCTAATGAAAGGTGACTAGTACAGTTAAAAAGATTTAAACAATGTTTTAAACCTTATTGATCTGAGAGAGAGAAAGAAACATAGATTTGTTGTTCCACCCACTCACACATTCATTCACTGATTCTCACATGTGCCCACACCAGGGATCAAACCCCCAACCTTGGCATACCAGGATGATGTTCCAACCAACTGAGCTATCCGCCCAGGGCCAAAACATTTAAAACTTTTGTTGTTGTTGTTAATCCTCACCTGAAGATATTTTTCCATTGATTTTTAGAGAGTGGAAGGGATAGGAAGAGACAGAAACTTCATGTGAGGGAGACACATTTGGTTGGTTGCCTCCTGTATGTACCCCGACCAGGGCTGGGGAACCTGCAATCAAGGTACATGCCCTTGACCAGTATTGAACCCAGGACCCTTCAATCTGTGGGCCAATGCTCTATCCACTGAGCCAAACCGGCTAGGGCTAAAACTTTTTTAAAGGATGAGACTGGCTGAATCAAAAGGCTGCAGTGTTGATGAGAAAGGAGAGCAGAGGCCCCCAGCTTTCCGAGCTCCAGGGCAAGCTGCCTGCTGCTCTGACTCCCCGACTCCAAAGGACTGGAGGTACCTGGGGCAGACAGAGATGCTGTGTAGATTCTCTGACAAGTCCCAAAGAGATTATTGCAACACAGACCTCTAGATTTTCTGATGCAAGGACATGCCTTCTATAACACTGTATGAAAAGTATAGCTCCTTCCATGATATTAGGCCCTAGTAAAAAACCCAATCATGAAACATCAAAGGTTTTGTGACTACGGCTACCCATCACGATCCACCAACTCACAAGGTCAGGTGTACGGTGGAAACGGTGTATTTGTAGCAGGACCTAGGCAGGTGTAGAGGGACAGGAAATGACAAGAGGCTGAGCCTCATGTCACTGACCCATGTCACTCTCCTGTCTTCACTCTGTTCACACCAATGGCTCTATGGGAGGTCCTTGGTACCAATGACGAAACAGAAAAATCTGGGGCCTGGTTATCAGATTCAAGTCACAGGTGAGTGTACTACTCTCCAGCCCTACATGATGGCTCTGAGACAACTGTGAGAAGAAAATTCTCTCAGTGGGATAGGCTAACTCAGCCGTCGGCAAACTGCGGCTCGCGAGCCACATGCGGCTCTTTGGCTCCTTGAGTGTGGCTCTTCCACAAAATACCACGTGCAGGCGCACATGTACAGTGCGATTGAAACTTCATGGTCCATGTGCAGAAGTCGGTATTTTGTGGAAGAGCCACACTCAAGGGTCCAAAGAGCCACATGTGGCTCGCGAGCTGCAATTTGCTGACCACTGGGCTAACTGATTAGGGAGACAGAAGGAGCAACTATAAAGAGACAAGAAAGCTGGAGAACAGCCATGTGGATGCACAAAGTGCCAATCTTTATGTCTTATGCTAATGCCCACCAACCACAGAGGAGGCATTTCACAACATCCCAGTTACAGATGGGATAACTCATCGGTGGACCTCAGCCACCTCAAAGCTTGACCAACATGGCCATGAGTGGAGCAGCCACAGTGCCAGAGGAAGGCTTTACACAGGCCAACAGCACAGGTTCCTTCTGATGAAGGTGACCTAATGACTGCCTGTGTGGAATGCCAACTGACACATGTGGGTGCAGAATGGACACTTACTTCAAATGTGGGCTTGCCTCCTCCCTCCCAACCCCCGTTACAGCACATCCTATTGCCAGCTCCATTATCGCCAGGTTTATAGTGTCTCACAGAGAACAACAACTATGGTCCAGGACTAGAAGCAGTAATGGGTACTACCGCTTGTCTCACTAACCTCCTGCCTTAGAGATTTATTCTAGCAATTATAACCAGCACCACTTTGAAGGGTCACCGACAGAGCACACTTAATGGGACATGCGGTGATCTAAGTAGTAATAGGTGTGGACCAAGCAGGCACACAGGGTGCTCTGCACATACCTCCTCAGCACAGCTGCATCTCATTACAGCCACGCTGCACTTGTGTGCACTACCTGGCAGTACCTGGGGAGCACTGTGAGCCCAAGCACTGCCAGGCTTTCTTCAGGGTTTTCTGTAACACTGAGGCACAACCACGTGAGTGTCCCTTGGTGGGACAATATTTAGGTGCATTTTGAGGATCCCCAGGATGATGGAATCCCAGTTGCCCAATGATAACTAGTTCATTAACACACTTTATGTAAGTTTATGCTGTCTCGTTTTTCCTATTCTCTCATTTCTGCTTCATTAGATGACCTCACAAATAAACTACTCAGCCATAGTCCTTATCTCAAGCTCTACTTTCAAAAGAATCCCCAACTGAGAACCCTGATGCAGTCAGGGTTCAAATGGAAGCAGCGTCCATGCTTTTGACAAGAGTGGGTTGCCTCTTTAAAGCAGCAGCATGTGGTGCTGCACGTATGGGATACATAAGTCCAAAGCCATGAACAATGTACACAAAGCCACATGGAGAGATCTTATCCTTCTACTGTTGAAGAAAACCGGGGAAAAGTGCAAAATATTTGTAGCAAAAACCTAGTTAAATCAACTACACACATATACACACGCCAACAACACTGTATGTCCAAGGATATATTCATTCAAAGGCATATTGCTTACGAACTAGAGAGGTTTGCTCTGGCAGGAAGAGAGAAAACGGGAGCAGAGATCAAGAATAAAAGAGATAAGATAAATAAATGAGGGACCTTATAAAGAACAAAGACAGTAATTTTACTGCCATAAACTGAGAGTCTGATTAACTCAAGTTTCTGAACCACAGTTCAAAACAGAGAGAAAACAAAGGGAACATATTGTCACTACCTTAAATAAAAAATGTTACTATCAATGGAAGTTATAAAAATAAATATATAGCTATGAACTTAAAAAAAAATTCATCTGTGGCCCTGGCCGGTTTCACTCAGGGAATAGAGCGTCAGACTGCAGACTGAAGGATCCCGGGTTCGATTCTGGTCAAGGGCACATGCCCAGGTTGTGGGCTCGATCCCCAATGTGGGGCGTGCAGGAAGCAGCCGATCAATGATTCTCTCTCATCATTGATGTTTCTCTCTCTCTCTCTTCCCCTCTGAAATCAATAAAAATATATTTTTAAAAAAATTCATCTGTGTACTACCTAAACTCATTCTGAATACTACCAGTAGTATACACTCCACGCTTTGGGAAAAACTATTGTGACTATTCTGAGATAAGAATGATAGAGGGAATCTTTAAATATAAATATACAAAATTTGTGCACTGGGCGGGTGTGTGTGTGTGTGTGTCCCCCTCAGCCCATTCTGCACCCTCTCCAATCTGGAACCCCTCAGGGGATGTCCAACTGCCAACTGCTTCAGGACTAAACCGGCAGTTGGACATCCCTCTCACAATCTGGGACTGCTGGCTCCCAACCGCTCACCTGCCTGCCAGCCTTATCACCCCCTAACCACTTCCCTGCCAGCCTGATTGACACCTAACTGCTCCCCTCCCCTGCTGGCCTGAACACCCCCAACTGCCCTCCCCTGCTGGCCTGGTCCCCCCCAACATTGATTGGCTGCCTCCTGCAAGCCCCCTACTGGGCGTCATGCCTGCAACTGGGCATGTGCCCTGACCAGGAATCGAACTGTACCTCCTGGTACATAGGTTGATGCTCAACCACTGAGCCACTCCATCTAGGCAGAGAATTTAAATAAATTTATTTAGAGAGGAAATAACTTTGATAATAGTTCAAAGTCCAATGTTCTCTCAACATGAATGCTTTCTTTTTTCCACAATGTAATGTGTTCTGATTTTACACAATGTACAATTAGGGGGCAAACAGTGACTACTTTATTTTCAATATACAGTGTTGATATTTTTTTAAATATTGCAAAGTCCTAAGTCATGAATTGAATTGAAAAAAACAAAAGCATCAAAACTAGCTAGTTTTATCCAAGGTAACTTATTAACTCACTATAAGGTATTTCTCTAAGGACAATACCATACTACACTTATTTGTTAATGTGGACCTATCACATTTTAATAAATTTCTCCACAGGCAGAATTCATTTACCAGTAATTCTATTAAAACAAGATACCATCCTTCATTAAGTGTCAGAATTACACCTGTAGAAATACTTTATTTTTATTTTTTTAAAAATATATTTTATTGATTCTTTTACAGAGAGGAAGGGAGAGGGATAGTGAGTTAGAAACATCAATGAGAGAGAAACATCGATCAGCTGCCTCCTGCACACCCCGTACAGGGCATGTGCCCACAACCAAGGTACATGCCCCTGACTGGAATCGAACCTGGGACCCTTAAGTCCGCAGGCTGATGCTCTATCCACTGAGCCAAACTGACTACGGCTGTAGAAATACTTTAAACATTAATTTCACTGACTTTTACATAGCATTTAAAACTATAGCAAAAGAGATAAATATGAACAGAAGAGTATTTTTCTATAACGTGCTCTTCTATAAGAGACAATACTTGTCTTTTTTCATGCTAGTCCCTTTCAATATGCTAAGGCTTGAAAAATAATGTATAAAAACATTTATTGTATGTAAGAATTACTTATATTTGCAATTAATGATTCTCAACACTGTTCCTACGATCAAGATAAAAATATGAACATCATCACTTCATAAATCGAGTCACAAATCAGTTTCTTCTGCCTTCACTTTATCTACTCCATTTAATCTTTCTTTTTTATTTCCACTACTAGAGGCCCAGGGCACGAATTTGTGCATGGGTGGGGTCCAGCTGGGCCCCACTGAAGGGGGCTGATCGAGGGTGGGGCCGGCCGGAGGGAGGGGCTGTGGGCGGTTGGCGGCCAGGGGCGGGCTGGCCAGGGAGGGAGGGGTGCCATCAGGCTGGTTCGCTGCTGAAGTGTGCGTCATAGCCACTGGTCTTTCTGGTCATTCTGTGGTTGTGCTCACTGGGCTTTTATATATATATAGACTAGGGGCCTGGTGCACAAAATTCCTGCACGGTAAGGGGGGGCTGTCAGCCCAGCCTACCCTCTCTCTCATACGGGGAGCCCTCAGGGGATTCCTACTGACAGCTTAGGCCCACTCTCTGCTTCCCTAGGGGAGCGGCCTAATCCGCAGTCTGGCCTCCCTTTGTGGGAGGTGACCGGAATGATCAGGGGAAGGCGCCAGCCCCATCACCCTGCTGCTGCAGCCACTGCCAGTCACTGCAGCCACCAAGGTGTGTTCATCAACACGGCTCCAGTCCCTTCACCATGAAAAACTGACAACTTTCTTTAGGAATTTTCAAGATGTGTCTTTCATAGGATATGACATTTCTTAGCCTTCCAGCAGTGGACCTTTGGTTTTTGCGCCAGGAGTGAGGTGGAACAACCCTACAACACCTTCTTGGATTCTTATTATCCAAGTTACTAAGAATATTACCAGTGGCATCCAGGGAGCTTAGTCAATGAGCAGTCAGAAAAGGTGTTTCCTCTGTAGTTCACACCAATCCCCCGATCCGCCCCTGTACAGACTTCAGGCCTCTGGCCAGGCGTTAAGCCTGGGCAGGGGACCCCCAGCCTGCTCCCATCGGAGGCTCCACCCATGCCCAGGCCAGAGGGGCGTTAGGCTGGGCAGGGGACCTCCAGCCTGCTCCAATCGCAGGCTCCGCCCCTGGCCAGGCCTCAGGCCTCTGGCCGGGGCATTAGACCTGGGCAGGGGACCCCCAGCCCACTCTGATCACCGGCTCCGCCCCTGCCCAGGTCTCAAGCCTCTGGCTGAGCCTTGGAACTAGGCAGGGGCCCCTCGGCTCTGATTGCAGGCTCAGGCCCTACCCAGGAGCCCCTGGCTCAGGCCCTTCCTAGGCTGCTCGGGCCTACACGGGCCTTCCCCAGAGTGACCTGGGTGCCCTACAATGTTTCCAGCACCCAGGCCACTGGTGCCTGGTATGCAAATTAACCACCATCTTAGTTGGTTTAATTTGCATATTCGCTCCTGATTGGCTGATGGGCATGGCTGGTAGGTGTGTTCAATTTGCATGTTTCTCTTTTATTAGATTAGACTAGAGGCCCGGTGCACTGTGCCCTCTTGCAGTCTGGGACCCCTCGGGAGATAACGACCTGCTGACTTAGGCCTGCTCCCGGGTGGCAGAGGGCAGGCCCAATCCCTAGGTGCAGCCCCTGGTCGGGCTCAGAGCAGGGCCGATTGGGGAGTT
>NW_006293957.1:486543-490627 GCF_000327345.1 Myotis davidii
GGTGGAGGTCCCCACTGGGGTGCCTGGCCAGCCTGGATGAGGGGATGATGGCTGTTTGCAGCTGGTCACAGACCCTTCAGGGTGGGGTTTCCCACTGGGGTGCCTGGCCAGTCTTGGTGAGGGTCTGAGGGCTGTTTTCAGGCTGGGACTGAAGCTCCTAACTGCTCCTTTTTTTCTTTTTTATTTTTTTTTGGGGCCAGCTTTAGCTCTGGCTCTAGCTCTGAGGCCTCGGCTGCTGAAAGCAGGTATCTGGTTTGTTTGGGTTCTATAATTGAAACACTGTATCAACTCCAGCTCTGAAATCCCGGCTAGCTGAAAGCAGTTTTCTGGGGTTTTGTTTAGCTTCTACATTTGTAACAATGTTTCAAACTGCAAGCTCAGAGGCCGGCAGCGGCAGGCGGGGAATGTTGGCTTCCTCTGTTACTGAAGCAAGCAAGCCTCATGTTTGCTTCAAGCTCCCGGGCTGCCGGCCGCCATCTTGGCTGGCAGTTAATTTGCATATCGCCCTGATTAGCCAATGGGAAGGGAAGTGGACGTAAGGCTAATTACCATGTTTCTCTTTTATTATATAGGACTAGACTAGAGGCCTGGTGCACAAAATTTGTGCACTGGAGCTGCGGGGTGGGGAGGGGGTCGCGGATCCCTCTTGCATTCCGGGACCCCTCGCTCCTTACTGCCTGCCTGCTTGCTGCTCCCTAGCACTGCTGTGGAGGCAGGAGAGGCGCCTGCCACCACTGCTCTGATTGCCAGCCATGAGCCTGGCTTCTGGGTGAGTGGCACCGCCTCCTCTCCGCCCAATAGTTTCTCCTCTAATATTGGTGGAGCCTTTCTATGTGATGCCACTACACTTTCCAATTTCATACAGCACTTTCCAAACTGCACTAGAATGAACTATTTGCATACTCATCTCTAAACATATTCTTTGAGGCCCTGGCTAAGTAGCTTAGTTGGTTAGAGCAGCGGTCGCCAACTTTTCAGTCCTCACGGACTACTAGGAGACCACTGGTTGGCGACCACTGCTCCAAAGCTTTCTTTAAACTAGCAGTTGCCAACCTTTCAGACCTCATGAACCACCAGTGGTCCACGGACTATCGGTTGGCGACCGCCAAGGTTGTAGGTTCAATCACTGATCAGGGCACATACAAGAATCAACCAAGAATGAATGCACAGTAAGTGGAACAACAAATCGGTGCTCTGTCTCTCTCTCAAAATCAATAAAAGCATATCCTTAGCTCTGGCCGGTTTTGCTCACTGGTTAGAGTGTCAGGCCGAAGTGTCACGGGTTTGATTCCCAGTCAAGGGCACATACCTTGGTTGCAGGCTTGGTCCCTGGCCCCGGTCAGGGTGAATGTGGGAGGCAACCAATCAATGTGTCTCTTTCATATTGATGTTTTCTCTCTCTTTCCCACTCTATTTCTCTCCCCCTCCTCGCCTCCCTCCCTTCTACTCTCTCTAAAAATCAATGGGAAATTATCCTCAGGTAAGGATTTTTTTTAACGTGTATGTCTTATCTATTTTTTTAAATGTAGATCCCTTAAGAATTCAAACCTTTACCTAATAATTTGAGTCTCAAAATGAATTTGAAAATAATGAATATGATTTCTCTGTACATACTCTTTTAGAATGATTTCTTTCTTCTATTCCTGGTCTTATTACAGTTCCTACTTCTTTAAATTAAATACATTCTATCTCCAAAGATCTAATATTCTAAGATAACTTTATCCTAAAATCTAAACGTCTGAATGTTTCAGAAAACATTCATTTTTCCATATCTTCCATTCTGAACTCTGCTTAGTCATCTTTAGCGGGAATCTATACATATAAAAGGCTAAGTGACCAACCATTCACCTGTCCGACCGACCGATACATATGACGTGCAATGACAATTTAAAAATAAACACTGACTCGTGCATGTGCGATATATATAAGTCTGTCGCTGTTGCCAATTACGTACATGTTTTAATTTTATAATACTCTAAAAGCCCGGCACACAAAATTCATGCATGGGTATGGTCTCTAGGCCTGGTCTGCAATAAGAGCCATCTTCCCTAGCTGCCCATAGGCAGCCCCAACCCCTGCTGCCACCACCCCCCAGGGCCCCATTTTCCATTGGGTGATGGGAGCCTGCTGGCTTGGGGGAGTAACCAAGAGTTCAGCCATTCCCGCCTGCTGGCTGGACCTGGCCCTGCTGCGGGTTCCCCTCTATGTGTCAAGCAACTGGTGGGGTGGGGGCCTTGGCCTGGCACCACCTGCATCCCCCATCATCCACCCCTGGTTCCGTTTGCCATCAGGCAATAGGAGCCTGCTGGCTAAGAAAAGGGACCAAGAGGTAGTCAGTGTGCCTCACAGTGACTGGTTGAACGGTTGTTCTGGTCATTCTGCCATTAGGGTCAATTTGCATATTCCCTTTTTACTATATAGGATGTTATATATACTATTTTGACATGTAATTTTTTGCAGTAATGTAATAACCATATGAATCTTTTTTCTAATTTCCTTTCCATGTGCACGAATTTGTGCAATGGGCCACTAGTCCTATCTAATAATAGACAAACATGGTAATTAACCGTACCTCCAACACTCTTCCCATTGGCTAATCAGGGAGATATGCAAATTAACTGCCAACCAAGATGGCGGCCAGCAGCCACGCAGCTGAAGCAAACATGAGGCTTGGTTGCCCCGGCGATAGAGGAAGCCAAGGTTCCCCGCCTGCTGTGGCCCAGCTCTGAGCTCCGGATGCAACAATGTTGCAAATATAGATGCTAAACAAACTGCAAGATACCTGCTTTCAGCCAGCTGGCCTCGGAGCTGGAGCCGCAACACAGTTTTATTTGTTACAGAAGTTAAATAAATCCCAGAATTTTTTTAAAAAAAGAAAGAACGAGAGACTAGGAGCTTCAGTTGCAGGCTTGGCCTGCCTGAAAACACACTCAGCCTCTCATCCAGGCTGGCCAGGCACTCAAGCAGGGCCTCCACCCTGATCTGGGACCCCCTACAGGGCAAATCAGCTGGCCCCCACCCATGCGCCAGGCCTCTATTCTATATAGTAAAAGGGTAATATGCAAACTGACCCTAACAGTAGAAAGACTGGGAATGACTGGTCACTATGACTCACATTGACCACCAGGGGGCAGACGCTCAATACAGGAGCTGCCCTCTGGTGGTCAGTGAGCTCCCACATGGAGGAGCTCTGCTCAGCCACAAACCAGGCTGATGGCTGCCAGTCCAGCGGTGGTGGTGGGAGCCTCTCCCGCCCACTCAGGAGCGTGATGGATTTCCGACTGCAGCTTAGGTCTGCTCCCCACTGGCAAGTGGACATCCCCCGAGGGCTGCCGGGCTGCCAGAGGAATGTCTGATTGCCAGCTTAGGCCCAATCCCCAGGGGAGCAGGTCTCAGCCAGCAGATGGTCATCCCCTGAGGGGTCCCAGACTGTGAGAGGGCAGAGGTCGGGCTGAGGGACCCCCGCCTTCCCGAGTGCACAAATTTTTGTGCACCGGGGTTCTAGTCTATACTAATAATAGAGGAATATGCAAATTGTCTAAGATGCTGTCACATAACAACCAATCAGGACGGGGGCGGGGACAGGGGTAGGGCTGCAGCGGAGAGTTCTCAGCAGGCCTGCGCTGGGTGGCCGAAGGGCATGGAGAGGAAGGGAGAGCAGATAGGCAGTTAGGGTGATCCGACCAGGAGGGGAGAGCAGATAGGCAATTAGGGGGATCAGGCCAGGAGGGAGAGCAGTTAGGGGATCAGGCCAGGAGGGGAAAGCAGTTAGGCAGTTAGGGGAATCAGGCCAGGAGGGGAGAGCAGTTAGGGCCATCAGGCTGGCAGGCAGGTGAGCGGTTAGGAGCCAGTGGTTCAGGATTGTGAGAGGGATCCCCAGATTGGAGAGGGTGCAGGGCAAGCTAAGGTACCCCTTCCCCCCAATGCACAAATTTCGTGCACTAGGAATCTAGTATATAATTATATACATAACTAGAGGCCCGGTGCACAAAATTCATGCATGGGAGGGATCCTCTCAACCCAGCCTGCACCCTCCCCAATCCGAGACCCCTTCGGGGATGTCTGACTGCCGTTTTGGGCCCAA
>NW_006293957.1:492638-498048 GCF_000327345.1 Myotis davidii
ATGCTTATTTTCTACAGTTAAAGTGTTATTAGTAATAAATGAATATTTTTTATTTCTGAAGAGGTTCAACATTATTAGGAGAGGAGAATATATTGCAACTACTTATGATTCATAAGGAAGGTGATTAAAGAAACTGAGTTAAAGGTATAGCAGTGATTTAGAACTATTTTCAATTGTTAAAAAATGATTAAGTTTCACATTATTCTAATTATTTTCTTAAAAGTCTTTTCCTTACCTCAGAGATGTACTAGAGATAAAACTGTGCTTCCAATTTTCTCCAAGCAGCTTTGACCTATGCTTCCATCTCATGAATTCCAAGACCGTATTAAACTGATGCATATTTTCATAAATCTGTTTAGGAAAAAAGAACTTGCTTCAGACTGAAAAAACTTTTGTCAAAACGACACACAGAGAAACAATACTAAAAATTCATCATGTGTAAAACTATATACTTTTGATGTAAATTCAATGAAAAGTTCGACAGTATTTTAGAAACTTATCACTTTACCATTTCCCAACCTCTACCCAAAGTAGTGTCCCATTTTGAGTATTTTTATCTTTAAATAAACCCTGGCCAGATGGTTGGAGTGTTGTTCAGTACAACAAAAGGTCTTGGGTTTGATCCCAGGCGGGCGAGAACAGGAGGCAACTGATAAATGCTTCTCTCACATTAATGTTTCTCATTCTCTCTCTTCCCCCCCTCTCTCTAAAATCAATAAAAATATATCCTTGAGTGAGGATTTAAAAGAACCATGTGTATTTAAAACAAAAAAAGTAATAGTTCTATGGAAAAAACTACTCACTTGTAAAATTTCTGAAGTGGCTCAGTCCTTTTGAAAAAACAAACAGCTAGAAGCAGCACCAACATTTATAATTACTTTTTGACTGGAGGGCCACAATGGGTTCTTAAACTGGACCAGAGGGCCGGAACAAAAGCATGGATGGAGTGTTTGTGTGAACTAATATAAATTCAAAGTAAACATCATTACATAAAAGTCTTTTTTTTTTTAGTTTTATTCATTTCAAACAGGCCAGCCCACGGGCCATAGTTTGCCCACGGCTGCTCTAACCACTAAGCAACCAGCATGGCCCCATTTTCACTCTTTATCACAAAGTTTCAGTAAGCACTTTTTTCATTTCTATCAAACTTCCACCTAGAATATTAGGAATTGTGAGGGTTAAGAATTAATTGCACAGCGTGTCTAAATCATGGGATAGATTTCAACTACATGACTACCCTTCTGCATTAGTACATCCCTGCATTGAGAGACAATATTCATAAATCTAAACAATGAAAACAAAAATGTTAAAGATAGGTTTGCTGTTTCCTTAGAGGTCTTAAAAATAGTTCCTTCAAATGTGTCTTTTAACTAAAACTTCAAACAGCAAATGCTGTTTCATATTTAAAAAGTGAAAAGTTTAAGCTGTATGAACATTATCTATGCCCCATTGCAAGGTCAAAGTGCCCTTGTCTTCCAGTCCATTTAGAAGTATCATGTATGTCACACTGAGCTTTGGTAAGTAGTCTTGCCAATAATGACTAAATTCATGTAAATGGGCAATCTGAACCTGTCTCCATATCAGATAACAGCCTTTCTTACAGTCAAGCGTCGCCCCTCAGCAGGATGGCTGCTGCAGAGCTGTGCAAATCTTACCCGTGGACAGACTCCCGGGAAAGCAATCAGGAATGCTTTGCCTGCGTTCAGGAGCCTTAACAGTCTTCTCAATGCACTAGTTAGCTACAACTTAACCAGGTCCGTAACATTTTTCTGGGTAAGACTCCAACCATCACTCAGAAAAATGACCCAGGGCTGGAATGGAGACTTGGTGTTAAGATCTTTTAAATTATTTTTTTCTGAGATATTCAGTCTTAAAATGTTCCCTTATACTAAAAATAAATAAATACACTGTGTTTCCATTTTAGAAATGGCATAAAGATTTTCCTCCAAACTCATTCTTTGTTAACAACTCCATTCTTCCCTAAGGGTGTGTATGGAAAAAGAGAGTGGAGCAGATGAACCTATTCTCATAAAGGTTAAAACAGCCCACTAAAGTGACTATGTTTAAAAATATATGGATTGATTCTAATTCCACCAGATATTCCCAATGGATCAAATAATAAATAAAATGAACATGTAAACCACTTACCAATCACTGTTTATTACAGCATTATTTATTACAACACAGTTTCCTTGGTGTGAAAAAAAAGTTTCAAGCTTTAGGCTTAAAAGTCTATAATAAAGGGAAATATACTGTCTTCAAAATCCAAGATCCTGAATCATCTATCCTCCCTCCATTCTCTTACATGTGCAAATCTATGACAAAACATAAACTTCAGAAAACTTTTCCTAAGGGTTGTTTCAGACCAGCTAAGTCACATTGGACTTCTTTCTAAGAGGTAAATAAAGGCAATTAAAATGACAGAGTGTGCTTCACAGAAGGTACAGATCTGCAAATCCCTTTTGCAAACCAGAAATTCTGCGAATGAAGAAAAGTTTTCCCTACTTTGCAGTACTGTGCTACAGTCCTATAAACGGAGGTGTAAACACGCACATGTGCAGAAATGAGATTTACATGGGCAAAATGTCCCCAACAACTTTAATCACTTAGCTTTCAAGGTAATTTACCATAAGCTTTCAGCATGATGAACTTGTGCTCAACAACCCTAAGACATCCAGTCAAGACTGAACACTAAAGCTAGTATAAGTAATACAATTTTCATCGAAGATTTAATGTCTAAAATTTCAAGCCTGTAAGTTCTAGGGAACACATTAAGGAAAAGGTAATTCTTCTAAAAACACATCAGAGCTTCTTAATGACTCAGAATTCATGAAAATTAAACCTTTCCACATATACAGTCTAATATTTTGTAATACAAACCTAACATTACAATTTTTACTCAGTGAACATCTGCAAACAAATAGGGAAAGTTCATTTTAACCCACATTGCCTTTACAAAATATCTTCTTTTGCCATCAAAATGTACACATCCTTTTTGGTTCTCCAAATTATTAAAGTGGTTAAATGTTAAACCACTGAGGTGATTTAAAAATCACCTCACAGGGTGCTTTAAAGAGCCCATCAGTGACAAACATCAATTGTAGAGAGTATAGCTATCTTTGGCTCTGAAGTGTTACAACATCACCCATTAACTTCTATATTAACAAGATTTACTTTCTAGAAAATAATAGCATAACTATGCTTTTGATAAATATACTAAGAAAACTTAAAGATGATTTTTGATTTTGTACTAAATGTCAAAAAATAGATTTCTTAGAATTCACAAAATCAGCAATACTGACTATACAGTTTTCCTTGCACCACTCCAAATCCTGTCTGCCTCATCTTCATTTTCCTTCTCTTAGCACCGATAAGAAGCACCCCACACTTACTGTACAAATACTGTTGTAAACACTACAGCTGCATTTATAGAACCATTAAAAAAAAATAAGAACTGGCCCTGGCCAGCTGGCTCCGTTGGTTAGAGCATTGTTCTGATACGCCAAGGTTGTGGGTTCAATCCCAGATCAGGGCACATACAAGAATCATCAATGAATGCATAAATAAATAAGTGGAACATCAAACCCCTCCCTCGCCCGCCCCCCTCCGGCCCCTCTTTCTTTCATTCTCTCTCTAAAAAAAAAAAAAAAGCAATCAAAAAAATAAATAAGAACCAAATTACCAAATAATATTTTACAAAACATTTCAGTTGGCTTTTAAACTAAAGGTATTACTATTAAAACCTTTGGTACATTAAATGGAAAATTAAAACATTATGCTTCAGAAACACATAGTACAGTTTTAGATGTAAGTAACTTGAATAATTTCATTTAGGTTAATTTATCATGCACTTCTTTTTTCTTTGTAAAGATTTTTTATTGATTTTTAGAGAGGGAGAAAGAGAAAAACATCAAGAGCGAGAAACATGGATTGACTGCCTCCTGCATGCCCCTAGGGCAGTGGTCGGCAACCTGCGGCTTGGCAAACCGAGGCTCCCAAGCCACATGCGGCTCTTTGGCCTCTTGAGTGTGGCTCTTCCACAAAATACCGGCTCTTCCACAAAATACCGACTTCTGCGCATGGGCCACAAAGTTTCAATCGCAGTGTACATGTGCACCCGCACCTGGTATTTTGTGGAAGAACCACACTGAAGGGGCCAAAGAGCCGCATGTGGCTCTCGAGCCACGGTTTGCCTACCACGGCCCTAGGGGGATCAAGCCCACAATCCCCAACATGTGCCCAGATAAGAAACTGGCAACTTTTCAGTACATGGGATGACACTCAACCAAGCAAGCTACACCAGCCAGGGCTCTCATGCACTTCTATAATAAAACATGTGACCACATAACACAGAAGGGAAGGTCAACTTAAGAATAACTGTGTTTGAAATATTCCAAAAAATTCTTTTATTAATTAAATATAAGCTTGAGTTTGAAACTCAAGAATTTTCTCATAAAACCAAAGATATAAACAATGGTATTAAACCCATAATACAAATTAACTTTAGCGCACAATTCTATCAAAACACTCTTCTGTTTAAGCATATTTCCAAACGATACTATAAGTTTCTTACTGCTCTTTCCTAGAATCAAACACAGTAGATGACACAGAGGATTTCAACAATACTCGCAGATTTGTATTGAATAACAACTCAATTATATGAGACCGAGTAATCTAGAAAACCTTACCTATCTGAACTATAGCAGAGAACCAAAAAGCAAAGCATGCAGGAAAAGCTTCTTCCAAAAAAGAGGTAAGAAAAAATTGCTAACACTGAGGTTATAACACTCTGATCTAAGTCAGTTGTGGCACTTTCCATTCCCCTTGACAATGAGCGGTTTAGCAATACACATCTTATGCAATTCTGGCCAATAAGACAAGAGACTTAAGTTTGCTAGGAGCTTCTGGGAAAGGTTTTCCTGGCTGATGAAAAAAAGACACCCAGATGAAAACATCCATTTTTTTCTGAGCAACTGTGGGTTTGAATTTGTCAAGCAGAACTATGACAACTATCTTAGGACCATGAGGAAGGAAGCAGCCTCGGAGGCCAACCCAGCAGACACAGGGGCAGCACTGAGAGATGGAAAGAATCAGGTCCTTAGTGATGTTCTTACGCTCAGACAGATTAATCCTTGAACCATTTTATTAACTTGGGTTATTATATTATATTACATTAATTATACTATACTATACTATACTATACTATACTATACTATACTATACTATACCATACCATACCATACCATACCATACCATACTATACTATAGGCCTGTTGCACGAAAAGATGCGTGCAATAGGTTTTCCCTTCCCCTGGCTGCCGGCACCAGTTTTCCTCTGGCACCCAGGACCCAGGCCTTCACTCCAGCCAGAGCCGCCTTCAAGCCTTCGCTGCCCCACCTGGCCGCCCTG
>NW_006293957.1:498373-501300 GCF_000327345.1 Myotis davidii
CTGCTGCGGGTTGCCTCCCTCTGCGGGCAAACAGCAGAGCAATGCGGGGGAGGGGGGGGCGCGCTTGCACCCACCTTGGCTGGCCTGGGACCTGCAGGCTGGGGGCAGCTCCTGCGTTAAGAGTCTGCCCCCTGGTGGTCAGTGAGCATCATAGCTGCTGGTCATTCTATGGTTCGGTCGATTTGCATATTAGGCTTTTATTATATAGGATTATATCCTTCGCTGTTTAAATAGTTTTCAATTATCAATAGTGTCCCCACGGATGTAGTTAAGCACAAATACACCATTTATTTTCATGAACTCAACTGCTATTTACACAATGACTACTCCCCTAAATTTGTATCTCAATCCAGATCCTTCTTTTGAACTAGATACATATTTCCAAACTACCAGTTATATGAAATATATTTTTCCAGTAGGACATCAAAACAACAGGATTAACATAAAAGCCATCACAAAAAGTGTTTATGCCTCTGTATTCTGTTTTTTAATGGCAGTACCACCTAGCCGACTGTCAAAGTTTGAAATCTTGGGATCACTAGCCCTACCTCTACCTTCGTCTGCTTTACTAAATGTTGCTTATTCTAATTCTGATCTACCTTTAAAACCTGTCTCCCTCATCTCTATACACATGTAGTGCAGACACTCATCTGCATGCAGCCTGCCTCCACTCTTATCACCTTCACTGTACCAGTGTTTCTAAAATACAACTGTGCCTCATGAAAAAAATTATACACATAATAAGTCCTTAGGGAAATACAAATTAAAACTACAATGAGATACCACTACCTACCCATTAGAATGGTCAAAATAAAAAAGACAGACAATACCAAATGGCGGAGAGGATGTGGAGAAATGAGCTCTCACACACTGCTGTGAAATGATGCCATCACTTTAGATGACAGTTCGACAATTTCTTAAAAAGTTAAATATAAACAAACCATATGATCACAAATTCCCTCTATAATAACCCAAGAGAAATAAAAATATGTGTATATACAAAGACTTCTTTACAAACATTCTCAACATTATTCATAAGAGTCCCAACTGGACACAATCCAAAACAAAGTGAGGCATAATCACACAGTGGAATACTATCAGGTAATAAAAAGGAACAAAATACTGATACATGCTATAACATAAACGCACCCTAAAAACATGCTAAGTAAAAAAAAGATAGACGCAAAATATTACACTATAGTTATTACAGCAGGCGCTCTAATTAACACCATTTCGTTATAATGTTGATGAGATGCCACAGGAACCTAATTCTTGTTTATATCAATTAGTCTGTAGTAAAATTGGTTTCATTTTACCTATAGACTTGTAATGACATTAAGTGAGAACTGACTGTAAAAGAAATGTTCAGAGAAGAGCAAATTTAGAGAGAAAGAAATCAAAGCAGTGGTTGTCTAGAATAAGGTGAGAAGTGGGAAATTTTGGACAGTGATCAAAATATTCCAAAATATTCACAGAACTTTAAGAATTTACTAAACATAAAAAAATACAGGTTAAAATTTTAATGATTTTCACACGTGTACAAAATGCAGTCCAAATTCTTTAGGAGGGCATTCATAACGATTGCTGCTTTTAATCTATTTAATTTGCTTTATTTTCTGCTTCAATCTCTGCCCAAAAGCCTCCCGCTGGCCATATGAAACTATTTCCTATTTAAGAAATACGTGGCAGGCTATTTCAAGTTTCTACCTTTCTTCAAACTCGTCTATTAAAAAGTCAAACTGTTCTTATGCCAAACGAACTTCACTTGTGTTTTAAGCACAGTCCAGTGACCAGCATATAAAAGGCAATCTATATATTTTCATATAAGTGATTAAGAACGACAGTGAAGAGAAAAATCCTAAAATAGGTAAAATGGGCTCTGTACCACAAAGACATGTGTATAAGGATGTTATATAAGAATGAAAAATAGGGAGTCACTAATGTCACCTAAATGTGTATTAGTGTAGGATCAGTTAACAATCACACTGAAAACCATACAGTCATTAGAAAGAAGGAGATATACCTTATTTATCTGTACTGACACAGAAAGATATCCCAAATACCCTTAAGTTTAAAAGAAGTATAAAATAAGTCACACTGAGAGGGTTAACTTGACATTCAGGCAGACAGGGCAGGGGTCCAGTGGAAAACAAAGGCAGGTGGAACATAGGCAGGGGCAGACATGGCAGTTTGAGCAGCCTAATCACAGAAACCAACCAAGCAGAAATAATAAAATGTTTCTGGACTCAAAGCAGGAGGCATGGGAAACCAAGGGAGTGCCTACAGCAACAAGGTGTACAAACGCATAGAAACAGAAAGTTAAGCATAGGAACTGAGAAAGAACACATAGAAACAGGGAAAGTTCAGGTCTGCTGCTGGGTAAGAACAGCTGAGAGAATCAATCAGGTGACAACAAGAATCTACACTAATAAAAGAGAAAAATGGTAATTGACCATATCTCCGCAATACCCACCAGCCAATCAAGAGTGAGTATGCAAATTAATCCAACAAGTATGGCGGGGTAATTTGCATACACAGCATTGGGGGAGAGCAGAGTGAGGGAGCTGGCGACTTGTGGGAACGTGGCTTTCTCAGTCACTCCCCCCAAGTTGCTGGGTGGAGAGCAGAGCGGGAGAGCCGGCAGAGAGTGGAGCGGCTTGGAAACCTGGCTCCCCAAGCCGCCAGACAGAGAGCAGAGAGGGAGAGCTGGCAGCTTGGAAGACTTGGCAGAGTGGGAGGCCATGGGACTGAGACGGAGCAGGAAGGGAAAACCAAGAGTGTGGGGAGCACCAGGAATTCTGGGAATAGTAGTTCTGATGGCAGCCCCAGGACCTGAAGCGGAAGCTCACAGCGTGGGGAGCACCAGGAATGCTGGAAATCATAGTTCTGGTGGCAGACGGATCTCCTAGACCAGTGCTGGCGAACCT
>NW_006293957.1:501408-505112 GCF_000327345.1 Myotis davidii
CCAGGCCTGGGCCAGGGGCAGAGCCAGCAATCAGAGGGGTCTGGAGGGTCCCCTGCCCAGGCCTGACGCCTGGGCCAGAGGCATCAGGCCTGGGCTGGGGGCAGAACCAGTGATAGGGGGAAATGAGGGTCCCCTGCCCAGGCCTGACACCTCTGGCAGAGGCGTGGCAGGGGACCCAGGGGCTGATCCTGCGATTGGAGGGTGATGGGGGGCAACGCCTGAGGGCTCCCAGTATGTGAGAGGGGGCAGGCTGGGCTGAGGGACCCCCCCCCCCCCCCGCAAGTGCACGAATTTCGTGCACCAGGCCCCTAGTCTTATATAATAATAGGCTAATATGCAAATCAACCAAACGGCGGAATGACCAGTTGCTACGACATGCCCTGACCACCCAGGGGCAGACGCTCAACACAGGAGCTGCCCTCTGGTGGTCAGTGTGCTCCCACAGGGGGAACACCACACAGCCAGAAGCCAGGCTCACAGCTGGCAAGCACAGTGGTGGAGGCAGGAGAGCTAAGGATGTCCGACTGACCGCTAAGCCATCAGTTGGACATCCCCCGAGGGGTCCTGGACTGCAAGAGGGCGCAGGCCAAACTGAGGGAACCTCCCCCCTCCCCAACCCCCTGAGTATACAAATTTCGTGCACCGGGCCTCTAGTAGATATAGAAGCAGGCTTGTAGCAAATATATACCCCTGAACTACAAGGCTTTAGGGGGCAGCCTATTATTGGGCCCCTCTCCCCTTGAGGGGAATCTGAATCTGCTTGTAATAAATTTTCCATACTTTTGCTTAAATCTTCTGGTCTGTGGAGCTCATTCTTTGGCATCGCGAGACAAAAACCTCAGCTCACCGTTCCAATTATCAAATCCTCCATTATTAAAAGAAAATTTGTACACCTACAAGAAGTGTTATGTGTGTGAGTAACATATGTGAGGAAGTTGAAGGGCTAAAAGGATACACACAAATTGTTCTGAGTGTAGGCAAAAAAGTGGGAACAAACTAAATGTCCCTCAACTGACGAATGGTGGTATATCCAACCAATGGAATATCACTCAGCCAAAAAAAATAAATGAAGCCATAAAAAGAATCAATTCTGATACAACATGGATGAAATTTGAAAATATTAAGCTACGTGAAAGAAGTCAGATGCAAAAGGCCACATATTAAATGATCCCATTGACATGAAATATTCAGAATATGTAATTCCACAGACAGAAAATAGATTAATGGTTATCTGGGACTGTGGGTAGAGAGTGGTAATGGAAAAAAACACTCAAGGAGTAATCCATAAAGGGGGGAAAAAGGTAAATTAGACTTCCATCAAAATTCAAAACGTTTGCTCTGTAAAAGACCCTGTAAAGAAGATGAAATAACAAGGTACAGACTGCAAAAACATATTTCCAACCATATGTTTGACAAAAGAAAATATAAGAAATCTTCGAACTCAAAATTCTTTAAAAATCACATAGAAAATGTACAAAGAATATGAAGAGCTTTTTCAGTGAAGAAAATATTTGGAAGACAAATAAGCACATGAAAATATATGGCCAACAATATTAGCCATCAGGGAAATGCAAATGAAGACCATGCTGAGATATCCCTACCTACCTATGGAACAGCTAAAATAAAAAGTGACATGTTTCACTTGCTCTGATAAGGTGGAAGCCCAGTGATGCACTGTTAGTGAGAGCATCACTGGTGTGTGTGTGTGTGTGTGTCCAAGCTGGCATGCATGTTGAGAGGCTCAAGAAGATATGGCGGGTTCTGAACCTCCAACTTTTTGTAGCACATATGGCCTCCCCAGGACTACAGGACTTTCCTTGGGTTCTTAGATCAAACATGTCCCATGTTCCCATACATAGTCACTTCTCCTCTGAGAAGGAGCAAGACTCGGGCTCATGTGATTACAAGTTCCCTATTCCCTCCTTTGACTTAACTTCCTGCAGGAAGAGTAAATTCCTCCCATTTCTGGGTGGAATGTCAGTGTGCACAGCACTTTCCTCAAGACAATCATGGGAAGGAAATTAAGTAGGTGTTATTATCTGCCCTTTATTGACATAGGAGACCCAGAAAGGCAAGACCCAGCAAGGGCGAGTTCAAATAGCAAGAGGGGAATCCAGACCAAGCTATCTCTGATGGGACAGCAGGGACCCTGTGTGCCCAGTCACCCCGGACCCAGGCCAGCTTTGGCAAGAATGAGAAGATAACAAATTCCCAGTTTTGGCAAGAATGAGAAGATAACAAATCTCTCACACAGCTTGTGAGAATGTAAAATAGCACGCCCATTTTGGAAAATGGTTTGGAAGTTTCTTTAAAAACTAAATATACAGCCCAACCACTGTGGCTCAATGGTTGAGCATCGACCTATGAACCAGGAGGTCAGGGTTTGATTCCCCATCAGGGCACATGCCCGGGTTGCAGGCTCAATCCCCAGCTGGGACTTGTAGGAGCAGCCAATGATTCTCTCTCATCATTGATGTGTCTCTCTCTCTCTCTCTCTCTCTCTCTCTCTCTCTCTCTCTCTCTCTCTTTCTACCCCTCTCTCTTCTCTCTCTCTCTCTCTCTCTTTCTCCCCCTCTCTCTCTCTTCCCCCCCTTCCTCTCTGAAATTAATTTTAAAAAATTTAAATAATGTGTATTTAAACAAACAAGCAAAACTAAATATACACTTATAGGTTACCAACTATACTCGTGGGTCCCTGTTTCAAAGAACTGAACATGATTATTCACAGCAGCTTTATTTTTTTAACTAGAGGCCCGGTGCACAAAATTCGGGGGGGGGTGGGGAGGGGAGGTCCCTCAGCCCGAACTGCACCCTCTCCAATCCAGGACATCCCTCTTGCAATGTGGAACTGCTGGCTCCTAACCGCTCACCTGCCTGCCTGCCTGATTGCCCCAAACCCCTCTGCCTGCCTGCCTGATCACCCCTAACTGCTCTCCTACCAGCCCAATAGCCCCTAACTGCTCCTCTGCTAGCCTGATCGCCCTAACTGCCTCTGCCTCACCCGAGACCCAGGATTCCCTCCTCCAGGTGGTCACATGCACCTGGGACCCAGGATTCCCTCCCTCTGGCTGGCCGCAGGCACCCCGGACCCAGGCCAGCTTCTCCCGGGGCTGGCCGCAGCCGCAGGGGACCATGGGCTGGTGGCTTTGCCTGGGCCGCAGCTGCAGGCGCCTGAGACTGCGGGGCAGGGGGCTTGTCCTTCTCCCGGGCCACAGCCTGGCTGGTCCCCATTCCTCTCTCCACAGTGTTGAGTGTCTGAGCCGTTAGAGCATGATGGCATGAGGGTGTGATGACCATTTGCATATTAGGTCTTTATTATATAGGATAGCCCCAAACTGGAAAAGACAAAATGTCCTTCAAAGGTAAACGGTTGGCCTGTCCAGCAAGGCTCAGTGACTGAGTGTCAATCTGTGAACCAGGAAGCCACAATTCAATTCCTGGTCAGGGCACATGCCCAGGTTACAGGCTAGATCTCCAGTGAGTGGCATGTAGGAGGCAGCCAATCAACGATTCTCTCTGATTATTGATGTTTTGATCTCTCTCCCTCTCCCTTCCTCTCTAAAATCAATTAAAATAGGGGAGAGAACCAAGATGGCAGCATAGGTAAACACCGGAGAATGCTGCCTCGCACAACCACTTCAAAAATACAACTGAAAGACGGAACGGACATCACCCAGAACCACAGGAAAGCTGGCTGAGGGGAA
>NW_006293957.1:506171-507985 GCF_000327345.1 Myotis davidii
GTATTATATGAAATGCTGAAAGGTATCCTTTAAGAAGAGGAAGAAGAAGAAAAAGGTAAAGATACAAATTATGAACAACAAATATGCATCTATCAACAAGTGAATCTAAGAATCAAGTGAATAAATAATCTGATGAACAGAATGAACTGTTGATTATAATAGAATCAGGGACGTAGAAAGGGAATGGCCCGACTATTCTCGGGGGTGGGGGGTGTGTGGGAGATGTGGGAAGAGACTGGACAAAAATCGTGCACCTATGGATGAGAATAGTGTGTGGGGAGTGAGGGCAGAGGGTGGGGTGGGAACTGGAAGGAGGGGAGTTATGGGGTGGGGGGAGAGGAACAAATGTAATAATCTGAACAATAAAGATTTAATAAAATAAATAAATAAAATCTATTAAAATATATTTTGCAACTTTTTTGTTGAATGGTAAAATAAGCTGTGGTAGGTCCATATTATGGAGTCCTACTCAGCAATAAAAAGGAATGAACTATTGAGTCACACAACTTAGATGAATCTCAAAGAATCAGGCGGAGTGAAAAGAGATCATATACTATAAGATTCTATTTACAAAACACTCTCAAAATGACAAAACCATAGAGCTAGAAAAGAGACTAATGGCTGCCCCAGGGGCAGGTGTGTGGTAGCACAGGGAGACCTCTGTGGGGATGGAATGTGTTTCTTATGGCTGTGATTACACAAATCTACATATATGTTTAAATGGCACAGAATCACACACACAACATGTATCAATTACACTTTCTGGTTTGATATTGTACCATGCGTAGTATGACATAACCGCTGGGGGGAGGGGAAGGGTAATAGGGATCTCTACTCACTATTTTTGTAATTTCCTATGAATGTATAGTTATTTCAAAATTTTAAATTTTACAAATTCTACTTTCTAAAAATGTTTTATATCTTTGCTTTAAATTGGATTTCGAACAGCAAAATAACTGTTCAAAGACTACTCAAGAAATATTATTCTTTTCAAATCAGCTAAGAAACTTCAGTGGTTTCTTATATCCTATGGGAATAAAGAGTCCCCACAATAGAGGTCCTAAAGAAGATTCTTGAGTAACCTTATAACTGTGGTTTTGAACTCTATATACAGTAGTTTGCTTTCCTCCATTTCTTTCATTTGTGACATCTTTCTTTCTCTCCGGATTTTGGCTGCTTCCCTGTGTTGATAGAGTGGCTTTGTGTGGTAGGTGTCCTATTGAGCCCAGTGGCTCAGCCTCCCCAATCACCTGAGGTGGACACTCTTGGTGTACCCCTTTGTGGGCTGGGTGCACAGTCTTGTTGTAGTTAAGCCTTGATTGCTGTTGGTATCCCTGGGAGGAAATGACCTCCAGGCCAACTGACTGCGAGGACTTGCTGTGTTTGTAGTGGAAGAACTGCTGTGCTGGAGACACCCTTATGGGGAAGGACTTGCTTCAGTGGGGCTTTGGTGCCGGCAACCAATTCCAGCATGTCATAATTCCAGGAGTTTCATCAAAAGGTTGATGAGACTTGGGGACTCAACAGGGTTGAGTCACACATGTAGTCACCTGTTGGGAATGGCTAAAGGCATTTCCCCCAACCTGAATAAGAAACTGATTGTGGCTG
This sequence comes from Myotis davidii, assembly GCF_000327345.1. NCBI lineage: Eukaryota > Metazoa > Chordata > Mammalia > Chiroptera > Vespertilionidae > Myotis > Myotis davidii. Next base: position 507,780 of record NW_006293957.1, read on the forward strand.
CCAGACAGTTAAAGGGCATCTTAATCTACATGATATTGCCTCCTCCTGGCCAAACACCTGAACAGCCGTAGGCTAAATCCCCCAAACCAGTAGTTGGCAAACTTGTTAGTCAACAGAGCCAAATATCAACAGTACAACAATTGAAATTTCTTTTGAGAGCCAAATTTTTTAAACTTAAACTATACAGGTAGGTACATTGTATTAAC
>NW_006293957.1:508052-520552 GCF_000327345.1 Myotis davidii
GTTAAGAGTTTCATCAAAGGTTGATGAGACTTGGGGACTCAACAGGGTTGAGTCACACATGTAGTTACTATCTGGGAATAGCTAAAGGCATTTCCCCAAACCTGAATAGGAAACTGATTCTGGCTGCCAGACAGTTAAAGGGCATCTTAATCTACATGTTATTGCCTCCTACTGGCCAAACACTTGAACAGCTGTAAGCTATTCCCCCATTCTGACTCTGTACCCTTTGAAACCTTACCCTTCAAAGTGTATTATCTCCACCTTGACTTAGGACAAATTGTGTTAATAAAAGCAAGGGTCCTAGACAAGGAGGGAGTCTTCAGTTCCTTTAGCTGAAGGTCCCCTATGCCTTTCAAAATTATATCTCGTCTCCGGACTCTTTATTAGTCTCTGGATTCCTGTGTCATCTACGCACAGCCTTTTCCAGATTCCTGAACCCTTCTTGATGCTGGGACAAGAACCCCAGCACTTTGGTGCTCACAGAGTCTCCCTCTTGAGTGTGTCACTTATGGATGTGAGGAGTTGAAATCTGGTATCTGACCTCGGGGTACACTGGCTCCTGGCTCTCCAAGGAGGTGCAAAGTCAGCCACTGTGTGAGTCCACCCAGCAGGAGCTACAGCGAGATCTGCAGATTTCTCCTTTTTGTTTGTGGTTTGGAAGTTTTGGAGCTCTCTAATCCAGCTGCAGTTTGTTAGGTTAGGCTGCCAAAAGACAGGCGATTCGTTTGCGCCGCTGCGCACACAGCTTGGTTGGGGTTGTAAATTGGGTGGGTCTCGGTGTCTCCACGTCCCCAAGTCCTGCGCCCCCACAGTAAGAATGATCCCTGCGAGCAGCTCTGCGAGAAAGTCACCCTCGCTTTCCAACCCGCTGCCAGACAGTCCAGTTTCTCCCCGTAGGAGTCTGGGTCCCAAGAGTCTCGCCAGAAACGAGTTCAGAGCAGTCGGGAGCTTGTATCTCCCTTTTCCAACTGAAAAAAACCGAGCACCCAGTTGCAGCCCGCCTCGCACGCCTCTGTACCTCTGTTCTTGGAGCCTCCGCACCTCCTACCCAGTCTCAATGCGCTTTTTCTTTCCTCCTAGTTGTAGAACTTCCACTCAGCCAGCTTTGTCATGGTTCTGGATGATAGCCGTTTTGTTTTTAGTTGTAATTTCAATATGGTTGTGGGGGGCAGCACATACAGGTATATAACCTATGCCACCATCTTGGTTCTCCCAAATGTATGGCTTCTTCTAGGGTTTTTATGGTTTCCTGTCTTTACGTTAAGTCCTTTATCCATTTTTAGTTTATTTTTGTGTATGGTGTAAGTTAGTGGTCTAGTTTCATTTTTTTGCATGTATCTGTCCAATTTTCCCAACACCATTTATTGAAGAGACTGTTTTGACTCCGTTGTATGCTCTTAGCCCCTTTGTCAAATATTGAGCATAATGGCTTGGGTTGATTTTTGGGTTCCCTGTTCTGTTCCATTGATCTATATGTCTGTTCTTGTGCCAGTACCAAGCAGTTTTGAGAACAGTGGCTTTGTAGTATAGCTTAATATCTGGTAGTATTATGATTCCAACTTTGTTCTCCTTTCTCAAGATTGCTGCAGTTATTCAGGGCCTTTTTTTATTCTAGATGAATTTTTGGAGTTTGTTCCTGGTCTTTGAAGTATGCTGCTGGTATTTTAATGGGGATTGCATTGAATCTATAGATTGTTTTGGATAGTATGGACATTTTAATGATGTTGATTCTATCAATCCATGAACACAGTAAATTCTTCCATTTGTTTATGTCTTCCTCTATCTCTTTTTTCAACATTCTGTAATTTTCTGAGTACAGGTCCTTTACCTCCTTGGTTATATCTATTCCTAGGTGTCTTAATTTTTTTTGTTGCAATGGTAAGTGGGATTTATTTTATTCTTTTTTAAGCTTATCTTTCTGTGAGTGCATCATTGGCGTATAAAAAAAACCATAGAACCCTAGCTGGTTTTGCTCAATGGATAGAGCTTCAGCCAGTGGACTGAAGGGTCCCAGGTTCGGTTCCGGCCAAAGGCACATGCCTGGGTTGCAGGCTCAATCCCCAGTAGGGAACGTGCAGAAGGCAGCCAATCAATGATTCTCTCTCATCATTGATCCTTGTCTTGTTTCTGTTCTTAGGGGAAATGGTTTTAGTTTTTGCCATGGAGTATGACCTCTTAAAGTTTTTATTTGACTTAATATACAACTTGTTTGCAATAAAATTTTTTCCATTACCTGGTAAAGTTGACAGTGTATATATCCAAAGAGCCAAAAATTCTAGCTATAGGTATATAAACAAGGGAACATTTTGCAGACATCAGAAAGCATAATCAAGAATACTTACATCATCATTTTCTTAATAGCAAAAACTAGAGGAAACACAATTGTCTACCCAACAACAGTAAATTGTAGTATATTCATATAATGAATTTAGAACAGAGCAGTGAAAATAAATGTACCTCAGATAAATATGTCAACATAAATGAAATCTCAGAATCATAGTGTTGGACAAAAGAAAATAAATATCAAGCCCAAAAAGCACCATGTATGCAGTATGGTTTTATTCATATAAACCTTAAAAACAGGAATCAGTAAAATTGTATATTAAAAGGAAAATATAAAAGTGGAAAAACTTAAGGAAAAGTAATGGGAAAACTTAAGGAAAAGTAATGGAAAAACTTGTCCTGAGGTCTGGAGGGTTCAAAGATGCCACTACATTCCTGAGACAGAAGGTGGAGACAGGCATATCCACTTATTATTTTTCTGTAAAATGTATATCTACATTATATCCTTGTATGTAGGGTAGATTTTAGAATAAACTTTTATTGTAATCATTTAATATGGTTAAATGCTAATATTTTCTAAATCTGAGCATCAGGCACAGAGATGTCTATGTGTACACCACTTCCTATATTTTTGAAATCTATCGTGAACTTAATTTTTAAAAAATTAACAGTAAAGCACTACAAGTATTTTGAAATCTAAAGATAAAATATCATGTCTTTATAGCAACAAGTCAAAACAAATACTAAGCTATTATAAAATGAAAAAATTTACTTCACCTCCTAATATAATGTAATGGAAAATACACAATGCAATCTACATAGTATTCATTCAAAAAAATTTTAACTTCAATCTAGTCATGAAATTAAAAACTACAAAAAGCAAATTATGGGATAGTCTATTTTTAAAAACCAACTAGAGATTACATAAAAGACCACTGTGAGGGTGAGGGAATAGGTGTGGGGGGTGCAAATAGTGGCTTATTCTAAAATAAAAGAAACTAAAGAAATATGGCAACCAAATGCAATACATATTCCTTGATAGGTTTCTGAGTCAAAAACCAAAAGAGCTATAATACTCTTTTGGAAGAAAAAAAAGAAATTTAAGTAAGGGCAGTACATTACATAACATTATTCTATTAATATTGTATTTCTTGGGTATGATAATGTAGTTCTTAAGGAAAACAACCTAGTTCTTAGGATACAGGTGCTAAAATGTTTAGGGGTAAGGCGTCAAGATGTCTGTAACTTACTTTCAAATGGCTCAGAAAAAGTGTGTGTTTTCATAAACAGAGAGAAAAAGCAGATGAGACAAAATGTTAAGCAAGCGAACATAGCTGAAATGGGTATTTACTTTCTGTTCACATTTTATCACAATTTAAACATTTTTAAAGTAAAAATGTTCGGGGAAATATGTACTTTACCAATTCTGAGTTATAATTTTACACACAAATTTTAGTAAAGAATGTTAGTGTGGCTGCGATTATTAAAATCAAATACCGACAGATCTACAAGGACGTCCCAAAGATTATTTCTCATCAACAAATTTTAAAACATTTTTCCTAGAAATTGTAAATTATAAGTTGTTTAACAGGATAAAAATTACATCTTGCCTAAGAGGTCAAAGATTATAGCTATGCTTCAGAAACAGTATCCTCATCAATCTGAAAGCATATGGGCTTAAACATTTCTTACAAGATTTTATTTGATACCACTGAAGTAGATAATAACCATACTAGTACATTGGAACATATTTTTAAATATCCTAGGTAGCAAATAGAAGGTTGTTTTAAAATTTCTCAAAACAGACCTATTTCCTAATGATGCATCCCTGTATTTTTCAGGATTGCTAAGGCAAGGTAGTCAAGAAGGAATAAATTCCTTTAAAACATGGTAGTTCCTACAAAAATAATTCTACCTACCATTTCAAGGATGCAAGGGATGTACTGGTTATGTCAGAATTTAGTTCATTTAACCTGGTGCATAATATTTTGCTTAAGTATTATTTACTAAAAACTTAAAACTACCTTCACTACAAACCCAATTGTCATTCATCCAAATATGTGCATCAATGAAACTAAACAAATGGCATTCTATAAATTACAGAAAATAAAATTATTTTCAATTAACAGCACCCACATTACACCTATCACTTGAACAGTAACATGTAAACAAATCACTTCCAACGGGAGGGGAAATGGACTACAGACATTTTCTCCAAAGGCAGGGGTGGGCATCTGCAGGGGGTTAAGCAAGAGGGAAGAACGATTCAGCTGGGAAGCCCACAATTAAGTTCACATCTCTACCATATGTGATGAGACAGGTGGTTAAGTACTGAGTAGCAGTGTCTTTTACATCAGTGAGTCACATGCTTAAGGGAGGGGCTGGTATGCAGGATGAACAACAATCAGGGCAATCATGCAAGATTTCAAAAAGAAGCAACAACAGATTTGAAGTTTGAGACAGACAATTAGAAGCAACTGTCCCAATATTAAGCACACAACCCAATAGCCTGACTACTAATTTATTCACCTTCTTGCAAACGTATCCCATACTTTTGGGACTAATTAGTGAGGCTAGATTTGCTTCAATTTCAGAGAACAGCTCTTTTATCAATAGGCAAGGAGACTGAAAGAGAAAGAAAAAAGATCACTTGATAATATTTTTGAGGGCACTACAGTAAATTTCAAATAATTTAAGAAACAGTTCTGTGCAGGCAAGAACATGTAATAAGCTCAAGGACTCAAGCCATAAATACGTTAAAGTTTAAATAGTACCAGATGACAATACAAACATGTTCATACCAACACACACCATGATTAACTGAGAAGTAGACGACTGCCTCACAAGCAAAGAGGGCACTGTGGGCTGAATTTAAAGAAGCCTTCCAAAAAATGGCCAGGTTTGACAGTATGCAAAGAGGGAGTGGGCGAGCCATAGAGGGGCCAGGAGGCTCAGGGACATGCACTGGGCGGCCACTGTCCCCCACTGGGGCCGGGATTCTATAGCAATGGAGAAGGACAGTCAATGCATGGTCTGACCCAGATGATGAACACACAGCAACCCTGAAGCCTACGTCCATAGCAGACATCGACACTTACCTTAGTTCTCCTTCCAATAAAGAATTCCCACTTTTATCACATCACCATAAAATAAAGTACTAGAGCCATGGTCGGCAAACTGCGGCCCACGAGCCACATGCGAGGCGAGGTTCTTTGGCCCCTTGAGTGTGGCTCTTCCTAAGCCTTAGGAGTACCCTAATTAAGTTAATAACAATGTACCTACCTATATAGTTTAAGTTTAAAAAATTTGGCTCTCAAAAGAAATTTCAATCGTTGTACTGTTGATATTTGGCTCTGTTGACTAATGAGTTTGCCGACCACTGTTAGAGTAAGTTGGGAAAATCATTCTTCTCCAGTTAGCATGCATGTTAAGGTACACCACACAAAAACAATAGAATCCATGGTATGTCTTAAAACTGTTACTCTATTAGTACTCTCTAAGATAACAACCACTGTAATAATCTATGAAATGGATGTTATAAAGTGACAACACTTTCATGTTATTTTATTTTAATGCATTTTTATTAATTTCAAAGAGAAAGGGAGAAGAAGGGAGAGATAGAAACATCAATGATGAGAAAGACTGGCTGCCTCCCGCACGTCCGTCCCACACTGGGGATCCAGCCTGCAATACGTTCTTCCACTCCCCCACTATGATCCCAGCACATACAAACCACTGCTCAACAGAGGGGAAATAACTTCCACATTTACCTATATTTTTAAAGAATCACACTTACTTTGAGAATTTTAAATATTGTACCATTTTGTTCATACTGTTGCCCTCACTATAGGCACACTTTTCTTTCCATCAACTTTGTAAATTTTAAAACAAAAGAATAACCAAGGCCAGGTAGCTCAGTTGGTTAAAGCAGCATTCCCCACACGCCAAGGTTGTGGGTTCAATCCCTCAGGGCACATATAAGAAAGAATCAACCAATGAATGCATCAATACATGGAATAACAAATTGATGTTTCCCCCTTCCTTTTCTCTCCCTCTCTAAAAATTAATTTTAAAAAGTTAAAAAATAACCCAACTAAAAGAAATCAGATCTCCTTGCTTGCTCCCTTAAATTGGATAAACAAAGAACTGTTCATGCTTCAGCACACTCCTTAACATACCGGAGGCAAAGGGTGTAGGGCTGGGATTGGAGAGGCACCTCATCACAAAGACTATGTGCTGGTTTTTTCCTTTTATTTGTATTCTCTACCTGAATTACCTTAATATACAAACAACTCACTGCTGCTGTTATTATTGTCTTTCCTTTAAGGAGTTTCTTTCCTGTTAGAAATTTGCAAAAAATATCAGGCGATACTTGGATACTGTTTATGTAAGAGTGAAGCACAGGAGACGGCCTGGACCATGCTGTGGGAATTAGAAGGCCTTACAAATTAGTGAGTAGACAGTCACCTGCCTGTGCAAATATGGAGACCCTCAGCAACATGCGAGTGTCTAGAAGAGTCGTGCCTGATGGAGGCAAGACATCTAAGACCACCGGTGCTCTGGGAAACAAGTGGGAAAAGGGACATGGGACAGAAATTAAGGGCACATCTCCTGATCCAGCAAGTAGACTTTTGCTTAATCCCCATTTACAATGTAATCTTCTACTGTACTCTCTCCAAATTTGGTGTTTCACTAGCTTAGTAGTATCTCTAGACCAGGGGTTCTCAACCTTGGCTGCACATTAGAATCACCTGGGAATCTTTTTAAATTCCTGATTTCTGGGCCTCATCCTCTAGAAATTCTGTTTCTTTGTTATGGGGTGAGGCCACAACATTAGTAACAAAGAAACAGAATTTCCGGAGGGTGAGGCCCAGAAATCAGGATTTTAAATAGATTCCCAGGTGATTCTAATATGCAGCCAAGGTTGAGAACCACTGCTCTAGAAAACTGAACATCCAACTTCTGCCAGGACTACTGAATTAGTCCAGGTAGAGTTCTGCACTGTCCAAGATAAATATAATGCCAACAAATATGACACATGTGATAAATATAAATTTTCTAGTACCTTCATGAACAAAAGTGAGAGCTGAATTAATATAGTTTATTTAGTCCAATGGATCCAAGATGTTATTTCAATGTCATAAGTATAAAAACTTAATTTAATAAGATATTGCCCATTCTTTCTCATACTTAGACTTTCAAACCTGGTGTGTACTTTACAATTACACCACATCTCAATTAGGACCAGCCACACGTTAAGTGCTCAATAGCCACATGTGGCTAGTGGCTATCATATTAGCTAGCACAGTCTACATTATGCTGTGGTAACAAATAACTCCAAAACTTTAATGGTTCTAAAGCATAGTAATCCCTCCTTTGGAAAACTGCTGTTTGAACTACTCTGTTATTCTTAGATAGTCTCTTATTCTGTAGGTCAACTCTGTTATTTTTAGATAGTCTCTGATTCTGTAAAATAACTGTTTTTTAGCTTAAATAACAAAAAAGATAAACCTAACTGTCTGACCTTGCAAGCTAGCCATCTAACGTAAGGGACTGATACTGATAATACTCCCATGCCAGGTGTCTGTACAGATATGATATGTACTCAAGGTTACAAATTGTCTGTAAAAATAACTTACACAAGGACCTGAAAAGATATAAAAAGAGAATACTTCCTTCTTTAGGGGTTCAGAATTTGACAGAGGTAATCTGCTCTGAACTGCGCACAATAAAGATGACTCCTAACTAACTGGCTCATTAAAACAGCTTGCCTAGCTTGCTGATTTGCGATACAACAGTTCCAAACAGCAAAAGTGTACTTGTCTCATGTAAGATGTCCACCATGGGTGACCTAGGCTGACCATCTTATTCCTGTCACCAAATGTAACACAAGGCTAGGTACTTCCCAGGTAAAGAAACAGAGCCGAGAATCTTCATAGGCTTTTTACTATACCAACCCAGAAAGAACATGCACTTTCCTTCAAAGTCACTTCAAGGAAACAAAGGAATTAATGTTCCCAGAGGCCTGGTGAAGAGCTGGATGTGAAGGCACACTGTAAGTCCTTACCACAGGCAGGCACTGGGGACAAGTGTGGGATGAGGTCTCAGTCCTAGATTCCATCGTCAACTGGTTCTTAATATGGGACTTTTAACTCTTATCCTTGTATTAGGTCAAATGGATTCCTGTAACTATGGGGCCTTCAAAGAACAATAAAAACTGGTTAGTTTGTTAGCATGTATCTCTACAAGCCAAATAGGAAATAAGTATTTACTGGAAAGAAGAGTAGGCAAATTTGAAAATACAAGTAAAACTGGGGAGGGTAGTTTTACACCAATGACACATGGTGGCCAGGGCTTACAAGCAATAGGTTTCAAGTTAATATATGGGGTCAAGCCTCTCAGAACTAATAAAAAGAACAACCAGGCCTCCCTCCAAGGACAGAGCCTTGAATGGAAGGAGAAACTGCTGGGAGTGAAAACAAAATGGAACAAGAAGGGACAACAGGGACAATGGAGAAAAGGCCCATGTTGAAGTAAGGGACATTGCTAGGACTAGGAGGTCTTGGAAGGAAGTCAGCCATCTTCTTAACATAGTGGAAAACAATCCCATCAAAGTAAAAATGCCATCCTGAATCACTATTTCTTTCTAAAAATTCAGGAAAACTAATTTTAAGATGACCTATGGGAAAAGTTTTCAGATCCAAACCTCAAGTTATTATAAAAAAAAAAAAAAGAGCAAAATGTCATTCCTACACACAACTAAAGTATGCCAGAAGAGCAGAAACAGAAAACTGATAGAATGCTAAAAACGTTAGGGAAATTATATAAAGAATGAAAAAACAACATCAGAACTGGAGAAACTCAGAAATGTGAGAACATAACTAAAATAACAATTAGAACTTAAAATTTTTTATTTCAGAAATAAATACTAAAAACAAAGAAACACAGAAGTAAACAAACACAACAGGTAATGATGCCTTACAGTGGTTCTCAACCTTCTGGTCCTTTAAATAGAGTTCTTCATGTTGTGACCCAACCATAAAATTATTTTTGTTGTTACTTCATAACTGTAATGTTGCCACTGTTACGAATCGTAATGTAAATATCTGATATGCAGGATGATCTTAGGCGACCCTTGTGAAAGGGTCGTTCGACCGCCAAAGGGGTCGCAACCCACAGGTTGAGAACCGCTGCCTTAAGAGAAATAGAAAGTGAAAAGGAGTCTAATCCTCAAAATAAATAAATAGATAGATAGATAGATAGATAGATTCTAGGGAAAGTGACAAAAACTGTTTTAATTTTTTATACAACAGTAGTCACTGAAGAAAGCCTAAGCAGAAGAACTAAATAATAAAAGCTATACTAAAATTCTAAAAACTAATTCAAGAAAACTTTCCTGAAAAAAATTTTAAACTACAAACTTAAGACATACAATACATACTTGAGAACACTGACACAAAATAACCAGCACCAAAACATACATAGTGAAATTATATGCACTGGGAATCATGTGATGCTTTATTGTGATATTTTATTTATTGTGGTGGTCTGGAACCAAACCAGAAATATCTACAAGGTATGCCTGTATTTGAAAGTGGACTTAATTAAAATGTATACTGAACACTCTAGGGCAGGGGTGGGCAAACTTTTTGACTCGAGGGCCACAATGGGTTCTTAAACTGTACCGGAGGGCCGGAACAAAAGCATGGATGGAGTGTTTGTGTGAACTAATATAAATTCAAAGTAAACATCATTACATAAAAGGGTACGGTCTTTTTTTTTTTTTTAGTTTTATTCATTTCAAACAGGCCGGATCCGGCCCGCGGGCCGTAGTTTGCCCACGGCTGCTCTAGGGCAACCACTGAAAATAGTTTTTTTAATGTGTAACAGATATGGTAAAAAGATACACCAATTCTTATTGTGCATTTTTCTAGCACCAAAGCATCAAAGTACATGAGACAAAGGCTGATACAACTGCAAGGATAAATAGGTGAATCCACTATTATAGTTGAAGACCTCAACACCCCTCTCTAAGAAATGGGGAGACCCAACAGGCAGAAAATAATTGAGGACACAGTTGAACCCCATAGCACCATCAATAACCTGGGTATAATTTATATCTATCCTCTACTTCACTCAACCAACAGCAGAAGACACACATTATTCTCAAGCTCACTTGGAAAATCCACCAGGAGTCCACACTCGGCCATAAAATATACCTGAACACACATAAAAGAATAGAAATCATACAATGTCTCCTCTTAGACAGCAATGAAATTAAACTAGAATAAAAAACAGAAAAATACCTAAAAAAATCAAATATTCTTGGAGTTTAAACAATACACTTCTAAATAAATAAATAATGTACCAAAGAAGAACTCTCAAGAGAAGTTTAAAAGTAATTTGAACTAAATGAAAATAAAACTTTTCAAAACTTGTGGGATGAACTGAAAACACTGCTAGGAGGAAGTTGATAGCATTAAATGCATATAAACTTTGTAATCTAAGCTGCCATCTAAAAGAACTACAAAACTAAATCCAAGCTAAGCAGATGAAAATCAATAATAAAACAAATGAACTGAAAGTAGAAGATAAATAAAACCAAAAGCTGGTTCTGTGGAAAGATCAATAAAATTGATCAAAAAGAAAAATTACCCAAATTACTATATCAGAAATGAAATAGGGAATATCACTACAGGTCCCATGATCATTTAAAAAAAAATATCAAGGAATATCATGAACAACTCCATGCCCACAAATTAGATAACTTAGATGAAACAAACCAATTCCTTAAAAGGCACAGTCTGTTGAAAAAAGCAATTTGAAAAAGCCTATATATATTTTGAATCCTAACTAATAATCTTCCAAAACAGAAAGCAGCAGGCTCAGATAGGTTCTCCAGTGAATTCTAGCAAACATTTAAGGAGATATTATACCAAGTTTCTAAATTCTTACTTAGAAGATAGAAGCCAAGAGAACACTTCCTAATTCGTTCTGAGGCCAGCATTACCCTAATACCAAAATCAGATGAAAACATTACAAAAAAAGGTAACTACAGACCAGTATCTCCCACGAATACACAGACACACACACACACACACACACACACACGTACACACACACAAATCCTGAACATAATCCCAAGGTCCAACAACGTATAAGAATTATATATTTCAACCAAGTGAGATTTATCCCAGGTGTGCAAAGCTAGTTCAACATTTCAAAAGATCAATACATACAATAATACATCACATCAACATACTAAAAGAGAAAAGTCACAGGATTATATCAGTAGATGCAGAAAAAGCACTTGATAATATTCAACACCAATTCATGATAAAAAATTCTCAGCAAACTAGGAACAGAGGGGAACTTCCTCAAATTCATAAAGAACATCTATCAAAAATCTACAGCTAACATCACACTTAATGAGACATTCAAAGCTTTCCCACTAAGATCGGGAACAAGGCAACAATATATCTATTCCCTCTCACCACTCTTTTTCCATCCTATTGGAAGTCTTAGCTAATGGAATAAGACAGGAAATAAATGGTATACTGGTAGAGTGGAAATGAAGAGAAAAAAACTATCTTTGTTTACAGATGACATAACAGTCTACGTAGAAAATAGTAACTATACAGTGGAGAAACTGAGTAACACCTTGACCTGGTGATCAAAATTAGTATTACCAATGACAAGTAGGACAGGCATATTATGTCTCTGAATGTGATACCATGAGAAAGGACATCACCATTTATGCATAATTCTGGCCAAAGATGCATCATCTACTAGTAAATCTAACAATGAAAAAATGTCAAACAACTCCAAAACAAGGAATCTATACTAATAAAAGGGTAATATGTGAGAGGAGGAGACAAGATGGCAGCGGAATAGGCAGACGTGTCCCAAGGCTTGTCCCGGAGCAAATAGAATGAGCAGCTGAAATGAATAACATCCACCCTGAAGTGGCGAAGGAGACTCAGCTGGTGAGACAGTTTGCAGCCGGGAAGGGCAGAGTTCCCCTGGAAAGGTAAAAACCAGGGATCTGGGCAGGAAAGTTTGCCAGATCTCTGAGCCCAGAGGGTCAGAGGGAAACTGCGTGGCACCCAGCCGTGTCCCTTGGGACAGGCACAGCCCCTGACTGGGGAAAGGAGATCCGCAGGACTGTTGGTGCCGGGGGATTTGAGATCTGGGTTCCATAATTATGGAAGACTGAG
>NW_006293957.1:523274-525895 GCF_000327345.1 Myotis davidii
ACTTTCAACACAGTACTGGAAGTGCTAGCCATAGTGATCAGACAAGAAGAAGAAATAAAAGGCATCCAAATTGGAAAAGAATAAGTAAAACTGTCCTTACTCCCAGATGACACGATATTATACATAAAAAAACCCTAAAGACTCCTTCAAAAAATTATTACACTTAATAAATAAATTCAGCAATGTAGCGGGAAAATTAACGCCAAGAAATCTATGGCATTTCTATACACCAATAGTGAACTTACAGAAAGAGAGTCGAAAAAAGCAATCCCATTTACCATCGCACCAAAAAAATTAAGATACGTAGGAATAAACTTAACTAAAGAGGTAAAAGACCTCTACACAGAAAACTACAGGATGTTGAAAAAAGAGATAGAGGAAGACATAAACAGATGGAAGAACATACCATATTCTTGGATTGGTAGAATAAACATCATTAAAATGTCCATACTACCCAAAGCAATTTATAAACTCAATGCACTTCCTATTAAAATACCAACAGCATATTTCACAGACCTAGAACAAACTCTCCAAAAATTCATCTGGAATAAAAAAAGACCCCGAATAGCTGCAGCGATCCTGAGAAAGAAGAAGAAAGTAGGTAGGATCTCAATACCAGATATCTGTGTGTGACGGGGTAGAGCCATAACCTCCCCATTGGCCCTGCCCTGAGTATGAGAGTGGCGGCGCCCCAACCACCTGATCGGCCCTGCTCTGTGCATGACAGGGGGTGGCGCCGCAACCTCCACATCGAACCTGCCTTGAGTGTGACAGGGGGCAGTGCCCCAACCCCCCAATTGGCCCTACCCTGAGCGTGACTGAGGGTGGCATCGCAACCTCCCAATCTGCCCTGCTCTGAGCCCGACCAGGGGCTTCACCTAAGGATTGGGCCTGCCCTCTGCCACCCGGGAGCAGGCCTAAGCCAGCAGGGCGTTATCTCCCAAGGGGTCCCAGACTGTGAGAGGGCACAGGCCGGGCTGAGGGACCCCCACTCCCCCCCGAGTGCACAAATTTTTGTGCACCGGGCCTCTAGTCTATATATATAAAAGCCTAAGCGACTGAACGACTAGTTGCTATGACGTGCACTGACCACCAGGGGGCAGACGCTCAACACAGGAGGTGCCCCCCTGGTGGTCATTGTGTTCCCACAGCCAACCTCCCATAGCCAGCCAACCTCCTGCAGTCCCTCCCCGCAGCCGGCCAGCCCCAATCAATCCCGATCGCCAGCCAGGCCAAGGGACCCCAACTGTGCGTGAATTCATGCACTGGGCCTCTAGTATTTAATAATCTCATTTCACAGACAACCTGCGATAGAGTTCACAAAGTTCTCGGTGTTTGTTTCTCAGCATTTGGTATCAAACAAAAATGGTTAGCCTCTTCTTTTGACAGGTACCATCAATCAAGAATAAGTACAAGCAGGTAATCCTGACCCCGCAGATCCATAGGGAAGAGCCCTGATCTGAAGTTTGCAGATCTGGATCCAAACACTGCTTCACCATGAATTTAGCAACTGAGCAAGTACCCTTAGTTCTCTGAACTCCTGTACCCACATCTATAACATGAAGATGACAAACCTTAAAAAAAAACCAAAAGAATAATTATAACCATCTTAAGTCACTAACAAAAATGCAAAGTAAAGGTGTTGAAAAAATAGCTAGAACCTTAATTTCAACTCCATAAATTGATCAGTTTCATGGATCTTCCAAGCATTGGAATAGTCACAGCTGTTTTTAAGACAACTAATATTGAAGTCAGCTCTGCTTTTTGGTTGGTATGTTTTTTCCTCTAAGAAGTTTTGCAAAAAACAACCTTTTTTATTAAAGAGGACTAAAAAAGATCACAGCTGCTGCCACACACATTACTTACAATGCGGGGCGCTGGGCTAGACCACTAACACAAGGAGCCCACTTAGATTCTCTCCTCACGAAGTGCTGACAGTTTCTAAGAATGGAAGCAGATCTTAACAAAAGGTTCATACAAACTGTAATTTAATTACAATCATGATAAGTATTACAAAGGAAATTTAAATGGGGTATAGATAATAACTCCACGAAGGTGTGTAAGTTTAAGTAAAAAGACATTATTGTGCAAAATCTCAATATACTCAGAAGACAGGAAGACAAATGGCTGTGTTCCAGTTAAGAGGCTCCTTAAAAATATTCAGTCTGAAGGCTTATATTAAACCTTATAAATACATAATTCTATTTATATTTTATATATCCTAGCATAAGTTTCTATGTTTAAGTCAATTTTGATGTTTTGCTTTTTCCCCCTCACATGAGAATATTTTTTCCACTGCTTTTCAGAGAGACTAGAAAGGAGGAAAGTGTGTGTGTAGGGGGTGGGGAGGAGGGGGGGAGACAAGGAAGTGAGAGAAACACATCGAGTGGTTGCCTCCCACAAGCCCTCTGACTGGAAATTGAACCCAAGACTCTTCGTTGCAAGGGACGATGCACTAACCACTTAGCAAACCAGCCAGGGCAATTTTGATGTTTTAAAAATTATTCATTTCAACCGAAGGACTTGTATGCATGCATATAAGCATAACCAATGGACATAAGACACTGGGGGGTAGGGGAGGCCAGGGGATTGTCAAGGGCGGGGAGAAAAAAAAGGAGACA
>NW_006293957.1:525937-536643 GCF_000327345.1 Myotis davidii
AAGCAATAAGATAAATAAATAAAATTTATTCATTTCCGTATAAGACACACATCCTATATAATAAAAGCCTAATATGCAAATTGACCTAATGGCAGGATGATCAGTCACTATGACGCATGCTGACCACCAGGGGGCAGACGCTCAACTCAGGAGCTGCCCCCTGGTGGTCAGTGCCCATTCAGCCAGAAGCCGGGCTCACGGCTGGCAAGCACAGTGGTGGTGGCAGGAGCCTCTCCCACTCTGCGGCAGTGCTAAGGAGCAGCAAGCAGGCAGGCAGTAAGGAGCGAGGGGTCCCAGACTGCAAGAGGGATGTGAACATCTCCCGAGGGCTCCCAGACTGCACAAGGGCGCAGGCCGGGCTGAGGGACCACCCCCCCCCGCCCCGCCCCATGAACGAATGTCATGCACCAGGCCTCTAATAAATAACAAAAAGTAAAGTATTTTAAAAAGTAAAACCCTTACCAGGACTTAAGTCAAAAGCTCAATGAACACTTAAAATAATTAAAGCACATTATATATTTCTTTTAAAAAGCAGACAAGACTAGTAACATCAAATAATGTAGATAGAGATGGTTAAAAATATACTTTTATTGATAACATGCAAAAGATATATTGATTTTTCAAGTATGGAAACTCTGATAAATGGGTCAATTACTTGGTTTTTGCAAAGACATAAAAATAACATAGGTTAGGAAACTACAAAAGCAAAGCACTAAAACGGGTCATAGTTTTCTAGTAAAAAGTTGGCCCCATACGTCACAGACACCAAAATTGTCAAAGTATGCTTAAGAAAATGTGTCAAAAATGTATCTCAAATCTCACTAAGCAATTATGATTTTCATGTGAAGATAATAAATAGCAAACATACAGTGTTCAAATCAATAAAAGATTCAAAAGTAAAAAACATATCATGAGACATCTCCATTTTTCCCATTTCTTTGAGGTTTATCTACATCTAATTTTTGAATGTATAAATCTATTCACTTAATGATTTAAATAACAGCATCCTACAGTAGCATGCTCTATTCTCCCTAGTCACTTTCAAACAACTTTCCCTGCTTCATGCAGTCATAGAATTTTTAACAATATAGAGAGCCACACCTCAATTTTTTTTGGAACAAGGTCCATATTTACACACAGAAGTTTAAAAGAACTAAAGCCTATGATGGTGCCTGCCAATGACATGTGATTTAAAAAAGTGAAAAATTCACAAATCCCAGGCTCCGCTTCTCTTGTCCCTTCCCAAAACCACCTTTAAGAGAAAGAACAAACCAAACAAGGTATGAGTCATTTAATCGCCCCATATTTATTCAGAATCTAATTATGTTTGAGGTATGCAGCACGTGTGATAGCAGCTAAGAGAAAAGAACGCGACTGGCACTCCAGCACAGTGTAACTGACCTCCACTCTCCCCAGGAATAGGCTAAAACCTACCTGCCAGGTTATTTTTAAGATCCACGATATTGACACAGTACTTAGCATATGAGAGGTAAACAAACGGTAGCTAATGTAAATATTTTAAATCAAATCAGAAATAGAGAACAAATACTTGGGAAGAAAAATAACAGTACAAAGTGGCATTATAAGCCCTACAGCAGCACAGAAAAGGAAGAAATAACCAAGAGCCCAGATGAAAGTAAAGAGGCTTCCTGGAGAAAGGAAGACTTAGATTGAACCTACCAAGAAGATCTAGACAAGAAGAGGGGAGGCAGGGGTTAATAGAAGCACAGACAAGACTGGAGAATTAGGACCACAACACAGAAAGCCAAATCCACTCTCATATTATTGAGCAAAATTATGTAAATTACTTAAAACTCAAGAGCTAAAGAGAATAAAACCTATATAAACAGGACAAAACAGAACATCAAGTCCCAATGTCCAACCACTAATTTTTATAAGCTGTAGCTTTTCTTTTTGGAAAAAGTATGTTGGGACAAATAGTCTTTAGAAAATATGACACCTTCTCCAAAAGTACTGAAAAGATTGATACAAATGTGACCCTATTTTCTCTGATATAATCTGATTACTAATTATAGTGACTTTCTCCAGAAAGT
Source organism: Myotis davidii (assembly GCF_000327345.1). NCBI lineage: Eukaryota > Metazoa > Chordata > Mammalia > Chiroptera > Vespertilionidae > Myotis > Myotis davidii. The sequence continues at coordinate 527,992 of NW_006293957.1, forward strand.
ATTATACAAATTGATGAACAGTAATACAAATGAGGAAAACATTAATACTTTTTAATGGACTGATAATGTTTAACAGAGGTATAAATTTACAAATAATGCTTAAGCTTCTTAAATCCTCACTCAAATTTTAATAACCAAATTTTTTTAAAGGCTTATATTCTAACTACATCTGAACTGGGGAAAATTAACATAAAATGATCAAATTAACACTAAGAATGTGGCACTGAGATTTTTATGAGTGTTTATGTGAAAAACTTTTTTAAGATCTTCATTTATCTAAGAACAGCAAGGAAACAGAACAAAGGAAATACTGTAACTGCCATGGAGACATTTTATCAAGTTTCTGAAACATACAAACAGTCCATGTCATTTTATACCAAGAAAGTTATTCTTTCTCAAAATAAAATTTAAAAAACTTTCTAAATTTAATTCACTGTATTAATTTGAGTTAAATTTATGTTTAAGTGCAATATTAAAATGTAACTTTTTATAAATACTTAAGTTAAAATAGTTCTCTTTTGGGGGCCCTTCTCAGGGAAAATGTCTGTCTCTTGCTCCCTAAGCAGGGCAGCATGAGACACTGGAGAATGCAGACTCCGGCCTCGCCAGCTAGGCTCCAAGCCTGAAATGCAGGGTAGGCTCTGTAACAAAGAATGTGTAACCTGATCACTTTCCTTCTCTCCTCCTCCAAGGCAACATTTAGAAAGCAATTTAACCTCTCAAAATGCCATTTCAGTACTGCCTAAGGTCACTATGCTAATCCACAACCGGCCCAACTCCAAATCTTGCCACTTGACCACTACAACAGTCCATACACTTAACAAAATTTATCAAAACAAAATGAACAGTTTAATGTTATGTAACTGATTGAAGCCAACTGTGGTTAGTAGAATAATGCTCCTCTCAAAGGTACCCATGCCCTAACCCCTCAAACAGGGGACTATGTTACTTTGCATGGCAAAAGGTGTGGAGAGCAGCTAACAGCATTTGGACAGGATCAAGATTCAGACTGATGAGAGGGCACGGTCGTCTTGTGGCAAAGCCACATACAAGGTCCAGCTTGGAGGGTAAAGCCTTCCCAGGACAATTATAGCCAAAGGCTATGGTTGTATGTAAGCTTGACCTTATAGTCTGACCTTGTAGCCATCCCTAGGTAGCTGAGGGATGTGGGCTGCAGGAGGTGCAGTGAGTGCTGCCAAAACAAAGTTTGATAGAGTGCAGAGAATTGCAACAACAGGAAAGTAGTAGATTTGAAACTTGTAAGAACATTGTAAACATCTTGACCATTCTCTTATTTTGCTTTGTGTGATCTGACTACAAAATATAAAGATTCAGCTTACAGGCTGTGTCACTGTGTCCTCATCCAGGTGCAGTGATCCACCTTGGCCCCAACTATATTCTCTTGTCAGTTTTCATTAATCCTTCACCAACCCTCCTCAAGGTTCACCACTGACCCTGCTGGATGAAGTTCAAAAAGGGACTTTGCAGATATAATTAAGGTTACAAGTCTTTCAATAGGGAGACTATCCTGTTGGGCTGAATCTAATCACATGAGATCTTAAAAGCAAAGAACTCTCCTAGCTGTGGTTAGAAAGAGGAAACAAAAAATTACAAAGGGTCAGAGAGATGAGACCTTGTTGGCTCTGAAGAAAAGGAGGAAGGAGGCTATGAGCCAAGGATTGTGGTTGGCCTCTAGAATCCAGAAAAGGCTAAGAATCAAATTCTCCCCTAGAGCCTCCAGAATAGAAATGCAGTTCCGCTGATACCTGATGAAATCTGTGTTGGACTTCTGACCTACTGACCTGTAAGGTAATAAAGTTTGTGCTGTTCAAACCACAAACTCAGTAGTTTGAACAGCACAAATTTATCTTACAGCATCAATAGGAAACTACTACACCAACCATACATATAATTGACTATAGACTGAATGTTTGTGTCCCTTCAAAAGTCATGTTAAATCCTGATGCCCAAGGTGATGATTTGGAGGTGGAGCTTTTGGGAGGAGACGGATTAGGTTACCAGAGTGGAGCCCTTATGAATGGGACTGGAACCTTCATTAAAGAGATGCAGGAGAGCTCCCTTGCTCCTTCTGCCCTGTGAGGATACAGTGAACAGACACCATCTGTGAACCAGGAAGCAGACACTCACCAGACACCTAATCTGTCAGCATCCTGATCTTGGGCTTTTCAGACTCCAGAGTGTGAGAAGTAAACTTCTGTTGTTTATAAACCACCTAGTTTATGGTATTTTGTAACAGAAGCCTGAATGGACTAAGAGAATTGACTATTCTATATATTTTAAGTTAACTGAAAACTGTCTTACAAAACAAACAGCAATCTGTCAGTGAGCAAATATATTATCAGAAATCCTTGCCCTAGCCCGTGTGGCTCAGTTGATAGAGCATAAGCCCGCAGACTGAAGGGTCTGGAGTTCAATTCTGGTCGAGGGCATGTACCTCAGTTGCAGGCTTCACCCCTAGCCCTGGTCAGGGTGCATGCAAGAGGGAACCAATGTGTCTCTCTCACATCGATGTTTCTCTTTCTGTGTCTCTACTCCTCCCTTCCATTCTCTCTAAAATCAATAGAAAAAATCCCTCGGGTGAAGATTGAAAAAAGAGAAAGAAGAAAGAGAAAAGAAATCCTGCCCCATGTATAGATGAAATAAAAACACAGGTACCTGTCACTATACACCTGGATGTGATTTTGTTGCTAATGACATTCTGGCCCAATAGCACCTTTTAACTCTTCTTCCTCCTTTCCCAGCAAGTCAAATGTAAATACAAAATTCTGAAATCCCAAAACATAGATCCAACTGACTTTCTTCTGCCTTGTCCAAACTAGCATGCGTGCACATGCAAAAGTCAAGGGAGCATCAAAGGACACAGAATAACTAGGGAAGAAACTGCAGTGGTGACCAAAAAAGAATGGGATCAATCCAACAGAAGCAGCAGAAGGGTTTTCAGAAAGAAGGCAGCAGGCTACTGAAGAGGGTCTGGAGTGCTGAATATAACTCAAAGAATATTTGCTAGCATAGTAATGAATGTTAGTCCTTGACTTAGTGCTATTACCATCCCATTTTACAAATGCGTACACTGAACACAGACCATTATGTAACTGAGCAGTCACACACCTAACAAATGGCCAAGACGGATTCAAATGCACTTATTTGGGCTTCAGAGCTAGTGCAATTAACCAGTAAATTATGATGCTCTCCAGAGTGTGAGCATCTTGTTTAACCCCTTTATGCAAAACAGAATAATTTCCACCTCAAAGATCTGAGGAAGATTAAAGAGAACATGTGTAAAGCACTCTTAAAAGTGCTTGGTATATTATATAGTAACTAGAGGCCCGATGCACAAAATTCGTGCACAGGTACGGTCTCTATGCTTAGTCACAATCAGGGCCGATCTGTGGGGTGACCAGCAGGGCGATGGGGGGCCCCCTCACTGGCAACCACCTTGGCTGGCTGGGGCCTGTGGGCAGCTCCTACATTGAATGTCTGACCACTGGTGGTCAGTGCGTGTCATAGCAACCAGTTGTGCGAGCGGTCATTCCACTGGTCATTTCGCCATTCGGTCTATTTGCATATTAGGCTCTTATTATATAGGATCATTCAATAAATGCTAGTGACTAGTACTAAGTGCCAGGTGCTATGCTAAACATTTTCCTATCTGATCTTATTTAATTCTCACCACAATCCAGGGAGAAATTTTTTTGTTTCTGGTTATGGGAAAACTGCTTAGCGAGGTTAAGGTAACACAACTAATAAGCGACAGACAATTCTAACTTGGGACTTACCTCACTACTGGTCACTAGTGTTTCTGGCTCCAGTATCCCCAAATATAATTGTGAAAACCTACATAATCCCTCACATATTTTTAAGTTAACATCTAAAATTTTTCAAAAGTCAGATAACTGCAAAGAACATGATTTTTGGCATATTGTAAATATCAACATTTTAACTAAATCAGTAGCATGACTCATCTGTTCAAGAGAATACAAACACTGGGATCTGACATGCACCATGATCCATTTTAAAACAATTTCACATAGTTGTTTTTCTCTTTGAGCTCCTCTTATCATTTCATTTGCCCTGTATGTCATATTTTTATGTCTATTATTAATCACACAGTCATACATGTCTGCAGTTTAAACTGAAATCTTTTAAAAATTACCTTTGACCATAAGTAAGCTTCTAAGTGTTTAAAAATTATTTGGGATTCAATTATCATTATTATTCATATATACAATTGACTTAAAATGACATATGAAAGATTTGACAAGTAATTAACATTAAACATAGAAATTTTACTGATAATGTGTTTGTTAATAAGATGGATGAAGGCCCTGGCTGGTTTGGCTCAGTGGAGAGAGCGTCAGCCTACAGACGGAAGGGTCCCGGGTTCGAGTCTGGTCAAGGGCACATGCCTGGATTGCAGGCTCGATCCCGAGGAGGGGCCTGCAGGAAGTAGCCGATCAATGATTCTCTCTCATCATTGATGTTTATATCTATTTCATCCTTTCCCTCTCTGAAATCAATAAAAAATGTATTTTTTTAAAAAAGATGGATGAGGCTTTTTAAAGTCAGTTCATTTCTCTGTTTGAATAAGTATTGCTAAAATGAGATGATCAGCATATTCCCACTTTTCTCCTTTTGGTTTTTGTGTTTGTTTGTTCATATAAAGAGGTAAACAGGAACGGAAGGAATTTTGGCAGTAGTGTTGCACAATTTTTAAAATTCCTTTTGCGTTTTTTATTGAAAATTCCCATAGTGACTTACCATCAAAAATATTTTTAATAACTTAACAGCTAAGAAATTCATTATTTTTGAATACTGGAATTGAAAAACCTTTCAATTTTCTTAGAAGAAAATTGGAAACCATCAATGGATTTGTTACCCAAAGATTAGAACTACTTACACTTTTCTCAATATTAAAATTTGGAATTGTCACTGCCAGGGGTCCCTGAGGTTTTGTTTGTTTTGGGGAAAATAATTCACATACCATAAAATTAAATTTTTTTAAAGTGTACAAATCAGTGGTTCCCAGCATATTCACAAACTTGTGCAACCATCAACATATCTAATTCCAGAACATTTTTATCACCATTTAAAAAAAGAACCTAGTAATTAGCATTAGCAAACACACCCAACTCCTCCCCACTCCACCTAGTTCACTAATTTCTTTCTCTATGAATTTGCCTATTCTGAGCATTTCAATAAATGAAATCGTACAATATATTGTCCTTTGTGACTGCTTTCTTTCACTCAGCATGTCTTAAAAGTTCATCCATGTTGTAGCATGAGTATGTCTTTTCTTTTCAGGGGTAAATATTCCATTGTATAGATAGACCATATTTTATCTCTTTATCAGTTGATGGGCACTGCGGTTACTGCCACTTTTTGGCTGTTATAAGTAACTAGAGGCCCAGTGCGTGAATTTGTGCACCAGTGGGTTCCCTCAGCCTGGCCTGCAAGATTGGGCCGAAACCAGCTCTCCGACATCCCCCGAGGGGTCCCGGATTGTGAGAGGGCACAGGCCAGGCCAAGGGACCGCGGGAGGGCTCCAGGTGTGTCCGGGCCTGTTTCACGCAGTCCCAATTGGCTGGACCCCAGCAGTAAGCTAACCTACCAGTCGGAGTGTCTGCCCCCTTGTGGTCATTGCACGTCATAGCAAGCAGTTGAGTGGCCTTAGCATATCATTAGCATATTACGCTTTGATTGGTTGAATGACCGACCAGTTGACCAGACTCTTAGCATACTAGGCTTTTATTATATGCTACTAGCACAGTGCACGAAATTCGTGCATAAGGTGGGGGGGAAAGGGGACGCCTCAGTCTGCTCAGTCTGGCCTGCACCCTCTCCAATCCGGGACGCCTCGGGAAATGTCCGACTGCCTGTTTGTGCCCGCACTTTTAACAGATAACAGCTCCATTTCTGTTTCTTTTCATGTTTAAACCCATTGGAATTAGTAGGTATTCAAAGTGTGTATACATTTTGGGGGGACACCTTGTATATCTCTGGTCAGCGGTGAAAGGAACCAACAGTGGATTTGGAACCCCCAGACAGGGAACCTCACTCACTCCCCACGTCTCCCCACTTCACTTTCCACCTTCACGGGCAGCGGGAGAAATCAACGTTTTCTCTCATTAACTCGGAAAAGCACGTCCTGTCACCCGCTGCCCGGCAGGAGTGCACTAGGACCCACGCGAGCAAGGCTCAGTCAGAAGGCTCAGTCAGGGCAGCCTTTGCTCATGGGTGCTGGCACCCAAAGTACACATTCCTCCTCTGCAGTCACCCCGACTATCCCACTGTGTCACTGAGAGGACAGAACTCCTCGCCTCCTCTGGGTTCCAAATTTTGAATGCTGACCGAATGCACCTCAGCGAGGGCTGCCCACACCCACCAGGTGTGTCTGTCTCCACCTGCTCCCGCCTCAGCACCTGCATTAGCCCAATGGAGGTGATCTCAATCTCGTCGCTGCACTGGCCTCCGCGGGAACAGGACATCACCACTCCGCCCCCTCAGTGTCATCTCACAGGCTCCCACCCTCAGCACCCAGAACACCCAGACACTCTCCAAAGGACATAAGCATGCCGGAGGGGAGGTGTGCACATCCTGTGGGGGACATAGGCATGCTGGGTTGATGGAAGTGCAGCGGAGGGACAGGGGAGAACTTGTGCGTGCCTTGGTCCAGGACTGTTGCAGGCGTGTGAGGGTGACAGTGCAGGGGGGGATGTTCACACACAGGGGGGTGGAGGGGATGTGTGCACCGGAGGCCTGTGGCTTTGCAGATCCACAAACCCCTGTGGCACGGCCAGGAGGACGTCAGTCTGGCCCACCACGGTGGCAGTCCCTGCAATTGCGCACCTTCTGGGCCAGGAGGCAGGGCTTGGGCAACCACTTCTCAGCACTGATGGCCTGCAGGTGCTACCTCAGCTCGGCCCCCAGGCTCCACTTGGCACGCTCATGGCTGCCACCGCAGCCATGTGGGAGTAAAGGCCACCCTCCGCTGGCCCGCCTCCCCTGCTCAGAGGCTCTCTGCGCATTGCCCACAGGCCAGGAGCAGCCTGGGCGGGGCGGGACACTGGAGCACACTGCTCACCTGCCCAGAGTGACTGGAGCGGGGCGGCCGCTCCTTGCCTCCATGCGCTGCACACTGGCCTGGAGCAGCCCTTGGGCGTGCTGCCCATCCTCCCGGATCAGTCGGGGCGGGATGCCTGCCCCCAGCCGCTCAGTACCTGTGCATGTGCTCGCTGCCCACAGGCCCGCCACCTTTGTTGGGTTAATTTGCATATTCACTCCAATTGGCTGGTGAGCGTAGCGGAGGGATCGTTAATTTGCATGTTTCTTTTTTATTATACAGGAAGATGACCTTTCATGTAAACGTTTTGTGTTAACACATTGCGGACCAGGAGTTTTACTGCTGGCTTTACCCAGGGGCCAGATAAGTTTCTATTGAACGAGTACAAAAAACGTTTTACGTAAACGTTAAAGGCCCGCTTTAAAATTAAACACCCACTGCATTTTGGAGTTACTTACTACATGTTCTTACAAGCTAATATCATTTTAAAGTGTGACACTTTGTAAAATGCTGTGTAATCAGAAGCGAGAATTCTCATGATCTGTCCGCAATTTAACATATTTCTAATTCCCTTGGGTATATACCTAGGAGTGGAACTGATGGGTCACGTGGTAACTCCATGTCTAACTTTTTGAGGTACTGCTTGTTTGTTTTCCCAAGCAGCTGCATCATTTTACATTGCCACAGCAGTGTCAGGGGGTTCTCATTTCTCCACATCCTTACAGCACTTACCTGTATTCGTATTACAGCTATCCTAGCGAGTGTGAAGTGGAATCCCATGTGGTTCTCATTAGTACTTTTCACATCATTAACGATACTGACCATTTATCTATCTTTTTTATAAATACTAGAGGCCCAGTGCACAAAAATTTGTTCACTTGGCGGGGAGGGGGGGCATCCCCTCAGCCCGGCCTGTGCCCTCTCGCAGTCTGGGACCCCTCGGGAGATAACGACCTGGTGGCGTAGGCCTGCTCCTGGGTGGCAGAGGGCAGGCCCAATCCCTAGGTGCAGCCCCTGGTCGGGCTCAGAGCAGGGCCGATTGGGGGGTTGGGGCACTGCGCCCTGTCACACTCAAGGCAGGGTCGATGGGGAGGTTGCGGCGCCACCCTGTCACGCACAGAGCAGGACCAATCGGGGTTGGGGCACTGCCCCCTGTCACACACACAGAGCAGGGCCCATCCGGGGGTTAGGGAGCTCCCCCGTCATGCACAGAGCAGGGCGGAGCCCTGGTGGGAGGGCAGGCCCAATCCCTAGGTGCAGCCCCTGGTCGGGCTCAGAGCAGGGCCGATTGGGGGGTTGGGGCACTGCGCCCTGTCACACTCAAGGCAGGGTCGATGGGGAGGTTGCGGCGCCACCCTGTCACACACAGAGGCCAATCAGGGGGTTGGGGAGCTCCCCCCTGTCACGCACAGAGCAGGTTCCATCAGGGGTTTGGGGAGCTCCCCCTGTATGCACAGAGTAGGGCCGATCAGGGCGTTGGGGCGCTGCCACTGTCACACTCAGGGAAGGGCCAATGGGGAGGTTATGGCTCTACTCTGTCACACACAGAGCAGGGCCGATCAGGGGGTTGG
>NW_006293957.1:537718-540977 GCF_000327345.1 Myotis davidii
TAATTTGCATATCTCGCTGATTAGCCAATGGGAAGGGTAGCGGATGTAAGCTAATAACCATGTTTCTCTTTTATTAGATAGGGTATTTTATTGATTTTTTTACAGAGAGGGATAGAGCGTTAGAAACATCGATGAGAAACATTGATCAGCTGCCTCCCGCACACTCCCCACTGTGGATGTGCCTGCAACCAAGGCACATGCCCTTGACCAGAATTGAACCCGGGACCCTTCAGTCCGCAGGCCAACGTTCTATCCACTAAGCCATACTGGTTAGGGCAAGTTATCTTTTATCTATTTTATTGAACACTTGTACATCTTCTTTGGAGAAGCATCTAATCAAATCCTTTGTCCATTTTTAAATTCAGGGTGTTTTATTCTGTTAGTTATTTATTCTTTTATAGAACTATACATATTTCTTTACATAGCTAGTGTTCTTTATGTACCTGGTTGTTATATTATTGAGCAAAGGACTCTCCCTTTGTTTACCAGGCATATGATTTGCAAATGTTTTCACTCATTTTGTGGCTTATCATTTCACTTTCTGATAGTGTTTTTTGATGTACATAAGTTTTTAATCATGAAATCAAGCTTATCTATTTTTTCCTTTGATTGCTTGTACTTCTAATGTCATATCTAAGAAACCCAAGAACTTACATCTATTTTCTTCTAAGAGTTTCATAGTTTTAACTCCTACATTTAGATCTTTGATTTGTTTTGAGTTAACCTTTATACAGTATATGGTGTGAGGTAGGGTCCTACTTCATTCTTTTGCAATTGATATCCAATTGTCCCAGTACCACTGTCTTGGTGTCTTGGAATTGTCTTGTTATCCTTTTTCTCCTGAGGTACTTCCACCACAGGGCAGATACATCATGGTATGAATAGGGTCAGGGGGAAGAGTTATGCCACCCATTTTTTTGTAAAATGGAAAAGGACAATAGTGGAAAGGAATGTGGGAAAGAAGAAACTACCTGAAAGACTAGTTCACAGGAAAATCAATTTTAGGAAAGAGCACATATGGGAGTTTAGGCTCTGGAAACCGATTCATTTAAAACTATCCATGTACCTGTGTACCTCCAGGAGTCTGTCTCTCCACTTTAGACCCAAGACTAATAATGTTTAAATACTGCTCTAGGCCAGCGGTCGCCAACCTTTCGGACCTCACGGACCACCAGTGGTCCACAGACCACCGGTTGGTGACCATGGCTATAGACTACTGCCGCCTAAACTCTGGGGGGAAGGAATATCACTTGTAAACAACTTTTTTATATTTCAATTGTCTGAATAATAAAATGAGACAGGCTTAGGATGAAGCTACGGATAAGAGGAAGCCTACAGGTTTTTCACCCCACACCACTCAGCCCAATAGAGAAGTTCATTTCCATTCCCCATTTTACATGAAACACATTTGATTCGATGTATGCATTAATAGAATGAAAAATTTGAAAATTTTTATTTCATTAATGCAAAAGTAATAATAACCAAAAAAAGCACTAGGAAACTTTTCTGTGAGTCCACTAGTTTATTCATCTTATGCATAGGGTCCTTGAAACAAACCCTAGGTAGACTAGGGATATAGTATGTCATCACTAAATGGAAAACTTAAGACCAAACCTTCAGGCCCATGGTACACCACTTACCTTTCCCCTAAAGTGCATCTGTAGTCAAATCCTTTTCCCCTGAGATTGATGCAATTTATGAGACTGTGCTATTAGTCTATCACACAACTATCCAGTTTAATAGATGTGTAGTGTAACCTTGGGGTTATTTCACTTCCCCATGCCTCTAATTGGGATTAAACATAGACCGTATTTTTACTTGCAATGATTTATTAAATATTTCTACCCATGTAAACTAACTGTTCATTGCCTTTTAATTCTAATCTAAGTACTTACAAACGAATTTGTATACTTTATTTTGGATTAAAAGCGTCCATCCAATAACATATTTCATGCACCACTGCTGTCTTCCACTTTAAATTTATTTTACTGGTGCCCTGCCAGTGTGGCTCAGTTGGTTGAAGCATTGTCCTGTACACTGAAAGGTTGCAGGTTGGATTCCAGTCGGGTCACATGCCTAGGTTTCGGGTTCAGACTTCTAGTCAGGGTGCAAAAGGGAGGAACCCGATCTATGTTTCTTTCTTTCTTTCTTTCTCTCTCTCTCTCTCTCTCTCTCTCTCTCTCTCTCCCCCCCTCTCTGTCTCTCACCTCCCCTCCCCCTCCTTTCTTCCCTCCCTCTCTCCTTCCCTCTCACTTTCTCTTTCTCTGGATTCAAAGAATAACATACCCTCCTCAGGTAAGGATGGGAAAAAAATGTTAAGAAAATTAGTTTTATTGGTTTTGACAGTGTAAAAGTTATTCTTTTCAAACTAAAATCCAAGTAGCCAAGCATTAATTCGTGACCCCTTCTTCCACTGGTGTGTTGTTCCTGGTCTATTATACAAATTGAAAATACGACTCTATTTCTATGCTCTTATTCAATTTGTCTAATTATTCCTTTATTTTATTGTATTAATTTTAAAAATATATTTTTATGGATTTCAGAGAGAGAGAGAGGGGGAGAGAAACATCAATGATGAGAGAGAATCACTAATTGGCTGCCTCCTGCACACCCCACACTGGGGATTGAGCCTGCAACCCCAGCACGTGCCCTTAACAGGAATCAAACCATGACCTCCTGATTCATGGGTCAACAGTCAACCACTGAGCCATGTCAGCTGAGCTTATTTCTTTTTTTTTAATCCTCATTCCAGGATATGTTATTGTTTTTTAGAGAGAGAAAGAATCATTGATCACTTATCTCCTGTACACAAACCTGGACCGGGGATCAAATCCTCAACCTAGGTATGTGCCCTGACCAGGAATAGAAACTACAATATTTCCGTGTATGGAATGATGCTCCAACCAACTGAGCCACACCAGCCAGGGCTAATTATTCCTTTCTTTTGTTTTTGTTTTTTTAACCCAGTATCAGTTATTCTACTTCACATGGTTGTGCTCTGAATTGAGATTATATCTTTTTTAAAATATATATATTTGCAAATCAAAACAACAATGAGGTACCATCTCACACCTGTCAGACTGGCTATCATCAACAAATCCACAAACAACAAGTGCTGGAGAGGATGCGGAGAAAAAGGAACACTTGTGCCCTGCTGGTGGGAATGCAGCCTGGTGCAGCCACTATGGAAGACAGTATGGAGTTTCCTCAAAAAACTAAAAATGGAACTCCCATTTGACCCTGTGATCCCACTTCTAGG